>NC_137464.1:145334887-145705539 GCF_964235325.1 Thermobia domestica
CAGCGGGAGCTTATGTGGTTCGATTTCCACGTTAATCAGTAGGTCCACGTCTCATATAGCCTCGTTGTTGAAAGGGACGCTTAACTGAAATCAACATTCCCGGTGGGAACTGAAGAGGTTCGGACATGACGATAAGGCGGAAGTTCGTCTCAAATGATTCAGTGCTCAAAAGGCATGTTAAAATCCGAACCAACCAAACAATCAAGCTGCAGAGGCACATGAGATGTCCATGTACGTTCCGTACGACAAAAGATTACGTTAAACAACTTATTTTTTCTATGGCACGTGAGCAACACTGAATATTGAGAAGAGCGTTATATTAGCAAACATTATATAAAATGCATATTTTAGATAAATGTTAATTTAAAAAGTTAATTTCAGATACAGATTAAACATTTATGGATAAGATGTTTATCTCACAAGGGGACTTACGGAAGTGTTACTCACTGATTTGAATAAAACTTTGTAGAATTGGAGAACATCGAAAAATAATCGACATGTACTTTTTTTTTTATTTCGGCATTGGTGCGGGTTTAAGGGTAGAAACAACCCTTTGAACGTTAGGGGCGTCTTGAAGCATAGACAGCAAACGATCATTTAATGTAGAAGAAAACATACTGCCAGGGGGGTTACGACAGCTGATTCAGAATCTGACGTCAAAATTAGAAAATTCAAAATGGCGGATCCAATATGGTGATTACAATTACAGAAGTCTTCTAGTGTGAAATGGTCTGCAGTTAGCCAATAATAATTATAGTTAGCAGGGGTTACTGCGAGAAGGTTGCAGAACGGTTTGAAACATATTTCTGTACTTATTTTAACGAGATGCTTAATTAAAGTTAAGTCTCTACACCACTTACTATTCGGGGTGCTTGTTTATAGTGAGTCCTCTCGCTTGTCAGTATGTCAGAGTTTCATATGTCTTCAATTTTCTGTGAATTCTTAATAATTATGAATTTATTAAGAAAACGTTTTACAGTAATGATATTCCGTAAAAAGTTGGGTGGTGCATAAACATAGTTTACACAACGCACACCTTATTACAGCAATAACTGCGCACAAATTGCAAAATGCTGCACAATCTTTGAAATAAAATGTTACGGGATTGTCAAAAGCAGGTGGTTTTTATTCCAAATAACCGCTTTTGTATCACAAATACCTTATAATATTTGCAAATGTGAGAGAAGAAAACTGATTATGGATCAGTGATTGGATCATAATTATATTATTACGGATGTGTAAATTTGTTATGGAGAAGGACAATGTCAGAAAAATGTTCCAAGAAGTTTTTCGAAGGCCTAAAGAAGAATACATCAAGGTGCTGAATCCAGTTGTTCCTACAGGAATGGTTTCTATTTTGAGATACTCTTTTAACTCGGAACTCAAATATACTATAAATCACTTAAATAAGCACCCCGATTAGTGAGAGGCGAGGGGCTCACTTTCAATAAGCACCCCGAATAGTGAGAAGCAAGGGGACCAGGGTTTGAAAAAACCCGGGCTTTTTTGAAAAAGCCCAACCCACCTGGGTCCATATGGATTTTTTCGGGTATTTTCGGGTTTAATTGGGTTTTTTCGGGTTTAATCGTTTTTTTCCGAAATATTTCAATGTCTTTGGGGTAAAAGTGTTAAAATGTGATTTATATTTCAAGATCGTCATTGTCACAACTTGCAACAATTTTCTACTTACTGCTGTTTTGAAAAAAATGGCCGCCATTTTGAAATTTTACATTCAATCACCGAGAAAATCTATACAGCAAATTTAGCATATCTCGTGCTTCCACCGTCAAAATTTTGACTTAAAAGACTGAAAATTGCGCTTCGTAGCGTGGATACTCGCTGTTTTGGAAAAATGGCCGCCATTTTGATATTTTACGTTGGTATGCCGCCAAAATTTATACAGGAAATTAGTGTGCCTCGTGCTTGTATTCTGAAAATTTTAACTTAAAAGGCCGAAAGTTATACCATGTAGTGTGTGTGGTAGAGGCAGATAAACGAGTTGAGTTGATTTTGTGTTTAACGTCCCTTTCAGCAGCGAGACAATATGAGACGGGATCTACTGATTAACGTGGAATCCCAACCACATGAGCTCCCTCTGGGAAGCAAACCCGGGTCCCACGCCAAAGACGCGTACACTAACCGCATAGTCATGAAGGAGCTCGGCAGACAAACGAACAAATGTAGATCAAGTCATCCAGAAGCCTGGCTGACGTTCACCAAATATGAATACCAAAAGGGGTCTATTAATTTAAAACAAAGGTAAAATTCATGTTGTATGAAATAAATAAATAAAAGTTTTAAAATGTTTTATATGAAATTAACATCTTCCAGCGTAAATAAACCTGCCATATTTTCTCCATGAGAAAACGAGACACCTCAGATCTCCCCCTTCTTCAACTTTCCAACACAATGCAATGAACTGTAGTCTGGTTATGAACAAAAGTATAATAGGCCGCGGTGGCTCAGTGGTAGAGCGTTCACCTCTAGTGCATGGGGTTCCTAGTTCGATCCCAGAGCGCGCCAAATGAGCTTTGTGGTGGACAAACATCTTGTGCGTGGGTTTTCTCGGTATTCTTACGTTTCCTCCCACTTTCTTCATTCCGTCATTTCATTCATTTCTCATAATCATCGTCACGTTGAGCATAGAAGACATAACCGTGAGACTAAAACTAAATGATTTTATTATTTTTTTTTTTCAATAATATAATAGGCGAAAGTTCACTAAGCAGCAGCTGCTTTTCTCTGTTCATACCCTGCAATTAATTGTATACACTGAAGATGCCTAAAAACTTAAGATGTGCTATAAAAATGCTTTACAGGAAAACAATATGCAAATTATTTAAATCAGTAATACAATCTACTTTTAATATTTTTCGCGCGTTTAGCAATATTTATTTACATGGCTGTATTTGCCAAAATTACGTTCGTCAGTTTAATCTGATGAAAAGCTGATTTTTCTCCTTGTGTCGTGTGTAATTGTCAGGACCAGATTTACATTTTTCTAAGACCTGGATCAAAGCACAATTCTGTGCCCCAATCCTCTGAAAATTATTATAATTCTTGTTAACTTATCTAATGTGTTGCTGAAGAAAAGGTTAGTCATCTTCCCTGTGTTTGTAAGTGTAGAAACACTCAAAGCCATCTTTATATATATATAATATATATATGTACGTATGTATGTTCCGAAGAGTATCCGAGTTTCCATCAAGTGCAATGGAAACAGTAGCATTGTAAATTTCGCTCGCTATCAAGTCGAACAGGGTGGTGTTATAACTTCCTCGAATGCAACAGCGTACTGTTCATTCACTAATTACAGGATTCCCAGCCAATGTCAGAATTTTTTGTTTTTCACTTTTCGAATAAGCTGATATTGATAGCAGAAATGGAACGGAGTTAAAATACGGGACATTTCCCTGTCCCGATTAAATTTACGGGGACGCGGGACACTCGGTTCCAAACACTGAACATTCCCGTTTTTTTACGGGACGTATGGCAGGCTTAAGCGTAAAATAAATAGTTTTATTGTTGAAGTAGGCCTATTCATTTCCGATCCTTCTGCGTTTAATTCGGGAATTTCCCGGGCACTTCTTTCACGGCGTGTACATCAAAACTTCCACTAATACGGAAATTTCAACTCAGCACTTGAAATAGTAAGCGTTACATAGTCTTCGAAACCCCGAGCATTAAGCTTCTTAAATTTGACAAGAATTTTTACGCTACTGCTGGGGTTTTCTACAGAATACTTATTTGAAGAGTAGCAACAAATGACTGAATTAAACTGTTATTGTTGGAAAACCAAATTTTAGTTGAAGAACCTTGTGTTTTACATCAAAGCTAAGAAATAATACTAATAGTTTTACTAATGTATTTACATATATACTATTAGAACCGGCACCTATGATCTTAAACCCGTCAAACGTATGAGTGATAACGTCCCCCGATGTCGCCAAGTCGACGAGCATACTATTCACGGAAAATATTTTCTAAAGTACAAAATTGCTTATTTTACTTCAAATAGGCTATAAGCATAATCCACACATTAATTTGTTCTACAACTATCTCAAGCTAAGTTTTTTTTTTTTTTTTTTTTTTTTTTTTTTTTTTTTTTTTTTTTTTAATTCATTTAGTGTATTCAGAACTTTATAAAGGTCTTATGTTGAATGTTGTTGTATACCTTAACGTGAAAGCCTCTAATTCGCCCAAGGAAATTCTCAAATCTGATAAAAATCACTTACAACGTGATCACCATAGTTGTATCGGTAATATACTAACAAAATAGGTCAAAAACCCAGGTGGATTTTAAAGTGGGTTTTTTAGGTGGGTCCAACCCGAAAAAACCCGGTGGATTTTTTCGGGCTGGGCCCACTTGGACAAACCCTGAAGGGGACTCACTTTAAATAAGCACCCCAAATAGTGAGAGGTGAGGAGACTCACTTTAATCAAACATACCGTTAAAATAAGTACAGAAAGGGGTTTCAAATCGGTCTGCAACCTTCTCGCAGTAACTTCTGCCAACTATGATTGTTCTTGGCTAACTGCAACCATTTCAAACCAGAAGACGTTTGTAATTGTAATCACCATATTGGATACGCCAATTTGAATTCTCTAATTTCGACGTCAAATTCTGAATCAGCTGTCCTAATCTCCCCCTGGCAGTATGTTTTCTTTTACATTAAATGATTGTTTACTGTTTATGCTTCAAGACCTTCCCTAACGTTCAAAGGGTTGTTTCTACCCTTAAACCCGCACCATTACCCAAATAAAAAAAATACATGTCGATTATTTTTCGATGTTCTACAAATCTACAAAGTTCCATTCAAATCAGTGAGTTACACTTCCGTTAAGTTTTCTTGTTAGAGACGCATTCAGTAATGTAAGATTGGTGGCCACAAGAATTATCTTACACAGTGACCAGGATTATAACAAGGCCATTTTCTAATTCTAGAATTTACATACAAACTGTGGAAACAAAGTTGTAGCAGTCATTTTCTAATGTGCAATTTTTATACTGAGTGCTCATGTTTCAATGTAATTAAATTGTTCCTTAAAGTATCAAATGTGGCATACATTTAAATTCATATGTTGGATCTGGTCAGTACAAGGGCCCGATCTGAAGTCCGGTTCATCTATCCGAAACATAATTTCAAATGCCCCAAATTGAACGTCTAAGTACTTAGCAAGAAAATACATAAAATAGTTACGCGTTAAAATTATCAGCAAGTCCTATTTATGTTTCTGTCTTAACATTTTCCCTTCGAAACAGTTGAGATCTTACGCTTTTCCTTTCTATCGATGAATGTGATATAAAAGGAGTCAATGTTTCTACGTCATCGTCACGCAGAAGGTAGAGGAACTGTTTGAATGGCGGGAGAGTAAATCGAAAAGGTAGATTCATCCTTATTAGCGTTTATTAACAAATGCGACGAACAGCTGTGGCCATCGCTAACCTCGTTTACGAACGCGTCGTTTCTTTCCCGGTAGAACTTGTTTTAAATACCCCTTTCTACTCCGATAAAGCGAAGTGGAGACCAAACATACAGTCTCCCGGTTTAACGTGGTTGCCAGATTTAAGGAGTCGTGTAGGAAGTTCAATTGACGAATATCTGGTAATTTAAATATAAACAACTATGTAGTTTCTTTCCACATACTTTCAAATTCTTGTAGACTTATTTCCCCAAAACTGCGTGTACTTTTCTACTTTGTGCCATTATTTTACACTATAGATAATTGAAATATTGCAACACTGTAGAGGTCCTCATAACGCCTGCAATTCTGTAGAAGATCGTTAATAGTGTGTGTGTGTGTAACATTAGATAATCCAGATATGTTATTGGTACCGGTACCATTTATATCTTGTAGGTGTTGTTGGCGCCAGGATCCAATAAATATAGTACGGCACCACACGTATTTCCCAAGAAACTGCCACAAATAGCGACATAAGTATTTTCCCACCGCAAATCTGAATAAAATTCATGCATTTTGATCTGACTCTCGTTTTTGTATCTGTTTTAGTTTTTTATGGTTCCAACAAGTCGGTTTCCCAACTCGGAGCTAACAAGTACGCAAATACACGTGTGTGTGTGTGTGTGTGTGTGTGTGTGTGTGTGTGTGTGTGTGTGTGTGTGTGTGTGTGTGTGTGTGTGCGTTTGTAAGTACTACATTGGGGGGAACCATCACCGGTTAAACACCAGCGCTCTGGGGAACTTTTCAAAAGTGGGGAACTTTTGGTGGTTCCCCAGAATGTTCTGACCAATTTTCCGACATCTGTGGGTTATGACGAGTCGAACGGAATATATAACGTCCGGTTCCCCATTTTGTCGCACACACCAACGCAGATCTAGTGGTGTGTGAAGAAATCGTCTAAAAGTGTGTTAAAAATGAATTTGAAAATTTTCACTAACGCCATCTATATGTGTTACTTGGTGGCGAGCAGGGGGTTGATCGGAGGTTCCCAAGTAAGTGGAGTTTATACCGGTCGATAGTCCTGAGGATGTAGGGTTTGTGCCTGTCGGAAGTGAAGGGAAGGGGAGGAGTTCCCCTTAATGTAGTGTATGCAGACTAACTTAAATACAGCGGAAGTGAAGGGAAGGGGAAGGAGTTCCCCTTAATGTAGTGTATGCAAACTAATTTGAATACTGCGGTGTTGCCAAATGCATATTACTTTTAACATGAAATAGTTATTGGAAATTTAACAACAAATGTTTTACTAAGATACTAATTTTAATAAAATAGTTATGGTTTATAGAGAAGAAATTGGTTGGTTGTATTTAACACAGCGTGTTTACTAGTGTAACTTGGTACGTCATTAATTAAATCTGGCAACAGTGGTGTGTTAAAACAGTCGCGACATTTAGTCGCCAGTTTCCAGTTATCACATTTAAAACACGTGATGGAATGTTCTTGCGTGAAAGGAATGTTGTTTTATAATCTCTGCTCTTCAGAACTGGTTTGAAAGCTTTGAAAGGACGTGTTTCATACTATAATAACTAGGTTGGTCCTTTTAAACATATGGACTGACTGTTGTTAATATAAAAGTAATCTTTTAATATAATTTACGAATAATAAATTGAATAATAAATGGAAAATTTAGTGTAACTTCCACGCTTATACCATGAGAATGGAATAAAGCGTATGATGATTGCAAGTGAGTGAGAAAAATTGTGGAATAGAAATCGGAGGAAACGAAAGAATGTCAAGAGAACATGAACTCACTTTAAGGAAGATGCTATTTACCATGAGCGTTGGAATAATGTCCACGTGGTCCCGGGTTCAATTCCTGGATGGAGCATTCCAATTATAGGCGTCCACCCATCGTCGTGAGTCAAACTGGAGAGTGATTTGAATAAATGACATGACGCACACTAGGTCTAGAAAGCACCCACAAGGCTTATTGACGGTAGGGTGACGCAATGGGCAAACCACCTATTCGTCATTCAGGTGGACGTAGATCCACCAGTCGCTAGCAGATTGTGTTGGAGCCGGCAAAGGACCTATAAGGTCTGTAACGCCAGTGGTTTAGGTTTTGGTTTAGTTATTAAGCATGAACCCACTTGAACTGTAACTGAACAAGGATTCCTGTAACCAAGGATATGAGTTGAAAATAGAATTCGGAATACTGTAATGCGTTCAATGTTCTTCCTCCGAAAATCGAGCTCTCATTCAGGGCACCATATACGCGCACGATGACTACTACAGCAGCAGGAAGGTCAAATAGATATAGTCTGCCGATTATCGGGGGCGGGTTAACCGGGTTGAAACCAGTGTGGTAATTGAAGGGGAGAAATTTCCAGGCACCTCTGAACACTTCCCTGGAACCTCGTTCCTTAGTGCTTTCTAGGGGGGACTTGGTGATGACATGTGTAATGGTGTAATTAATTGTTGTGGTTTAATTACAAGAATTAAATTTATAAACAACTATCTGTATCCTACGCGTCTTGCTGTCTCCATCCGAAATTGAATATAAAGGAACTCGTTATGCATAATTTATTCATTTTTTGAATAGCAACAATTCGCTCTGCACCCTCAACACCCTTGATCGTCCCTTGATTCACCTTATCAGTCTTGTGGGAACGTCATTGGATAATTCCAATTTACTAAAATTAGCAACGTTATAACCATGCTTGTTATTCTCCCTCGTTTAGCTTGAGTTGCTTCATCCCTTCGGAGCTGAATCTACATCGCTCAGTTTATTTAGATTTTTTTTTACAAATTTTGCCTGCCATAAGAGCTTTGGTACTTCTATTTCGTAATTGTTATTTGTTGCAATATCCGCTCTCGTGACTCTCCCTCGCTTCGTCATTGGATAGATCCCACCTTATTACCTCTTCCACCTTCGCATACATGAACCCATCAAACGTTCTTCTCTACGTTCGGAACTAACCCCTCGCTTCGCTTAGATGGCTCAGTTAATATACGACTCAGCTCAGTCTAGCTTCGGTTGGGTGGATTTTGGTCGCCTCTTCGGGATTCGGGTTCAAGATCGCCCCTTCCACCTCGTATATACAACCCCATTGATCGTTCCTCGCTTCGCTCGGGTGACCCCAAAATATCTGCAGATTAATTTTCAGTTCGTTTGGATAATTTTAACAAATTTTGCCGGTTATACGGGATCCGCCACTTTTAGTTTTAAACTTTTGACCCTATAATCGTTACCAATGACACCAAAAATATCAAGAAACTAAATTTCAGCTCATTTGAATAAATTTTAGCAAATTTTGTCCGCCATATTTGATTCTCCATTTTGAATTTTTGAATTTTGATTTCACAGAAGCCGTCGCAGGGTTGCACACAACAACTCACAACAATTTCATTGAAATCGGGTGAATGGTATGGGAATGCATAAAGGAACGTATGGTCAACGCCAAAAGTGCCTTACCACCCGTAATGATTTCTTTCCTTTAATACTAGGCAACCCAAAAAATTGGATATTTGGGATCCTTGAGAATTTGAGATTTGGTACAACGTCTTTCTAATTCTCAACTACCCCAATGACCTTATTTTTGAATTGCCTAGTATTGAAGGAAAGAAAGCATTACTGGTGGTAAGGCACTTTTGGCGTTGTGTATACAAGTATATTTTAGGAAGACACTAACTTTCCCCCTACCTCGAAGTGCTTCAATTTCCACACTGGTTGAAACTTATCTGATGCTCACAAAAAAGAAAAGATTGGTATCTATCGCAAGAATCATCTGCAGACACGTTAAAGAAAGAAAGAAAGAGACATGGAATTTGACAATGAGATTCGAGATAACGACTTTCAGGTATCCGTCCACCTTCACCCTTGACCAAACTCTGTTTTAACAACAAGACTGCAGGTACAAGTCCCTTTCTCATGTAACGGAATATTTCCTATGCCATGTTCGTCAACTACTGCCTCTATTATTTTCGGCATTGGGATAGTGTTTCTGTGTATTCATGTTCGATTTTAAAGCAATAACAAACATCCCTTTCTCATCTACTGTCTTAAAGAAAAAAAACATTTGAGCTCTGCCTTTCGATAAAAATATTGACTATTTTATATATAGAAAAGACGCTGAAAGTAAAGGCAGCCGGCTTACTTTTTATTCTTCGAGAGCAACCACCAATTATAGTTGCCGTAAATTAACCCTTGGAGTTCTTTTTCGCGTGTTCTTTGTCTTGGTAGCGCACCGCTGCCACAAGTAAGGTTACTTTCAGAATCCTACTTCTTTTTTAAAAAAAAATAGTGATGAAATTCCAACATTGCGGCAGCAACTCCGAACGACCACCCTTAAACGGTGGTGGAGGGTCTTAGCCAGGAGGGTGTTGGCATGTATAATTTCAATAGAATTGCGAAGTGCTTGAAGCCACCTGCCGTTTAGTAGACCATACTTTTTATAATCCTTTGGATTAACAGTGAATACCTTCCCCTACATTACCCCGGATTTTGGTTTTGAATTTTACTATCCGAAATCTGTATTTCGATTTTTGACACTTTAATATCCGAAATCCGAATTTCAATTTTTGACATTTCAATATCCAAAATCTGGATTTCGGTCTTTGACTGGTATGAAATAAGAGCAAGCGTCTGCTAGTGGTTAGCGTTCTTGCTTCGCAATTGGGAGGTCTAGGGTTTGAATCCGGAGGCCGGTTATTCTGACTGAGGTTTTTCCAGGGTCTTCCCTCAATTACTCCAGGCGAATGCTCGTATGGTACCTTGAATTTCAGGCCCTGGTCGTCTCCCTTCCACTTCCTTTCCCAATGTTATCTTTGTTAATTGCTCCAGTGTAAATTGTCCTCTGAGCTGTATCTGGTAGCTCATGTAAATAAATAAATAAAATCCGGATTCGATTTTCAGATAAAATTCCGAACTTTCAAAATCCGGATTTCGGACAACCGAAAATTTTTAACAACATATATATATATATATATATATATATATATATATATATATATATACACCTGGAACATATTCTAGTGCTGTTTTCACTTTACTCATGAGTAGTTACTAAATAAGTAAATGGTATTCCATATTTGTGTTGTATTGTTTCAAAGTTTTACGTCCCTTTTCCAGAAACAAGGCTATATAGAGATGAATACGCGACAGAAAATACCACCGACATAACGTACCACTTACCCGGAGGGCTACTTGTGACTGGTTTTGTAAAGGACACTGAAAATAATCACATGCGACAAAAAGGTTCCACTTGTATGACGGGCTTATTGCAGAGTTCTAATGAGTCATCAAATATGCAACAAGAATATTTAAGTATCTTCTCATATCGAAGGATTATTAAATTTTATTCCATTTGTTGTACGTAAAAATTTAAACGAGAACTTCAGGTTCAAGAGAGTTCCATTTTCTTCATCAGACGCTTCATTACTTTTTAAGGTATTTATCATTTATGTACCAGCACTTTTTAGAGACTGCACGAGTCGGGCTTGGGCGGGCAGACACTGCTTTTTATTCGGGCCCGGGATCGGCTCCTACCAGGATTTTTCAAAACTTATCGTGCCAGACCGGGCTCGGGCCGACTAATTGGAGTTTCTTATTGACTTTTGTTTAACAATAATTGAAATAAAGCCGAAATTGAAGTTCCTGTGCAGGTGAAATTAAAATGTAGTAACAATTGGTGTTGCTTAGCATCTGTGCTTTCAGTTTAGTGGATTAGTTGCTTACCTCAGTGAGCATCTTCCTTCAATAAACATCGGACCGTGACGATAATTTTTTAAAACTTATCGGGCCGGGCCGGGTTTACGCCGACTAATTGAAATTCCATAATGACCTTTGTTTATGGATAATTGGAAGTCAATTATCCGAAGCTAAAGGGTGACGTTTGTATGCATGTGGAGTGAAAGGTATTAACAATTGGTGTAGCTTAGCGACTTTATTTTCACTTTAGGGCAGGGCTTCTCAAACTTTCTTTGATGTAGAGCACCTATTAATGATAATAATGTTCAAGGAGCCTCAAAAATAAATAAATAAATAAATAGCATATAGTCTAATGTAACAAGTAAACAAATTCCTACATCCGCTGGTCAAATATCGCTATATACTCCAGCGAACTAAGCAAAAGAAATATGGAATTTACTGCAGAACGCCTAAGTTGGTAAAAAGTTATCTGGTCACTAGGAACATCTATCAGGCTGTTTATACACATTTGCATCACCTATTCTTTTCCTTCTCCCAGAAAATGAAATGAAATCTTTAGTTTTACGTCCCACTCTTATGCAAACAAAGTGCTAATGGAGACGCATGAAATTGCAATTGAATGATGATAAAAGAAACAGTGGAATGAAAATGTATGAGGAAAGGGGAGAACCCCGAGAAAACCCACCGACACAATATCGTCCAGCACCAATAGACGGGGATCGAACTTGTGACCCTTCGAACCAGAGGTAAGCGCTCTAACTCTGAGACACCGTGTCCCCATAAAAGTCTTTAAAAGTCCTATGGGGATAAGCAGACGCTTTATACCGCATTTCTTTGTTTACTTATAGAGAGGCGGATCCAAGGGAGGGTTATAGGGACTATAGCAAAGGGCGCCCATGTTGTGGTTTTTAGGGGCAAGTATAGGCATAGCGGGCAGCGAGGTGGATAGACGACTTTCTACTCTTTATATATATATATATTTTTCTAGCCAGGAGGCCCCCTTGTTTATAACCCCTCCTTGAGGATAAAATGGCACTTGATTATACTGTTGACTGAATAATATGAAGACTAAATATTACTTCAGCCCCCCCTTGACCACATCCATGATACGCGCCTATATATATATTTATGTGTGTGTGTGTGTGTAGGCGTGGATCCAGGATCTGTTCAAGGGGGGATCTATTCAGATTATCCAGTGAACACTGTCATCAAGTGCCATTTTATCCAGTGTAAATTCGGACCTCAAGGGGGGCTATAGCCCCCCATTGGATCCGCCTCTCTCTGTGTGTATATATAGCATATAGTCTAATGCTATATATGGGGGCTCCGTAGTCTAGTAGTTAGAGCGCTGCATTCATGTCCGCGTGGTTCCGGGTTCAATCCCCGGCTGGAGCAACCCTCGGCGTCCACCCAGCGTCGTGAGGCAAACTAGAAATTCATGTGAATAAAAGACATGACGACCACTCGGTCTAAAAAACCCCCGATACCGTCTGTTGGCAATAAAGTGACGCAATGGGCTGCCACCTCTTCGTCACTCACGTGGACGTAGTTCCACCAGACGCTAACAGAAGGCGTTGGGCAGGGCTGGATTAAGATCATTGGGAGCACGACGGCGCCAGGAACGCTTGATGGGGTGGGCGGAAAGAGGCGGACCTAGTTGCTGGGTGGGCAGACAATGTAAATGAGAACTGGACAATGTAGACATTTTTTTTGACAATGATTAAATTTCAATTTTTATACTGTTTAGTTAGCTAAGGCTTAGACCGAAATAGGAGAGGAACAAGGATGTGAAAAACAGTTGTCTTGGACTTATAGAAGGTGCAATTCCAGCATTTGCCTGGTGGGACTGAAAAAATGCAGGACGTAGGATGGGCTGCAGGAGTTCGTGGCTATATGCTCGACCTACCGAATTCCGTATGGCAGACACACTACCTCTATGAAGTTCAAGACAGCTTTACCTCCTCTCCCTCCAAGAATGCACATGAATGCATAGAAATAAAAGAAGGTTCAAACAACACAGACTAACAGATAATATTCTACTTTTCGTTAATAACATAAAATACTCAACAAGTAGGTAAAGTAAAACAAGGATAAAATAGGCTACTGCAAACATTTTTACCTTTGAAGGATTTATTACAAGAAAGTAAGAGACAAAAAATATAAATCAGTATCTTCAGAAGCAATGCTGTCGTCTTCGCTCTCTCCAGCGCCTAGTTCATTTTAACTTTCTTCGAAATCGAACACTTCAAATTGCGAATCCTGGTTGTCGCATGTATTTGTATTTTTTTCTTTTGTCTTTTTCTCTATTCAAGAAGGATTATCAATAACGTTCAACGGTTTGAAAATCGCGCTTCTTTGAACACGAGGAAGACACTGAGAGTGAGAAACGATCGCTGATAAGATTTTCGACATATTAGCTGAACAAGCACCGGCCGCCTAGACTTCTGAACGCAACAGAGATCAACTCAACAATATTATAATAAGGGTTTTTACAAATCTGTTTAATGCCACACGAGTAAGACATGCGGTACATTGCTGTAAGCAATTGCAAGTTGCAACCCTTTTATAAGAAGCTATAGCGCCGACACAAGACACTACTCCCCTTCCTTTCTTTCTGAAATGAGACAAGACAATACTGGACAGTCCTGTCCATTATTTAATCGGCTTTTTAAAAAGCACTTCTTTTCTTTTTTCAGTGCAGCACATACAAACGCTGGAGTTTCAATAGCACGATTGTGTGTGTGTGTGTGTTAAATTTTAATTCATTAATCACGACTTTTGGCATCATTATATTACAAGTATCTGTCTTAAAATCAATGTTCATTGCAGAGTTAAACAGAGTCCTAGAACCTATTACATTACAATCGAAAGTAATACCTGTTGTTTTTGAAGTACAGGATGTCACCTTCAGTGCAGGATTTACGTATAAGGTAAACAAGCTATAGCTTAGGGCCCCGCTCTCTTGGGGCCCAAAAAATAAAGGAAAATGGCTGTAATGTCATTTCCAAATAATAAGAAAAAGCAAATAAGATAAAATGCACATACAACAACGGTGGTCTGTACTGTTATGTATTAAGCTCTCATGAAGCAAGTAATAGGGCCCTATTTTCCAAACCACCTGCAATGGGATTTCTGTTGCCCAGCCCCGCTTATAATGGAACCCTCGTTTCCCAGCTCCGCTTGTAATGGGGATCTTGTTTCAGAGCCCCATTTGTAATGGGAACCTTGTTTTACAGCCATTACACTTAGCTACTTTAATAAGACTTCACAGCATAAGTGATACAGTATCTTGTATGCGGATAGAACTCTAGTGCTACCCTTTCACGTACTATTTGAAGTTCGACAAGAAATTGTCTGGTAACAGTTGATGCATAAGAAGAAGGCATGAAACGACAAGCTCGCAAAATAATAGTAAAATATAAAGGAATTACAGCCCTAAGCGGCAATAATCTTTATATCGCGAAATTATAGATATTTCGCTGTACGAAAAGTAGTATGAAAAGTAGTGTTCAGAAGAATTTTCATAATTTTCAGAAATTGGCACTGAATTTCATAGTGATCTATAGAGTGGAGTTGATTTTGAGTTTAACGTCCCTTTCAGCAGCGAGGCTATATGAGACGGGATCTACTGATTAACGTGGAATCCAAACCACATGAGCTCCCGCAGGGAATCGAACCTGGGTCTCCCACGCCAAAGGTGCGTACGCTAACCGCTTAGTCACGGAGCTCATATAGTGATTTATAGAGTAGGGATGGCCATTTCCGGAAAAAGTTTCCCGGTTTCCGGAAATCACATTTTCCGTTTTTCTGGAAAATTTTTCATTTCCGTTTTTCCGGAAAATTTTTCATTTCCGTTTTTCCGGAAAATTTTCCGTCTCCCGTTTTCCAGAAAATTTTCCGTCTCCCGTTTTCCAGAAAATTTTCCGTCTTTCGTTTTCCGGAAAATTTTCCGTCTTCCATTTTCCCGGAAGATAGTCCGTCTTTCCTTTCTAATTTTCCAGTTTCCGGAAGAATTATATTCCGTTTCCCGTTTTCCCTGAAAATGTGATCATCCCTAGTCTGTAGGAAGTTTGACCTTTTTAAGAGTTCTAGTATATTTATATACCATGGCGTACTACCGTCTCTGACAGCTTATTTAGGTTCTATAACAGGTATTTAAGCCGGGATTTTTTTATTTTTCAAGTCAAGGATGGACCAAAGAACACCGCAGATGCGTTTTGGAACCGGATGGTCAACTTGGCGGCGCCAAGTGGTACAAAGGGACGTGACTTTTTTTCTTAAGGCAAATTTCAAAACTTTTTCACGCCTTTAGTTTTCAAGATATTAGATTGAAACTTTGCATAAGGATTGTGTGTATCTTTGGGTATTTATCAATTGTTTTAGATCCCTACGTGAAACTGGGGCCGGGCCCGATGGGCGCATGTGTAACGAAGGGGTGATTTTTTTTTAGAAAAAATCCTTTTTTCCCGATTTTTCCGGTTAACCTTTATGATACGGACACGTGGCACCGTTGGTAAGTATGCTCTATCGTGAGAAAAAATAGGTATGAACCATGATCCTACGATAAATAGTAAGGAAGCAGTAGCTGTTTGAGTGAAAGTCTAAAATTTACCGTACGTCAGAAAGTGGAAATTCTTAAAGGGTTAAACTTCTTGCAATCTGACGCCTTTCTTACATTTCTATCTGATAATTCATTGTTAAGAGCTCTTCTTTGTTCTATCAATCTCTCAAGCATTCCATGTGTGCTATTCCACCGAGTTTTAACTTGCTGTATAAGGAAATGTACTGCCAATCCTAATAACCTTTACTGTTTTTCCAGTTCTGACGTTGCCAACGTACTATGTTTAAAGTGGGAAACAATCCGACTAGCAACACTTAACATTTTCTCGATTCTTTTCTATTGCAAGACCTTTATTTATAGAGAGTTGTAGGGTCTGAGCAAACCAACATATGCTTGAATACGGAAGTTCTCGTACCGCACTTGTGATATTATTAGCATTGTCATAGACAATTGCATGTGTTTTATCTGAAATGTTCCACTAATCTGCAACATGTGCTAAGTGCTGAGTTATGTTTACCCTTGTGTGCCTCACTTCTATTTCAATTATTTGAAGGACTGCACTTATTGAACGTAGATGGAAGCATATAGTGGGCTGTGATTGTAATATAACTTTCCGTAGCCTGCGAAGTCCAACTATCTGTTGTCAAATCAATCGATTCCGCAGCCACACTTCTACTTAGAAAACAAGGCCTCAATACGGCGAGTCACAGTTTGCCTGGATGCTGAGTGGTAACTTGGTTCCACTTCATTCATAAATTCAAGAAACCGAATTGCTTCAACGAAAGGCAAAGGAAGAAGATCCTTTGGTACCATATTACTTATTTTACTATCAAGCACCTCTGCTCTTGCGGAAGAACAAGGTTTAGGGTCTCTGAGATAAGACAGAATTTTTTTTCTGTTTTTTACATACTATATGTTCCCTTATTTGTAAAACATTTTTCTGGGATCTTTCTGTTCCTTTAGATGCATTTGAGCGTACGCCAGGTGAAGCGATAATCTGAGATATAGAGGTAGCAACACCTAGATTATCATCTAAGTTTCTGAAATAATAATAATAATAATAATAATAATAATAATAATAATAATAATAATAATAATAATAATAATAAAAGAAATACTTTGATTGCATTAGGAGTTTACAATTTAGTAACAAAACATGAATATAGAATAATAAGTAGAGCAACCCACATTATGCTTTATTTTTGTTTAATGATGCTTTATTTTTTCAAATTAGTATATGCTTTATTATTAATTTCAATCATTGTTTTACATTAATCGTGTATAACGTATAATATTTACTATAGGCCTACATTAAATATTCTAAATATCTTTTATTTAGAATATTTTTTTATAGAATCTTTTATTTATAAATCTATTTATTAATATTTTATGCAACCAGTTTCTTTCATATTTAATGAACTTTCTACCTAATGCACTGTAAAGAGATGCTTTACTCGAGTCAGTTTTTTTAATCACTTGTGTGCGCCTTAGAGGTGCATATATACAGAAATGGGAAAGTAAAAGATGCCACCAAAAAGTACAGAAAGTGCTCAACTTCAAGAGGTACACATAACAATATAGTGTGGAGTTCTTGTGTACTATTCATTGTTGGCGGAAGTTTTCTTCTTCTTGTCCTTTTTTCTTTTCTCCACGTCAAAAGATTAGACCAAAAAGTTTACAGAAATAAAAATAAGCTTTTCATTGTTGCATTGTTATGTTCTCAATGATTTTGCATTGCAAATACTGTTTTTTAAAAATATTAATACAATATGTTAAACTTGTAGTTAAAGAGATTTTTTAAAGAATTGTGCTATATCTTTTAAATTATGCTTTATGCTTTATTTTCTAAAATTATGCTTTATTATGCTTTTAAAATTAATTTCTTCTGGACCCTTAGATAGCCACAACCATGTTCAAGGTACCAATCATATGTGTAAATAGCTATTATGCTTTCTATGCTTTGTATGCTTTTTGGTTGCTCTAATAATAAGTAAAACTTTCAAATGCATACAGAAACATAGATAATAAGTCAGCATTGAGAACTAAATTGATGTATCGATGACTAGGTGGAATCGTCCTTCAGTTTAAGAGAAATTAGCGGAAAAAGTTACGAAGAGAATTATCTGGAATAGATCATTATAAGAATAGTGCAATCATTTCAAGTAGTGCTACATATTATGGTATTTATAGTCAATAGTACCGGTATTTGGAATTCGTGACGCTTATAGTTGCAAGATGGTAACACTAGGGTAAAGTGTAAAATTGAATTACATCAGTAGAATTGAATTTATCTCAGGGTTAAAAAGTCTATGGCACAGCCTATGGTCTATAAACTTACAGAAAAAAAACAGTTGGGACGGTAGGGCCTCGAATCGAACATCGGTCTTCTGAATGTTAATCCGATGTTCTAACTCCTGAACGTAGTTGGAATACGTAGTGTACTCCCGCCCATGAAATAATACAAGACTACTGCGTATGGATTCTATAGAATCTAGGGCGCCGATTTCTCTATCTTTGGGGATCCATTCAGATGCAGAAGGTATATATGAAGGTTTTAAGACAAACTGAATTCAAATTGTGCAAAATATTGTATATTTATAAATACAATGCGGGTCCACATGAACTTTGAGGGGGCTGCCCCGGCCCCCCAGGATCTGTGACCTTGACAGATCACCGTGGTCATGATAAGCAATGAAGAAATGGTTGGAATATAAACATACTAGTTGTACTAATAACACACTGCCAGCTCTCTTTACTGCCAGGGTTCTGCCCTCAGGTACACGCATAATCAGGGATTCCCCGAAACACACGCATGATCGGAATTTCCTGATGCAAACGAATGATCCGCAAACCCTTACGTAAACAAAAAAAAAGTACATGATTAAGCAAGCAGGGCCGCAACTAGGGGGGGGGGGGGCAGAGGGGGCACGTGCCCCGGGCGCGTGGTTGGAGGGGGCGCCGGAAAGAAGATATATCAATTGTTTTAAAAATCGCACCCTTTCCCTTGAGGAACTTATTCTAGAGGTTAAAAGAAATCAAAAGTTTACTTGGCCTTTTCCATGGGACCTCTTTTCGTTGATTATATATATATATATATATATATATATATATATATATATATATATATATATATATATATATATATATATATATATATATATATATATAGAGAGAGAGAGAGAGAGAGAGAGAGAGAGAGAGAGTCTCATCTAAATAGGTGTAATGTCATACATTAAAAACCTAATATTGCATGCATTTGTTCCCTTGGGCGACCACAGAGAATCCGCCACCTTTTCCTTTTCCTACCACAAGGAGCTGTTTGTTTGTATAATTCCATTGAGAACAGCTCTGAAGTTAGGGGCGGGGGCTAAAAGTTCCCGATTTTTGTTGCTTGCTGTTGGTTGAAGAGTTTAGCTCAGACGCGCCCCCTGTAATGTTACGCAATTGCTGTAATGTTTTTAAACTAGAGGGCAGTTTTGTGGCGGAAAAAATAATTTACACGCCTCGGTGTGTTTAATTGTTTCTTGTACGCCTACCAAGAGATTTTGCGAGTGAAGGCTGTACGAAGCTCTATCTATTAGTTTTGCTTGAGAGCTTTTCGAGGCATTTTGAATTGTTATCTATCAGTCCAACTTATGCTTTATTATGCTTTATTGTTAATTTCAATCATTTTTTTTACATTAATCGTGTATAATGTATAATATTTACTATACATTAAATAATCTAAATATCTTGATCTATTTATTAATATTTTATGAAGCAATTTCTTTCATATTTAATGAACTTTCTAGTTAATGCACTGTAAAGAGAGATGCTTTGCTCGAATCAGTTTTTTCTATCACTTGTGTGCACCTTAGAGGTGCATATATACAGAAAGAGAAAGTATACAGAAAGGTGCCCAAAAGGTACAGAAAGTGCTCAAGTTCGAGAGGTACACATAACAATATAGTGTGGAGTTCTTGTGTGCTTCATTGTTGATGGAAAGTTTTCTTCTTTTCTCCACATCAAAGGATTACACCGAAAAATTTACAGAAATAAAAATAAGCTTTTCATTGTTGCATTGTTATGTTCTCAATGATTTTGGATCGTAAATATTGGTTTTAAAAACATTTCTCATCAGAATTGGCATTTTGCAAACTCATTGACCATCTGATCAACACTCAAACTATAATGAAAAAACTTTGACGCTTTGGAACACCCGTGACATCAATAGTCGCGCGGGCTACAGATGTAGCCCATGAAACTTTCAAGCAGAATAACAATGAGATCCTTTCGATTTTACGTTTGACCACACCCTAAACACGCAGAATGATAGTTGATAGAAAGGTACACAGACACCCTTTGAGTTATCATCTCGAATTACTTTGCGGCAAGGAAAATAAAAACGTTGGGCTACAATGGTAGCCCGCGCGCGTATTGGAGGGTTAAAGTACTTAAAAATCGATATAACTGGTTTCATTAAGAATGTTATTTACAGTTGCAATTCATAAGTGATACTTTTCGACTAAACCTTGAAGGGGGGCGCCGAATTGTGTGTTTGCCCCGGGTGACAGAAACCCTAGTTGCGGGCCTGTAAGCAAGTGTACAAATAGATGTAGCAGGAAGGAATGTTTCGTCGCTGATTTACTCGACCTTTCCTCTTCTATCCACTGTTTAGTTTGAGTTGCGTTTCTATAGCACTAGATGGAGAAGAGCATTGCCTCATTTACTTATTTTCGCGTAGCATTTTTCGTTATTTTTCTTAATGTAAGACGACCAATGTCACTATTCCAAGTGAACATTTTCATTTTCCAGAAAATATTTCGTCTTCCGTTTTCCCGGAAAATTTTCCGTCTTCCGCTTTTCCGGAAATTTTTCCGTATTCCGTTTTCCGGAAAATTTTCCGTCTTCCGTTTTAAATTTTCCGGCTTACGGAAAAAATATTTTCCGTTTTTCCGGAAAATGTGGCCATCCCTACTAAACAGTGCAATAATGGATCACTAAAGGCAGGGGCAGATCCAGGGGGATCGCCCCCCAGAATTGAATATTTTTTTAAAAATAAAACCTAGCCTAAGAATTTTCACCTTTGTATTATAAACGTAAAATAAAACCTATTGACTTCGAACGACTGCCCCCCAAACATTTATAATGGATCCGCCCCTGACTAAAGGAAAGTATACGAGCACGAATCATAGTAATTTCATCCATTCGTTCTAGGCATATGAGTGGTTCGTTTGTATATATTAACAGTATTTTATATGCAGCAGGCTGAATGCATTAGATTATCGGCACTAGTTACTACATAGCAAGGCAAAGTACCAACATCTTTTCACGTCGCAGTAAGAAGATGCTACCTACATTTACAGGTCTTATAATAATGTTATTGCAACAGTTAGGTTTTTCAACGATACTTTTATGATTTTCAGCCAGAGACGTATCTAACCAGGGGCCGGAGTGGTCCAATCCCCCAGTTTTTTGAATGACAAAAATAATTGAAGCAATTACTTACTTACTTTTGGAAGTTTATAGTAAACTCACGATATATCTATCATAATCTGGGTTTTAGTTGCCTCTCCTCCAGTTTTAACCTTCTAGATTCGCCTCTGCTTCCAGCGAATTTATGTCTATTACACCTTGTGTAATCTTCGAGAATTGCTTGCATTCCATTTTGAGTTACTCTAGTAACCTGACCTGGAAAAAGCTCACACGATTAGTTGAGCTTCAGGCAGTAATTACCAACCCTGGATGATATTCAGACTGTATTTACTTACATCGGATCCCTGGGAACATTTCAAACTTTACCCAACTGAATACAAGCAACTTGAAATGAGAAATGATGCGGCCTCCACATATTGTAGAAGCATGGCGTGGAGCGTTGATCGTAGTTAGTGCAAAAAAGAAAACAGAAGATCGGCAAGGGGCTTTATTGGGACCAAATTAAACTATCGTTAATTTATAAATTTTAGTTTTTCTGTAATGTCTTCAAAACAGTAAGTTAAGTTAACGAAATATATTATAAGAAAACGTATTTAGATATGCATTAGATCCATACATTACCATATAACATATATTCAAAAAAAAAAAAGGCGAAATATTGTCGCTCAAAAAGAAAGCTAGAAATACAAAGAGCTCTATTATCTCCAATAGCTTAGGGCCCCATCTAACCTAAATCCGGCACTGGTCACCTTCATTATTCTACTTCTGTTGGGGTGGGCGGATGGGCGGTCGCCCACCCCAACCCACCCTTAACGCCGTCCCTGATTGGGAGCCGTAGAGTTGGAAAATATATGAGTAGTATTAGTAATTTTTAAAACGTTTATGGGGCCGTTTGATCGCGGGGCCCTAGAGCGAAAGCTCCAGTAGCTCCGTTCTTATTACGGGCCTGGCGTTTGGGCCGGTAAAAGGGCTATAAGGCCTGCAAAGCCAGTGTTGTTCTATTTATATAGTATTCATAAATTTTAGGTGGCTTTAAACGTGTACGGAAATAAAAATCTCAATAACAATAGGCAATTTACGGTAGTATAAATAATGGTTCAAACCTCCGAAAGCAAGACAAACATGGTATCATGATTCATTGCTAATTAAAATATAATGTTTTAATAGCTTCTGTTTTGTGTAATATAAGGATATAGATACTTAAAACTTAACAGATGTATTAAATTAAACTATTAACTATTCCGAAATTTTTCCCAGATCAAGAAACTTCTACAGGAAGAGAAGGACCTGAACTGTTCCACGAGATTTATTTTTATTTTTTTCTACCTACCTTTCCCCTCTGCAGCTGTTTAGACGTGCTCTCCAACTGGAGCCAATAATTAACTTACATATAGATATAATTTTTCGTAATAATGACAACGAATAGTGTATCATGTGTTTATTATTCTTTATCTAAAACCTGTTTAACTGAAAAACGCAACACGAAAAATACACAAAAGTAATAATGCGATAAAGAACAGTCGTATAATAGTCAGCGTAACACCAACGCCACCTGACAATAGCAAGAAGAATGAAATCCGGATTTCGGATTTTGGCATTTCACTATCCGAAATCCGGATTTCGAATGTTGACATTTCATTATCCAAAATCCGGATTCGGTTTTCAGTTAAAATCCGAAATCCGGATTTCGGATATCCGAAAATTTTTGACAGCACTACATTGAGCTCTAAAGGGGCGATATAATCCACCTGAGCGAAGCGAGTGAGAATCACGACCACGGTTATAATAAAGGCGTACTCTATATATATAAATGAGTGATGTATGATACACGTACTCCCCCCTCTCCTAAAGAAATTCTAAACGGCGAATCCAATGTGGCGGAGAAACTTCCTTTAAGAATATTCAAATACTCTTAAAACTAACTATTTTTTTTTTTTTTTACATTTTTCGGGTTTCTAAGAAACAATTATGATGACAAAAGATTAAATTTCAAAATTGCGGATCCAATATGGCGGACTAAATTTCTTTACAATTTTCCAGTTGAGCTGATCTTTTTCTTTATAGTTTTGCGATTATTCATAACGGTTGTGGAGTCAAAAGTCCTAAACTGAAAATGGGGGATGGATCCAATATGGCGGACAAATTTCTTAAACAAATGGAGGATCTAATATGGCGTACAAAAATCAACAGACAACGCCGGGTGATTCAGCTAGTAGGAAATAAATAAATATTGTCACACAGAATTTCATGATTTGTGATCATGTTATTTCTAGCTGTGAAATAGATGAGTACTTTATGACTTCATAATAAAAGGATCTTATGTATTTCTTCGCTGAACATCTCATATGTAATTTACTATTCTGTGACATGGTATATTTATTTTCTATGATCTAGTCTCCTACATTCTCGAAATCATATTGAGTTTTGCCGGATACTTATTTGAAAAATGTAAAATGACGGGAAATTTAGATAGACAGACTTCTAACACACAGTTCCTACCAATGCAATACGCGGTTCCCACTAGAGTTAAACACACGAATTTTGCTCAAGTTTAACAAAGTTCCCATAAAAGAGTAACACCTGGTTCCTTCTAATGTTTAACACACGGTTACCGCTAAAGTATGTTTTGTGCTCGTATGTGTGTATTTCTTTTTTGACATTTTTATCGTTTTTGTGTGTATATCGAGGTTCCCTATTGTGAGGGCCTTGTATCGGCAGTTCCCCACTTCGTCGGATTATACCCATTCTTTATTTTTAAAGATAGAGCAAATTGAAATATATATTTGTAATCAGCGTGATGAGACCAACACGAAAATAGGCGAATTTTTCTCCTAGGACCATTATTTCTATGGGCACCCACAACGTTGTGTTTTGAACGATGGCCCCACAAACCACAAAATACAAACAGGTGTGTGTGTGTGTGTGTGTGTGTGTGTGTGTGCGTGCGTTGCTGAACCCGCCAATCTTTGTAGGTCGATCGGTCTACACAGCAGCAATGTGAGCAATTTTTGCAAAGCGAGCATTTTTTAGTGGTTGCTCGAATTGCTTTTTACTTTTAACGCGTGCAGGACCCTTATAGGGGTCCCCCGGCGAGTTCTTTTGACTCCACTCGTTTATACGGATACAGTCGGTTTATGTGTGTGAAGTGTGTGTTCAGACTGAAAAATTTCGTTTCTCGATCGGTGTGTATTCCGACGCAGAGCCATCTACGTGTGTGTTCCAAGCAGGAACTAGAGCAATTCAAACTCCCTGCAGCTGCGTTCACCATTGTTGCCAATCAAGTATTTGTTGAAAAGAAAATTAGCAGCTATAGCAGAGGAATTATTCACAGTAAGAACTATGATATGAATATTACGTAAAAATAACCCTATGCCTAAAAGTTTTTTATTAGAACTGAGGGGAGGGAGAGGTGTGTATATATAAAAATCTATATTGTAAAATTGAAAGTGACTATTTTTGTGACTCTTAATCTCTTGAACTGCCCGACCGATCTCGATGAAATTTCCAACGTAGATGCGGTTCTGGCCTTGGAGTGTTTTCAGCTGTTTACTTTGACAGTAGAACTTAGGGGAGGGGGAGGAGGGGGACATAGAAAAAATAAATAAACCTTAATAACTCTTGAATCAAAAAAACGATCTTGATAAAATTTTCAATGTAGATGAGGTTTGGGACTGGAATGACTTTTATTATTCAATTTTCACGGAGCAACGTAGGGGAGGGGGTGGAGGGGGAAATATATAAATATCAATAAATATGAAAATAAAAGTGACCATGTTTGTGAATTAATAACTTTTGAACCAGCCGATCGATCTCAATAAAATTTTCAACATATATGAAATTCAAAACTGAGAAGTTTTTTATCATTTCATTTTGACAGTAGATTTTAGGGGAGGGGCAGGAGGAAGGGGAAATATATGTAAATGAATAAAACTTAACTCTTGAACCACCCTACCGATCTCGATCTAATTTTCAACATAGATAAGATTTGGGCGTGGGATGCTTTCTTCATTTCACTTTTACAGTACAAAGAAGGGGAGGGGAAAGGGAGGGGACAGATATAAAAATAAATAAAACTTAACTCTTGAACCACTCAACCGGTCTTGATCAAACTTTCAACATAGATAGGGATCGGGTATGGGATGTTTTCGTCATTTAACTTTTACGGTGCAACCTAGGGGAGGGGAAGGGAGGAAATATATAAAAAGCAATTCATATAAGACTAAAAGTGACTATTTTTGTAACTTAATAACTCTTGAACTATCCGATCGATCTCAATCAAATTTTCAAGATACATGAGGTTCGGGTATGAAAACACATTTACAATTTCACTTTAGCGGTAGATCCTCGAGGGACGGGAGGGGATGTATAAATAAGAACTAATAAACCTAATAAGTTTTGAACCACCCAACCAATCTTGATCAAATTTTCAAGGGTCGGGCCTTGGGAGTTTTTTATCGTTTCACTTCGACGAGCAAACGTAGCGGAGGGGGAGATATATATGTAAAAAAAAAAAAATAACTGCTTTGTGACTTCATCACTCTTGAACCACCTGACCGATCTCAATCAAATTTTCAACATACATGATTTTTGGGGCAGAGATTGCTTTAGGCTATTCAGTTTCACGATGCAACGTAGGGGACGGGGAGGGGGAGAGAAATTTAAAAATTATCAAAAATGACCGAAATTAGTGTTGAATCCATAGTTTTCGGGGTCGATCAAAGAAACAGTGACACTTCTGATGCTGTTTCAATATAAGTTCAGCCCTGATGGTTGGGGATGTGGTTCGAGGCTGGGCTCGTTTTAGGCTATTCAGTTTGATGGTAGAACTGAGGGTTGGGGGGAGTGGGTATAAAAATAAATGAAACTTAACAACCGAACAACTCAACCGATCTTGACCAAATTTTAACGTATATGAGGTTCAGGCCTGGGATCGTTTCTGTGATTTAAATTGGACTGAGCAACGTATGAGAAGAGAAGGAGGGGGAGATATACAAAAATCAATTTATACAACAATGAAAGTGACTATTTTTGTAACTTAATAAATATTGAACTATCCGAACGATCTCAATCAAATTTTCAACTTACACGACGTTCGAATCCGGAAACATTTTTGTAATTTCATTTTTACGGTAGACCCTAGGGGAGCTGGAAGGGAAGGAGACGTATGAATAAAAATTAATAAAACTAATAACTTTTGAACCACCCAACCAATCTCGATCAAATTTTCAACATGTATGAGGGTCGGCGCTTGGGTGTTTTTTATCGTTTCACTTTGACGAGCCAGCATAGGGGAAGGGGATATATATATACATAAAAATTAAAATAAAAATGACTGCCTTTGTGACTTAATCACTCTTGAACCACCCGACCGATCTCAATCAAATTTTAAACATACATGAGTTTTGGTGCAGGGATTACTTTAGGCTACTAACTTTGACAATGCAACTTAGGGGAGAGGGAGGGAGAGAAATTTAAAAATGATCAAAATTATTGCTATTAGTGTTGAATCTTTAATTCTCGGGGTCGATAAGAGGAACAGTGACACTTCTGATGCTGTTTCAAACCAAGTTCAGCTCTGTAGGTTGGGAAGGGGGAGGAAACAACGTAGAGAGGGGAATAAACATTAAAAATGATTGGAAATGACTAATATTAGTGTCGAATCCATAGTTTTAGGATTAGCTGAGATTTACGTTGACAATTTTGATGGCGTGTGCCGCAGCACGGTTGAGGGGAAGGGGGAGCTATATTATAATAATGATCAAAAATGACAAATATTATTGTGTAATCAGTAGTTTTCGGGATTATTCAAATGAACAGTGACATCTCCGAACCGGTTTAAATCCAAAATCATCCCCACCAAATGGAGGGGGAGAAAGTTATTTAAAAATGATCGAAAATGGCCACTATCAGTATCGAATGCATAGTTTTCTGGGTCGCTTAGATGAACAGTGATACTTTCGATCCCGTTTAAATTCAGATTCAAACCCTCAACTTGGGGGGAGGAAGAGATTTAAAAATGATCGAAAATGACCGACATTAGTGCTGAATCCATTTTTGAGGGTCTCTGAGATGAACGCTGGCACTTCCAATGACATGGGCCGCAACATGGCAGGGGGGATATAATAGTCGAAAATGACCGATATTAGTGTTGAATCTATAGTTTTGGGATCGAGGAGATGAACAGTGACACTTTTGATGCTGTTAAAATCCAAATTCAGTCCCGCATCTTGGGAGAGGAGGAATGGAAATAAATCAAACGGATAAAAGATAACCCATATTAGTGTCGAAATCATAGTTTTCGGCGTCGTTGAGATGACCGGTGACATCCGATTCCCTGCCGCGGAACATAGAAGAGGAGGGGGAGATATATAAAAATGGTCAAAATTTTCCGATATTAGTGTTTGATCCGTAGTTTTTAGGGACGCTGAGATGAAGAATGACACTTCAGATCCCGTTTAAAACCAAAGTCAGCCCCGTAACTTGGGAGAGGGGGAGATAATAAAATGATCAAAAAGATTAATATTAGTGTCGAATTCATGATTTTCGGGGTCGCCGAGGTGATCAGTGATCTTTCCGATGCCGTTTAATTCGATGCCATTAAAAACGAAAACAGCATATTTCGTGGGTACTAAACACATGAGATACGGAATTGTGCATTTAAATTTTCATTTTACCCAGCGAAGCGGGTAAAAATATGCTAGTAAAACTTCATAACTTTGGAACCACTGAACCGATCTCATTCAAATTTTCAACATGGATGAAATTCGGACCTCGAATGACTTTAATCATTTTAGTTTGATGGTGTATATATATATATATATATATCTCAGACCACTCGGTAATGGCATTTTTCTGTTTGTAGTGCATGTAGACACTTCAAACAAAAAATTAATCACTGCAGACGGCAAACAAGAAGTATCGCTTTTTTCCTCAACCCCTACCGAAGTTGAGCATTGTGGGTCTTCACAGGTAGCCTAGTGTATCACCTTACAACACGAATCGAGTTTGCGGACAGATAGTTGGGTCTGTAAATATCTGAGCGTTCAGTGAATAGTGCACGCTAATATATTGAGAGCAATATCCATGCGACACACGTTTCAATATGCCTCAAACAAGTTGAAAGCCGTGAATTAGTTTGAAATAAATAAATGCTAGCTTATTCTCAGACCGGTGTTATGGTTGCCACGACAGTGGCAACACCATGCGGCTTAGCTGTAATGTTTTTGCCTCTACCGAATTCGATGGTGATAAGTAACTTAAGATTAAAAGGTAAACTCTTCTATCCCACAGCGGCCTAGGGTGATGATTTATACTATATCTTTCTTACTCATTGTAGTTTGAGGAGACAGTACAGTTGTACCTCAGAAATAGTTGTACGATCTCAGAAATAGTTTTAAAAGGTTAGCTATCAGCACTGGAACTTGTTCTTTTGTCCATTTGAGGTCCTCTTTTATGGCTGTACTCTGAAGGAGAATTTTGTGAGGAGAGGGTTGGCCATTTCCAATTTCCTTCGGTACCAACTGCGCGTCTTTCTGGTATCCTCCTTCCACCGTCTGTTGGTGATTATGTTTTGAACAGAAAACACGTGCTCGTTAATGAAGCATGCTTTATAGTAGTTACTTACATCTGAGATGCTGAACCTTACAGCAACTACACCAGGAACAGAATTCACAAGATTATTTGAAAAACAAAAATTGCTCTGGAAACTTTTGTTAATAAAATTCTATCTTCATGGCAAAATCCTTGATATGTGAAAGTAAGTAGGAACATAAGCCCGTAACACTTTGAAAAAAATTCTTTGGAATCTTAAATTCTGTATTTTTGGCTTTCTTGCAGAGATTTTAACAGAATTGCCTGATACTAAATATCCAACAACAATCACTCTGAGTAAAATAAATTTGTCTTAGGTGAAGCACAAAATTTTCTTAATTTTTAAAATAAAATTCCGTTAGCTATTGTTGAAAAGTGTAACCTCTCAGCACGATGTGATCGGCAAAAGATCTTATTCGTTAATCAATGCAAAATAATCCTAGTTGCAATTAAGAGAGCTTGTGTGCTAGTTTTATGACCCATCACGCATATGAGAATTTTGTAAGATTTTCTTGTGTGATTGACCTCGAAGGTCATGTATCAACGGCTTTTCGGATGGAGCAAGATTTTGTGGTAGCTCGAGGAGAGATCTAAGGTGATTATGTATTTTTTGCCTTTGAAAGTGTTTAACACATACTCAGTTGACTGGAACGGTACCCACAGGTATTTATTGTATGTTTTATACTGCTATAAATTAAAACGAATTCTAAATGCGTTTGTATTTTTTGTTTTTTGTTGACAATCTGTGGCGAGGCGAAGCTATTATCGTGTGTGTGTCGTATAATTCTAGCATTAATGAGTTCTTGAATTATTTGTTTGTCTGCCTGATCTCGAACATGGTTTGGAACAGGGTGATTTGATCTGGAACACTGCCGATTAAGGGATTCTTATTTTATGATTGTAGCCCCTAGAATGTCCAATGCCGTCCGGAGTGTATTAAAAAATGTATATTTGTATAACTCGTGAATGGCCTGTTTCTGCGACTGGTCTAAATTAGGATTAATATCAAAAACATCAATTTTGGAAATTTTTAGTCTATACTTCAAAGAATTGTTAACCTCCTCTTTTCCTGTAAAATTTTTATTTTCTTCTATTGAGCTCGCTTCCATTGTTGCAAAAAATTAATCCTGACATGCCACAAGATCCACCACTGGCGTATGTTTCCTTAAAGTTACAGGATAACTATTTGGATTGGAAATTACCAGTCATGTTGTTTACGAATAACCGTTGCTCAATAGTTTGTATTTGTCAAGGAACCTGTGGAGAAACGATACGACGAAACATGCAGAATCATCAATCTGTATTTTTGCTATCACCGGAATAAATGCGTGGAAAAGTGGAACTAAAGTAATGCGTTTGTCCATAAAAAAAGCAAGCTTGTTTTCTTTGTCTAAGTATATGAGTCATGTGTTGTGATAGAATGTTTTCCTGGTTCCTTTCCGGTAATGTTGGCTTTTTTTCATTTTTAAATAGAGAGCAGTGGCGTGGCGTGACACTTTCACGATTGTTACCGGTTGTTGATATTACAAGTATCTGTAGTTTTTCAATATCAGAAAATCTAGTACATTTTTTTTTCTTTTAGCATATCAATAATTTCAGACTATAGGCATTGGCAACGACTTTTTAGGGGGCGGTCAAATCCCACTTCATTTACCTTGATCTTTTTGAAAAGTGTGGCTCTTCAGGTTTTTTACTAAATATAATCGAAACCGTCTCTCAATGATCTTAGATATTCTTCAAAGTTATCTATTTCTTTTCTGCAAAAACTTACATCATGAATTTCCTTCTGTAAGATATTGAACAAGATTTCTTATCTTGATCCTATAACACAAAACAGTTCAAGTAAAAAATTGAAGTCAAAACTTTGAAGGGTTTGGTAGAATTTTGCTGCACGAACTCTGGTTTGAGAATCTCATTCGTCGATATTTTCATCATGGATTCAAAGAGTCCTAACAGTTCATCTTTAAAGCTATACAGCACATCATTTATTCTACTTCTATAGTTCCACCTTGTGTTTGAGGCTGTTGGGATACTTTTGTTGACTACCGTAGCCAGCCCAAGAGTGTAGGGGGGCCGGCTGAAGTTAGGGGGGGGCGATCCAACCTTATTATAGTTCATTTGCAAGCCTACCGTGAAAATTTTAGGGGTCAGCAAAAATTTAGGGGGACCCGCTCCCCCTAAACACCCCCTGAATACGGGCCTGTGACTACATAGTCCAAAGCATTTGTTCTTTTCGAAGACTTTGAGAAAAAAGAAGCAAGTCACAACATAGTTTCAAAAAAAAACTTACACCCTTTTGTACAGTCAACGGACTTTTCTAACACTAAATTAAGCCTATGGGGATGGCAATGAAAAAATTGACTTCTGTATATCTTTGTTTAACAAGAGCTGATGCTTCCTACCTCATCAACCATAACAGAAGCTCCATCGTATGTTTGAGCAACAAGTTTTCCGTATTAAAAAGTAGTGTCAAAAAAAAAAGTCAGACTACGGTATGATGATAACGATTGCACAGTTCTTTTGCAACACATCCAACTGCATCAAAATTCAAATTCAACTACTAGGCTAGAGGATTCAGCTGGAAATTTGCTGAATCGAAAATATTCTATACTAAATTAAAAACAAAATATTTTCAACTTAATTAGCATAAATCCTAAATAATAATAAGTATTCGAATTAGGAGTGCCGAGAAACATATTTACTTATCTCTAATTATCATTACTATGAAATTGTATACTGTTAAGACCATGGGCGGCGATTCGGGGAGGGGGCAAAGGGGGGCAGTTGCTCCCCCACTTTTTCGAAGTGACCAATTAATGTATATAGTTTCATTTGGAAACGTATGAATAAAGTTTTTGTTTCTTATAACTGGTTCATAGAAAAAATTGTGCTATATAATATTTGCCTTATGTGAGCACCTATTGATTGTCTTCCTATGGAGTTAAGAAAGCTACAAGAATTGGGTTTTAATTGCCACGCAAAATTGCCCAAAATTAACCTATTGGAGTGCAACAATTCCAGCGTACTTTCATTTCTTCTTACGAGGGCACGATATATTAGTTAACCGCTTTGAAACTAATTGAGAGAACATTAAAACAAAAAAAGGGGGGGCTTTCACAAGTTATTCTTTAATTGCACAGAAGTCGACAGTTCCTAAAATGTCTTTTCTTCTTTCTAATAATAAGGAATATTGATTAAAAAGAGAGTAATAAGAGAGAACTTCTACCTTTTCCATTGTTTTGCAGTGTAATATATGAGTAAGTGGTGTATTTATGGGTGTACGAGTGTATATACAATTAAATTAATGAATTCAACATAATTCTAGGTTTTAGGATTATTTTGTATAACTGGAGTGTGGAGTGATTCTAAGTATTGTTGTGTTTTGATGTGTTCCAAGAAAGTGAAAACTGTACCTAATGACAACGAACATGTTTCGGGAAGCTACAAAAGTAAATATTTCTTTAAATGTTGTAGCATATGCTTGTAGTATTTACTGTCCTAAGAGTAATAACGTACATTTAATGGCATGAGTGGAATTAAAAATGTAAGTTGTTCATTAATCTCCAGTTTGCAAAACAAGTCTCATGCATTACTATGATTAATATTATCCTTTATATTTATCTCTTTTACAAATTTGTTATTAAATAATCTGGTCATACAATTTTCCAAGCAGAATTTTAAGATGTTCTTGAGCAAGGAATCAAATCTCTTCTTACACTTTCGTAGGGCTAGTACCTACTTGCGTTGCTCTTGTCAGTTTACTTAAAATACAGGTAAGTAAATACGATGTACGCCATTTTTACTGAAAAAGATAGTATCCTATTAATTATACAACCTTTCGTCACACAAAGTGTTAGAAACAACCAGGGAAGCTAACATTAATATACAAATATTCAGATCATGTCTTGCCCCCCCCCCCACTTTTAACGTCCAATCGCCGCCACTGGTTAAGACAATGAAATAACTTGAAGAATACGGAAATTACAGCCTAGTTTCCATACTTGGATTAGGAAGCAAACGAAACAGTATAGTTGAGTCACACTTGCCAGCTCGATCCTCTATAGCGAGAGGAGAGCGAGTAGAATAAACATGCTGATGATATTCTAGATTCTCCTTGTTTTGACAGGGAGCGTTCCTATTTTTCCTGTTCCACTCAGCCGAACGGTAACATTAGGGCCATTCCGAACATCCAAATACGAGCGCGCAGGATGCTTCTGGCTGGCACGCTGAAAGGTGCTTCTGGAGTGAATGACCGCTATCGGGGTTCGTGTTACCATTGAAATCTACGATATCAACAACAGTATGTTTCTATTTAGCGCTGGCAGTGTAAATGCGGCATAGGCCGTCCGAACTAAAAAAAAAAAAAAAAAAGGAAAATATGTAAACCTCTTCCCATGTTGATGATGAAATTTAAACACATGAAAACAACGTAAAACTCATATTTTTTACCGTTACCGCCGGTAACAGCGGTAATATGCACTACACGCCCCTGATAGAGAGATAAGATTCTTTGTTAAATCGATTGTAACATATAAGCGTTTAAGAAGGTCTAAACCAAAAATAACTGGAATACATGATTTCTTCATCATACGAAAGTAATGAAAGAAATTCGTTTCCCAACGTTGAATGATAGCATTGCTACATACTTGTTCAAGTTCATCCCTTTAACCGCTGTTTTATGTTGTATCAATTGAACATCAGGAAGTAAATATTGAAAAGGCCAGATGGAAATGCTGGATCCGGTGTCCACCAGCACTGTTCCTCTGCGTAATTTAGTGATTATTTATAGGCTTTTTTCTGTCATTAGAATTGCTTGATCTTTGACTCCTGGACAAGGGTTGGCTCTACTCGCTTTTTGGACGTTTAAAATAGGTAGATGGACACTGCCTACGCTTTCTGCATATTGGGAAGTCTAGTATTTGATCTTCTGTTGTGGATTTTCTTGGAAGTTTTCTGGTGACCCCTGATTCCTCTATACTTCTCCCCGTTCTAATAGTTTTTTTGCTTCATCGCTGATTCTCTTAATTCCCTTCCTATTTTGGTTATGCAAATTGTTTTGTGCAACTATTAAATACGGCTCTGCCATTTTATTGCCCAGGGAAGAAAAATCGTTTTAAACAGTAGTATTCTCCTGGTGTGAAGATTCTACGACGTCGAGGTTAGACTTCTGATCTTCTTTCTCTAGTTGTGATGGTGATATTGAAGTATGTAATAGCAGAGAGGATTATATTAAAAAATAGGATTTTGTCTAGGTACTGCTAAATTGACATTAACTTTATCCTGTAATGATTCAAGAGACTGAGGTAGTACATTTATGTATATACAAGTATAGTGCGACAATAATATATCGATTTTTTTTTTTTTTTTTTTTTTTTTGCAATAGAGAAATGAAAACTGCACCGAAACAAATATGTCTATGAGCTTCGTCGTTGCTAAGCGGTTATCGTGCGTGCCTTTGGAGTGGGAGACCCGGGTTCGACTCCCGGCGCTCATGTGTTTCGCTTCTACGTTCCCTTCTCATATAGTCTCGCTGCTGAAAGGGGTGTTAAATTCAAAATCAATTCAACTGAAAGTATATATCTCTCAAATGGCTAGAACAAATGTCAGTATTCGAGCAGTAACAGTTACACATTATTATTATTATTATTATTATTATTATTATTATTATTATTATTATTATTATTATTATTATTATTATTGAATAGAATCTTGCAATTAGGTTTTGTTCCCTGCAGATGGGAAAGTCAACTACGAAATCTCATAGGTAGTTATATAATGCTTATATAAAGCATTGTGTAGCATTTGAGTTGCGCAATATTTCGTAGGGCAGTGAGTCTTTGAAGCATGTCTTTAAGACAGAAAACCGAGAGAACAATGGTGCACATGTAGAAGCCAGGGATGAAGTTTTGTTGGTCACCAATTTTAGATTCCAATGGTCTCGATATTCTCTCATTAAATTAACAGTTGAATCCTTTAGGGGCATATGTATGGATTTCATGAAGAGATCGAAGTAAAAAAAAAATCTGTAAGAGTACTGTAAATATGTGAGACAAATAGATAAAAAAAGTTACCGGAAAAGTGAAGGCACAGATTACTGCTAACCATTCGCATTAAAATTGACAACATTGCATATTAGCATAAGCTGTTTCATAGTTACTTCGGCTAAAACAGTAAAATAGATAAATTTATTCGATTAGACAAATATGTTATAATTAGACTTCGGATTTTTGCATATTTGCATGTTTTATTCCTGATGTGATATTGGTATGCTCTTTAAACAGAAATTCGTTTCAGCTGTTTTGGGGCAAAATAGCAGAGTTTTATAGTGCATATATTTGCATATATCGGAGATTAGTGCATGTTTATGTCGTTATTGCATATAAATGCATATTTAAGGAACGAACAAATTGATAATTTTTAAGGTTCGACAACTTTCTTTATAAGTGGAATTTCAAGTTTCTAATATAAATAGACTCAAAATCTTTAAATGGTTCATTATTGTAGTTTTAGAATATCTTCCAAGGTCATGTGAAAGAAGAATAACAAAAGATTGGGTGATTCATCCTACTAGCAATGATGCATGAATGTCAGCTTTTTGGAAGAAGATACAAATAACGATGTCAAATCACCTACAACAAAATTTCTACATCACTCATCTCGGCAGTTTCAAGTAATTTCAAGTGGATTTATTTTCTTTTAAACAAGAACATAAGGTTTTTGAATACAGGTTTTTAATACAGAAAAACTGCCTTCAACAGGGCCCTTATTAAACGGAAATTTATTTTAAACGGAAATATTTCACCGTCCCATGAATTTAAAGGTAAATGAACATGGTTAAATTCTCTTGATTAGGCGGAACCTGTGTTGCGAAAAATGGATGTTAAAATATATTTTTAATGGAAAGTTTAAATTCCGGAATGTAGCCGGAATTTTCAAGCATTTAGAAAATTTTTCGACATTTTGTAAAAGGTTAGATGTATGAACTACGTTTTCTGTAAAGGTCTTCGTTTAGTTGTTACAAGACCCGAAACCAGCCACAGAGGTTGGGGGGGAATGAATATGTTAGGGGGGTCAAGTCATCAAAAAATTTCTTACAAATATCTAAATTCTGTTTTTTTGTATTGAGGTCTGGAGGGGCCACGAAAAGTTTATGGGACCTGCCCCCCTCTAGTTGCGAGCTTGCTTGTTGCCCTACATATTTAACCTTTAGTCCACCGCCATGTAAGGCCCTAGATACCGTGCGACTTTTTGAACGAAGTGCAATTCACATAGTAATTTTCAAATACCAATAACTCGTTCTCTAGCTGGTTTACAGACATGGAACAAGGAGCATAATATACACAATAGTTCAAAAGGGAACCAACAGTAGAGGGAAAAGCGCTGAAAAGAGCATAGCATCTATTTTTTGTCTTGGCCTTTGAAACCGTAGGTAGGCTTTTTTGTTTATTGTAAGTTTTATGTGTATTAATTCATAGCACAAATAAATACTGTAATTGAATACGGTAGGCCTATGTACACCATTTTATTTTATCTTGCTATATCCATTATATGTATGTACATCACTTAATTTTTTTAAAACATACATCTATCTTCGTTAACTTTAAAACCTTTAATGGATATTTTTGAGAGTCCTGTTCAATTTCGCTTGGTAGGTTTTATTATATGCTTATGCCAGAAATGTTTATTTACTTCTCTGAGTATATTTATTCTTTATTAACAGATACTTGGCGCATTATTTTTTATTTGCATATATATATATATATATATATATATATATATATATGTGTGTGTGTGTGTGTGTGTGTGTGTGTGTGCGTGTGCGTGTGTGTGTTATATAAGTAGATGTATATTTTAATTTCACATCCAGACTGTGAACTGTTTGAACCCGAAGAAACCAAATTTATTCAAGAAACCGTGGACGCGTGCGGAGCTAAAAACATTAAAAGCGACCATGCGTTTATCAATACTCATTTCAGTTTGATTTCAAAGTTCATAACGAGATTAAAAGAGCGAAGAAGGACTTTGTAGTGCATTTGAGCCGTTTGATTCAACAACGAAACAGACACCACCAAAACCGATCGGACAAGCATTTTTTCGAAATGCACAGTCAATAGATGCGAAAAATCCTGGCATAAAATTCTTGTCTAAAGTAAATAAGTGTTCATGGGAACAACGACGCACGAGTTTCAGATTTATCGGCAAGTAACATTGCTTCTTTGAAATACTGTCTCTTAAGGACTCGTGACACGGAAGGAACATTTTCCATGTACAGTAATGTTTTGACTGATAAATGCAGGGTTTTGCCAAAAAACACGGAAAACTACATAGTTGTGTATTGTAGCATGAATGCATCATAGTTATACACCAAGTATAGGTCATGTAATACACCTTTTTTCTCTTTTTTCTCATTTAACTTTAGCTTTGAATGGTGCATACTTACTAATTTTAGTGCATATTTGTATATTTTCAGTGCATATTTTCGTGATTTTTAGCGCATATTTGCATGCATATTTTGCCGTTTTTTAGTGCATATCGATCCGAAGTCTAGTTATAATATTCCAGAGAAACAAAAATTTTAAGTGATACAAAATTACGACGTTCAATAGTATAATAGTATATTTGTGTGTTGTTGCTAAGTGTTAATGCAAGTGACATGATGATGTCTTAATCTTTTAAGATCCCCCTTTGTCAATTTTAAACTTACTGCCTTTTTCGCTTTATTGTTTTATATTCTATCTTGTTTTGCGGTATTCTTGCCGTTTAGTACTTCATTTTCGACGTTATAAAAAAAATATTAAATTCGGTGGTACGAATAGTTGAGTTAAGTTGATTTTGAGTTTAACATCCCTTTCAGCAGCGAGGCTATATGAGACGGGAACTAACTGATTAACATGGAATCCGAACCACATGAGCTCCCACCGGGAGTCGAACCCGGGTCTCCCACTTGGTATGAATAATGTATCCTGTCTCCTGTTTCTTGTAGGCATATAATATTGTTCTCCCGCTGGCCTTGTAGCTAACACGTGCCTCTTTGGTCACATGGTCTCATGGAAGAATTAATAAAATCTGAACTATTATAGTGGTCCGGATTCCACCTTAACCTATAAGTCTCTGTCTCATACAGTCTCGGTGCTGAAAAGAAACACTAACCTTCATCGAACAAACAAACAGATATAACCCTACTTTAGTCTCGCCATTCCATTTCAAAATGAAATGAAATCTTACAGTTTAACGTCCCACGTTAATGCCCTTTAGGTTAAGGGAGGCTATGATTAAGGCAAGTGAATGACGATGGAATAATTAATGGATGAGAATGTGGAAGAAAATGGGAGTACTCGGAGAAAACCCATGGAAACGATGTTGTGCATCACAAACTAACTTCTCCGGGGATTAAATCAATGCACTATTCCATTTGAAATCAAATCAAATTTCTAGTTTTATATCCCTTGGTTATCCTCTATAGCTTATAACTGACGGGTGGTTAATGAGAGTGAGTGATTATGAAATAATTGGTGGAAAGGAAAATGTGGAAAGAAATGGGACGACCCAAGAAAGTCAACAGCAATTATCCATGTGATTCATTTGCTACAAAGTTAACTAGTGTTTAAAGCAATTGCTCTAATTGCATTATTCACATTTACTCACTGAACTCGCATTTTACACACAATATCTTTGTTTGTTTGTGTCTTCGTTTGTTACAATTACTCCTTTTGCAAATGCCCAGTTGTTTTGGGTGCTCACTTGTACGTACCCAGTCAGGGTCGAGATATTGCATTCTGGTGCCTCCGGAAATGTAGCTTTATCGCTGGCGCAACTTTTGGAAGCGTATCAGGGAAATAGCTCCATTAGTAAAGCAGATATGAGTGCATACTCGGTTTTCCTATGGCCCAGCTTGCATACACCTTTTGGAGGGTGCACAAACAAACAAACAAACAAACAAACCAACCAACAAACAAACAAACAGACAGACAGACAGACAGAGACAGAGACAGACAGACAGACACAGACAGACAGACAGAGACAGACAGACAGACAGACAAACAGGTAGGTAGGTAGGTAGGTGTGTGTGTGTGTGTGTGTGTGTGTGTGTCGCTCTTTGTCTCTTTGAGCATAATGCTTGGTTTCAGATGGGAGAAGAGAAAAAAAAATCATATGAAGAAATTACACTGAGGTTATACCATCCCGGTATTCATGGAGGTGTCACATCACTTAATGGGCACAAATTTTTAAAACAGAAGTTGGAAACGTAAAGAAATAAACTTCTGCAGAATTAACATTAGAAAATATTGTTTATTTCCAGAAACTGAATACGAACTATTCATTCACTAGAATTCTAGACAGAGGTCATACGCTCCCTTGTTTACATCCCTGGATGTACGTGTATTGCAATATGTTGTTGCCAAGAGCAGCAGAACCATCTTGACAGTTTGATAATCATTTGGCCGAGGACCCCGCAAGCAGAATGTATTACTTACAGAATGTATTATAATGTATTAATTACATGAATTACTTGCAGAATTTAGTCTTAATGTTCACGCTGGTTTCCACAAGGGCCCATCATGCTGCAAGAAAGGGCACTGGAGGGTAGGTTACACTCTAGCGCGGGGCCCGATTGGGAGCAATCGGTCCAATCCGCTTAAGTCCGGCGGCCCTGATTGTTGTATGCGAGAATTAATATGTTAGAAAAATTTTCTCATTTTAGTTTGAAGGGACAAAAGCCTTTTATCTGTGTTACTTCTCTCACAAGCTGCCTCCGATTAAAAATACATTTCAAAAAATGAGAACAGATTTTTCTAAATTTCTTTCTCTCTCAGTTACATTCTACTGCAATAACGGGCCAGTGTAGTATTTCTTCATTAAAAAAAAAAAAAATTGCTCTGGAGGTATACACTGTTAAAATTTCCCAAAAATCGTTTATTTTTAATGCTTTGATTAGCACCCTCCCTGTAGGATAGGCCGGAACTCCTGTAAGTATTACTGGAGCCCATAAGACAATTTATATTACAGTATCTTCTGAAATATCTTTGTGTTACATTCAAACAGAGACAAAGGGGTAAGAGAAAATTCCTTTTTACCTCTTGGTTTGCTTTTAGCGTGCGCAGAGATAGCCGTTTTCTTATAAAATGATTTTAATCAACACTTATAATCACTGGTATCAGATCCTATTAAACTTCCTTTAATAAACGTTTAGCAGACTTTCGGGAAATGTTATCGCTTGTGATTACAAATTCTGTAATTTCAAGAAGGTTGAATAGGCCTACCTCTGATCTGATGTCTCCTTAAATTTCTACTTATAACTCCAAATGTTCGATCGCATGATATAGAGCTTTGTATATATATATATATATATAAACTAAGAAAATGAAAACTTTAAGTTTTACGTTCCACGGTTATGCCGGTTAGGCTAAAGGAGACGGTGATTATGAGAAATGAATGAAATGGTGGAATGAAGAAAGTGGAAAGAAAAGGGAGAACCCCGAGAAAACCCACAAGCACGGTGTTTGTCCACCCCAAAGTCTACACGGCGGGAGCTTGTATCAAACCAGGGACCCAAGCACCGGAGGTGAACGCTCTACCACTGAGCTACCCCCCCCCCCCCATAAAACTAAGAATTTGTGTGTTAGTTGAGAACAAGAGGTCTCTACGCATAATGTTTGATTCCTGTTATGTCCGAGATAAATGTCTATTGATAGACAAACAGCAAAATTATTTAATTTATATATATATATATATATATATATATATATATATATATATGTGTGTGTGTGTGTGTGTGTGTGTGTGTTTGTTTTTTATCAGCTTTTCGCATGTAAGGAAATGATCTAGAGAAGCCAAATTTTGTGCGCATACAGATCTCCACCAGCTCTAATCGGTACGAACCTTTTTAAAGATTTTTGCCTCGGGAAGGCCGGTGGATTTGGAGGGATGAAAATGTATGCAGAACAAATAAGACAAATACTCGGGACGACTGATATTATTGGTAATAGATTGGAGGTTAGTATCATTTTCATCAGTGAGATTATATGAGACGTGAACCTACTGCTTATCAGAGGACCAGAACAACATGAGCTCCTTTCAGGAATTGAACCCGGGTCTGCGGCGCATACGCAAACCACATAGCTACGAGAGAGCTCTCGATGGATATTACAGTTAAATCCATGGTTTCTGGGGTCACTGAGATAGATAGTGACACTCCTGACGTCATTTAAGTCCAAGTTTAGCCGTCATCGTCGTGAGGAAGGGGAGGAATGAAAAAAAAAAGACGTCGAAAACAACCGATATTAGTATCGAATCCACAATTTTCGGGATTCCTAAGCTGATTAGTGACATCCAGATGATATTAAGCCTACGTTTAGGCAAGACGGGACATACTAGCTGCCCCGGAAATTAACAGGGGCAATGCCAAATGCCTTTGTTTTCATTACTTATTTATTTACTCTTTTATTGACATTGATAGGGGTAACGACGAGGGTGTTATTCTTCGTTATTTATGTATTTCACAAAAACTAACAAGGCATCAATCTTCCTTATTTATTTATTTCACTCATACTGATAGGAGCAATGTTCTTCGTTATTTATTAACAATTTATTTTACTTATATTGACAGGGGTAACGCTAAAGCCGTTTACTCTTCGTTATATATTTATTTCACGGATATTGACACGGAAACAACGAAGGCATTCTTTTCGTTATTTATATATTTCACTCATATTGATAGAAGCAACGTCCTTCATTATTTCTTTATTTCACTCATTTATTTATTTCACTTATATGAATAACTCCGAAGCTGCTTCTCTTCGTTATATATTTATTTTACTTATATTGATAGGGACAATGCTGAAGGCGTTGTTCTTCGTTATTTATATAATTTACTCATAGTGACAGGGACAAAGCCTTCGGCGTTGCTCTTCCTTATTTATTGCTTTATTTTTTCATTCATTTCTTTACTTTCAAACATGATATATTGCACAAACATTATCCTCCCCGTGCGAAGAACGGGTATTTCAGATAGTTTTGAATACATCTTGTATCACATTCATTGTCGCTTATCATTATATGTATTTAATTGAACATTTATTCTTAAAGCTTAGTTTACTCTATTTCTTCTTTTGAAGTTGGGACAGAGCTTATGATTAGACTACATTAATTTTTGCCTTATAATGATACAATTTATAGTGTCAATTAACTCTTTCAAAGTATAGGAAATCAACCTTACATTTTTCTTTTCTTCTGTATATGATTTTCTTCTCTTCTCGTGGACGGATAATAATTTAACCGTCGGCTACAAATAACTTATCTTTCTAACAAAAAAGTATTATTAGTAGTCGTTTATAATGAGATGCAGTCCACATGTCAAATGGTTATAACAAGTACATTGCAGTACCTACCAGAATACCTCGGTAAAGAAAAGTGAATACATGAAAGAGTCAACACAATAGAAAAGATTACATTAGTATCAATGATCATAACACTACAAAGACAAAGTATACTAATCCCACTATCAATTCGAAATGAGTAAATTAATTTATACGGAAAGGTTTACGCACACAATACTAAACGCGAAGTAGGGAAAGAAGTTTTAAATCTTTCATTTAGATGGAAAACTTAGTTTGATGAGATGTTAAATTTAAGAAAGAAAAAAAAAAAAAAAAGATGTTCATACAGCGATTATAAAGCTGAAAAATCATGCATCTCAGCGAGCTGATATTATCCCAGCCGAGTGTCTGGAATAAAGGCAGCATCTCCTTAGTAAGAGAATAATTAAATGCAAAATTATTCTGTTAATACAGCACAAAGATAAAATTTCTGAACAATGAAAGGAGTCTATAGTGATTATATTTAAGCAAGAAGATAAGGGAATCTATAGTGATTACACTTCAGAAAGAGGATAAAAATACGCAGAAATTATCGAAGAAATTCTTATTTCCTAGGGATGGTCAGACGAATTCGGATCTCGGATATCTGGATCCCATAAGATCCGGATTCGGATTCTATAAGATCCGGATCTCGGATCCGGATCCGGAATTTCGGATCTTGGATGCGGATCCCAAGTTTCGGATCTTGAATCCGGATCCGGAATTTCGGATCTTGGATCCGGATCCGAAGTTTCAGATCTTGGATCCGGATATCCGGTTCCTGGATCCAGATCCGAAATTTCGAAGTTCAGATTCGGACTCCTGTTTCGAATATTTTAGGCCTTAGATTCAGACTTAAATATCCGTATGTATATAAATATATAAAATTTACTAGGTGAATTTTATCTAACTCAGTGGGAAGACAATTCAATTTAAATGACAAGAGATTACATCAAAATCTCATTTTCACATTTTTCGGGGTTAGACCACTGCTGCGCACATCCCATCATTTAGTCTTTAGTATATCTTTAAACGCACTACAAAAATGTCACTTTCATCTCAAGTCAGTAGTTGTATAGATCTACTTTTTGTTATATATTAATCGAGTTAGGATTAAAATTCGATTGTTTGTGAGACCTATGATAATATTTTCAGATTGAGTTATAACGTTGAAAAACTGCATACTAATGCTGTATATTTTCTTTGTCACTCATTGGAAATTAATGTAGTCTATCTTATACAGCCGGCTCTTATGATTAATCCAATGATCTGAACTCCTGCAACATTACGCTAAAATCATGAATGTCTTTGAATTTTCATCATCATTTCTATTTTCTTTTATTACGAGCAAAATAAATATCATAAGCGGTATTTTACATAATACATATAGATGCAGATCAGTCAGTTGATCGCCAGTGTCTTAGAGATGTAATAGCTTTGCTATAAACTTTAAGCAGTCTTAGAACAAAATCCATGGCTTTCCCATAAAATCTTAAATCTCTCTATATAAAAAGGGCAAAGTTCTGAGTGAGTGAGTGAGTGAGTGACAGATCACCGTACAGGCCAAACCGCTTAAGCTAGAAACTGAAATTTGGACAGTACCGGTATATAGGATCTGTGACGTAGGATACCACTAAGGAAGGACTTTGGGAAATTCGACGAGGAAGGGGGAAATGGGTTGGAAAATATTTCAATAAAATAGCCATATCTCCGAGATTCTTGACGTTAGATACTTCAAATTTGGTATTTGACTTTCTCATTGAAAATAATTTGATACCTGTTTAAGTGTTTTTTGATTTTTAAATTGGAAGAGGCAGGGAAGATGTAGAAATTAAAAAAGGTGTGGAAATTGCTGTTGCTTGAGACTGTTTCATCCCAGCATTTGACTTGTGTTACAGAAAACAAAGGACAAACTTCTATCTGGACGTCTGCTTCAAAAAAGATTTACTACATTCTCGATCGAGTATTTCCACTAGAATCGAATCTGACAGTGAGATTGCTCTCACCAAAGTCGACAGTTTTAGTCAATCAAATTTGGTGTAATTGTGACATATTAAGGCACAAAAACCAAATATCAACAGAATGAAGAGAACGCAAGGCTGTCACACGATCACATTCCACAAGTGTCTTAAAATCCTATTTTAAGCATAGGATTGAAAATCATCTTGTCAATAATTTCGAAAACTTTGCTGATTCGGAACACCCGAATTTTCTGACACGGAGTTTCGGATCCGGATCCAAGATTCGTTTTTTTCGGATCCGGATCCAAGATCTGAAATTTCGGATCCGGATCTAAGATCGGGTTTTTTGGATCCGGATGAAAGATCCGAAATTTCGGATCCGGATCCAAGATCCGAAATCTCGGATCCGGATCCAGTGTCTGGATATCCGAACCCAAGTGGATCCGGATGTCCGGGTCCAAAAATATCTGGATCTGGCTATCCCTACTATTTCCAATCTTCAATACAACTTTGTCTGTTTCCTATGATACAGTTAATGCTCTATACAAATTAAGTAAACTGAGATGTATTAGCACGTTCTCAAAAGATCGAGCCAGATATTTAGTGGCTCACAAAGGAGGATGGAAAAACGAAGGAATTTCGGGAGCAAATTTTGGTAGAAATATCTTGTGCGTAAAAAGACGAAAACACAGGTGAACGAAAAACAACACGATGTTTACAATTCATACAAGTTACTGAATATCATATGGATAATACAATTGAGACCTCAAGGTATCCAGAAAACCTCACTTGCACGGGAAGCACGCGCAGAAGGCACATGAACACAATTCTAGTCGAAAAACGCAGGTAAAATAGATATCTGGATAAACCAAGAAAGTGATGATAATATAAAGTAGAATATTAGGAAGTAGGTAGCCACAATAATGAGTGCGTTCACATGAAACGCAATGAGATTATCCAATTCCATGCTTTTATTCCATTACACCATAGACTGTATAAATTAGTTTCAGTGATGACATATAAAAACCAAGGTAATGAGGCGAAAGTAGATGACTAGCAGGAAATACATGCTACTGATCGGAGCAAATTCTTTGCCGTAGAAAGTAATAAATCGGAGGAAAATTCCATAAACTTTATAAATTCTTAATTATGTCTGCGGTATGGATGTCAGAGTTGTCCATTAACCTGTATAAATTAACAAAGAGTAGCAATTTCCAAAAACAAAGTCTTGAAGAAAATCTGTAATGCGAAAAAAAAAGGACGAATCAACTGGTGACTGGAGAAAGATATACATATGGAAGTTGATAGTAAGCAGGGGTGGACTGACCATAATCAAGTACCGGCCCCATGGCCGCTGCGCCCTCCTCACATCAGTGCCTTTGCGCCCTCCTGGGGAGGGGCTACGACCCGTCTTAGCCTCGGAAAGGTGCACAGTTTCCTCTCTGAACACAATTAAAAAAAAAAAGCTACATAATTATTTTATAAATTTGCTAGCCTTTGGCCAGCTAGGGCTCCACCCCAGACACCGGTATTTGCTCGGCCTGCGGCCAGGGGCGTCATTTAGGGAGGGCAGGAGGGGGAAATTGCCCCCCCCCCAAGAGTTTGAGGAATACATATACTTTAGTCGATTGTCTAATAATATACTAGTACAAAACGTGAAATTCTTATGTCGGTGGTGCTGTTGCCCCCCCCCCCCAAGCAAAGTCTGAAATGACGCCCCTGCCTGCGGCCTCGCTCTTTCTGTTTTTGCCTTTGGAAATCATTATAACGATCTTAGGGACCCTGAAATTTATAGATTTGACTCTAATATCGATCATTTTATATATATACCGATCGAGGATTTTATATATCAACCCTACCACCCCCACTGCTCCGCCCCCAGATCCAGTCTTTACTCGGCCTACGGCCTTGCCCTTTGGCCGAGTTTGGATGTTTATATATCTTTCTTTGAGCTTCTCCAGGAAATTCAGATATTTTTGAAAGAATCCCAGAAACGACTTGAGGTGTACTTGGAACAAAACCCAAGCATCCGTCTTGAGGCTATTGGGATAACTCTATGGAGAAGTAAAAGCAACGCTGCTGTAAAAATATTTGGACACTTTCATTACTGGGCATCCGACTCAAAGGATGCCAGACCAAGAAAATCAAAACCAGTATATGTGGAACTCGTAGCAGCTTTAAGTGTGATTGGCAACTCGCAAGAATTCAATTCCAAAGTCAGACATGATGCAATGTCTCTCATTCAAAAGTTGTGCTCCTTTGAGACTATCATTGTGGCTATGTTTTTATTGATTTTTCAGCATACCACACCTTTATCAGACTACTTTCAAACAGAAAACTTAGACTATGTCCAAGCATGGCGCCTGATATTCTCAACACAAAATAAGTTGAAAGAAGCTAGGGACCAGTTTGACAAAGTCTACAAAGCAGCCGAACACTTTGCAACAGAAATGTCAAATAGTATTGAAGGACTCATTACAGATGTTCCTAGTCTAGAACAAGTTATTATGGAAACAGAATTGCCTGAGGTGAGATGTAGAAAAAGAAAGAAAATGGCAGGGGAATCAGCTTCTGATGAAGAATTGAAGACAGTAAATACGGATTTGAAGTAACAGTTTTCAACTGTGTTCTAGACCAAATTTCTAACAGCATGCAGGAACGATTTGCTGAAAATCAAAGCTTATACTTAGATTTAGAATGTTTTGATCCTAAGAAATTCAAGAGTTTAAGTCTGGCTTCGTTGTCACTGAAAAGAATCACTGAATTAATTTCTGATTGTGAAGAGGGAAAACTTAAAGAAGAGCTTTTTTCGTTTTCATCAATGAGGGAAGAGTTTTCAAAATCCCCTTATGAGAACCAAGAAAAGAATCAAGAAGCTGTTGAGGTTCGTACGATTGAAGATTTGATTGAAGAGGACAAGTTTTCTGAATATTTCATGGAGAATGAGGAGGAATATTTGGGGCCAACTGACGATATTGTAGATTTAAGGTCTATAAAATGTGATGGAATGAAGTGCAATTCTTGCTTTAAGTGCGCCTTCGATGTGATTCTGCAGTACAATATGTACTCAAGACTCTACACAGAATTATTCAAAGTTTATAAGTATCTTCTTACAATACAATACCGGCAACACAAGTGTCCTGTAAGCGAGCATTTTCGAAGCTCAAAAAAACAAGACTCCGTTCAAGACTTACAGATGAACATCTGGAATCATTGTTCTTGATGAACTCAGAAAGAGACATTCTGACCAAAATAGACAACAATCTTATTATTGACAAAATGTGTGAGAAAAGCAAGGAGATGCGAAGGCTCCTTCAAGCATAAAGCAGTGACTTTACTTTCATTTTCCAGTTTTGTTTTTGAATTTCTTTTTTCACTAGGTAGGTATATAATTCTAAATTTACTTTTGTTAATTTGTAGTAAATGTTTCATGTATACTTTTAATCAACGGTTTTAAAAATAGATGAAAAATAAGTCAATGTTATGATGATCATAGCTTTAAAAGGACGGAAGTATGAAAAATAGCATAAGCCCCAAACTTAACTCAAATCTTCAGTTATAATTAGGCTGTTAACAAATGTAGCCGAAGAAATTAAACAACTGGTGTGATTTTTGTAGTCTCAGTTAAAGTGTGCAGATTTATATAGGCCTAATATATTTAGTACTCAAAGTCTCTTTGTTTGTTTACGAAAATATTGAATTTGTATAATTCTATCGTGATTAACTGCAATATCTACTTAATCTTTTGTTGTATTTTATGTACTAATTTTCCGGGGGAAGCCCCCCGGGACTTCCTGTTATTAGGAGGGGTTATTAGGGAGGCTTTCGCTCGTATGGACAGCGCCCTCCCAGAGTATGTGACCGCGCCCTTTTTACATATCCAGTCCACCTCTGATAGTAAGTACTCGTCCTTGAATATAGTGCACATAATTAAATCATCTACGATGGGAGAGATAAGTAGCTCGAACGAGACAATATGCCTAAAATGCAGAGAAGATTGCTTGGAGTACCTTAGGCGAAAATACTCTTACGCAGGCCACGAAGATGACAGGATACTTTTACGCAGGCCAAGAAGATGACAGGATAATTAAGTTGAACCCTAGTGAAGTGAAAAATTATAGTCCTGATTGAATCGTAAAAATATGAGATATGATGAAGTCTTCTATTTGGGTTGGCAATCAGGAATCTAGTATCTTAAACCATATATTCAATGGCAACTCTATATTAGTGAATATTTAATACATTTAACTTACCCTTCAACATAGCCAATGATATCTTACTGGAACCGGTTCTTTTCCCACTCATGTTTGGCGCAAGGAAATCCAGAGGATGTTAATGTTAAGTTCTAGCAGCAGAAATACCCAAATTACTAAGTAAAAGTTATGGGCAAAAATTGCAGTTGGAAAGAACGAAACAACGATCTGAAAGAAAAAAGTAAAAATAACAATTTCCGTCCATGCACTTATTGAGATTATTCAAACATAAAGGGGTCTACATAAGCAAAGATATTTTATTTCTGGATTAAGAAAATACGTCATATCTTCCATAATGCAAAGGTAAAACAAGTAAATGTTGACACTGTACTTTAGTATCAGCATGTTCATAAAACGATTTCTAAAGTAGGTACATTAGAGAAGCATGATTCCTATGGTTCATTTTTCAAATAAGCTGATAGATCTAAATATGTTTCTTCCCATCACGCTTATGCACATGGTTTGATAAACGTGAATATTGTTTTTCTTCTTTCCATCACTAACCTCCGCACGTCGAACTACAGATTTATCTAAATATGTATAAAGAATTAACTATAACTATCAAAATAGCGCTAGATAGTTTAAAACACTGTACATGTACATATCTGTATCAGAGAGAGATGAGTAACACATTTTAATATAATGGTAAATTTAATTGAAGAGTTTTCGTATTTGGCAGTCGCGGTTGTGAGCTGATGTTGGCAAGACAAGCGATGATCGAGTTGGGAGCAGGGCTGTTCCGATAATCGAGTAATCGATAGCAATTCGATAAAATTTCAAAACCGTTTTGTCGATAAAGAATTTTAATTTTATCGAATTATCGAACTTTCGAGACACTCGAAGTGTCCGAGACTCTCGAAATGTTAGAAACTCGACGGGTTTCTCGAACTGTTAATGAGTATTGGATTGTTTGAAAGCAGGCTACTACCTTGCAGAAAGCAAGTTCGCATTTAATAATGGATCGCTTGTTGCCTTTTCCAGGATTTGTATTGGTCTCGTGTTTGGCAACTTAGCTTGTTGCAGAAATTTAATTACACAGCACCAAATTTCTAATGTCCTCTGAAAACAATTAAGTTTTTCTAACTAGGAATGCAGTGGATATACCCGATTGCAATGAAATGAGCTGAGCGAGCTTAAACTACGTAATCAGGAAGCGTTTTTCGGTGATTATTCCTCGATGGTACATCGGATTTTTGATTTCGACCTATGTTGTCACTCAGCACGACATACTCTATCAGCGTGCTAAGTTTGGTTGAGATCGGTCAAACGGTCTAGGAGTAAGCGTTTTTCGGTGATTATTCCTCGATGGTACATCGGATTTTTGATTTCGACCTATGTTCTCACTCAGCACGACATACTCTATCAGCGTGCTAAGTTTGGTTGAGATCGGCCAAACGGTCTAGGAGGAAGCGTTTTTCGGTGATTATTCCTCTATGGTACATCGGATTTTTGATTTCGACCTATGTTGTCACTCAGCACGACATACTCTATCAGCGTGCTAAGTTTAGTTGAGATCGGCCAAATGGTCTAGGAGGAGTTTGCGGACAACCAAACGGCTAACCCGAGTATAAGAGCTTCGCTTCGCTCAGCTCAATCAGTAGACGAAACGCAACTTCATAGGAAGTTTTACGTATTCTGTAGTCTCAGTGAACTTTTTTCAACGACTGGAGAGTCACTGAAAAACTAGTGCAAGTGACAATAGGTTTCATACATTCCAGTCCGCTGTTTCATCGCACCATCAATGATTCATAATGGCTGTACATTAAAGATATTTCTGTCATTTTTAAGTGTTCTTCATTTATGAAAACAAAAACGTCCGAAGAAGCTTCAAATTTTTCCCTGACTTTCAATCAGTTTCCCTGATACTCTCAGACCCTTTTTAATTTCCTTGACTTTCTCTAATTTTTACCGACTTTCCAGTCGGTAGAACTCCGTAGTTTCAATCAGCTCCTTGTGATTTAATATGTATTGTAGCGAATTGTAGACCTTTAGTACACGTGATTGTGTCTAAATATACAGTACAATAAAATATTTTTTATTAATGGCTGAATACGAGTAATTTTTTTTGTATCTTAAATCTAGAGTGAAAATAAAGTTGAACATAACGCAGAAACCGCAGCTAATTAAGTAAGAAAGTTTGAGTTTACTCGTATTGTGAACTCTATGGTGTGAAGAAACAGACTGTTTCTGATATTCGCAACAAGGAAAAACCGCAAAACAGTTTTCACTTAGCTATAGTGTCAACAGCTCAAAGAGTGATTTCAATGGAAGAGATAGGAAACATGTGGAATTTGCCAAACATGAACAGTTAAAAGCTATATATAAGGTTTTTGTTCAAAAATATTCCACTGGTGTCACTGTTCGCAGTCGCGGACAGATGCTGATAAATTCGCAAAGCTTATCGCTATAGAATCGACATGGGTGATTGGTGGCATTGGCGCTTTCGAAGAAAGCATGGTATCAATAATAAACAGGTGATGAAGCATTTAGTGCAAACAACGACTCAAGTTAAGCTGTTTTGGAAACACATTAATGAGCCTTACTTTTTCTCATATTTATAATGCAGATCAAACCGGTCTTTTTATAGTGGTGTTGCTGAAAATACCCTTGCGCGCGAATATGAATACAGCATACACTGACGAAAACTGAAAACAAAGCACAATTCTGCCCAACTTTGTGCAAATTCTAATGGTAAATATCTTCTTATAACAATGTTTCTCGAAAAAGCAAGAAAAAACCGCGCCTTCACAAATATTATGAATCAATTGCCAGTCATTTATTCTAGCTCAAGGAAGCTTGGTTTATTCGTGATATTATATCCTCCTCCCTTCAAACACGACTTCGTCAATATACTCAATAAATCAGAAAGTAATTGTTGTCTACAAGATACTGTACAAGAAGTAGTTCCTTGAACCGGTTGCGGTTACTTCGGAGGGTAAAAACGATACAACAATACTCGGGACGATGCAAAATCTACGCGGATACCAAGTCCGTCATTTTCAATTTTGCAGCCGCTTTGAATAAAATGAAAACCAGAATATTGACTAACAATTGAAACAAGATTTTAATGAAACAGTGTTGATGTCTGAAGAAAATGCCACTGAATAATATCGAACATGGACCAGGGTGATCCAGGCTATCAGATTCTCAGCCGAAGGAGATACCGGAAAATGTTAAGGATGATTAAGAATATGGCGGTGATAACGAAAAAGAAGAATCGATCTGTCTGGTCCTAAATTACCAGAAGTAAAAAGTTTATATGGGCATCAACATCGCATAGTATACATCTTCAGATACGGAAGTGTTGCTTTATTATGAACACTTCAGGCAGTTTAGATTTTTGATTACTACGAAACAATATTCAACGCTAGGTTATTTACCCTTCTAATACGCAGTTTTAAGGAGTTATTTGTTACTAATATGATATGCGCAAGAAATATTTTACATTTACATGATACAGCACAATTTCAACTGTAATATAGAGCTCCTCCGTGGCTAAGCGGTTAGCGTACGCGCCTTTGGCGTGGGAGATCCGGGTTCGATTCCCGGCGGGAGATCATGTGGTTCGGATTCCACGTTAATCAGTAGGTCCACGTCTCATATAGCCTCGCTGCTGAACGGGACGTTAAACTCAAAATCAACTCAACTCAACTCAACTGTAATATAATATTTTAAATATTGCTCAGAATATAACTGACCGATTCAATTTCAAATCGTCCAGGCAAACCACAATTGGTCCCCATCATAGTATTAGATTTCATTTATTTTTTTTATATGGGATCTACATGTAATATTATTAGACCCATATTTTTTCCTTTTGCTGAAAAAAAATTTCCTTCGATATACAGCCTTCCAAAATGCCTGCCCTCCTCTCAGATTACTCGAAAAAATGAAAAACATGTCAAATTAAAAGTTTTATTGTAGAGAAATGAGTGTGCTTAGTAACATAATCACAATAGCAGGAAGAGTATAAAGTTGTATGTTTCGGTGGAGAGCCAAAATTCGTCTATTGGTTCAATAGGAATGGCGCAAATTCACTCGCAATGTTGCGAACTTTGGTTAAATTTTTGCTAACTTCAAACATTTTTTTTTCTGTCCTCACGAGCAATAGCAACCATCTCTTCTAGCATAAAAAATATACTCCATAAGGTCTCTTGAAAATGTAAAGGACTTACGTTTCTGATTATTACATCCCACGTTATAGCATGATGAAAAGCTGAAAATTTCATTAAGACGCCATTTTCTCCAAAAAAAAAAAAAAAAAAAAACACCTTTTAAAAATCTGAATTTTTTACATGTATTCGAGAAGTACCTAAGTATTTAATATCCGTTAACCGTTCATGCGGCTGCAGCCCTTAACATTCGCAATTAATTATTGAAATTTCGATTTTTGTACTTGGAATATTTAGGTCATATGAGCCTATGGGCATTTAGGTCATATACACAAGGCGATTTGGAAGAGAGTATGAAAATTTTGAGAGATGAATCCCGAAATCAAATCCAGTAGAAAAGTTCCTATAAACATGAGTCGAATTCCGCTTCGTTTTCGAGTTACAGGGTTTCCAACTTATGGGACACAACCAGCAATGGATCAGCAAGTGTTGATATGTATGCGTTTCAAATATACGTAGACCTAAATAACTCTCATCACTATTGTGTGTTTCAAATGATAAGCGGCATGACCTTGAGTTGGCTTCACGCGGCGTCCAATTGGCTTTGAGTGGTGTTGACAATTCGCGACAAGTAGTTCTGCACGCTGACTTCTCGCGCTACTGCGAATCTATACAATACCAGAGGCGCTTATTAGAAATATTGTACTAGCACATTAACTGCTCACTGTACCAAGTAGAGAAAAGAATTACGAACACATACGTGAAAACTACATCTTTTTATGATAACTGGTTGTCATGATACACACTTTTAAAGATTTCCATATAAAACAATTAGTAATACGAGCGTTGAGTCCCACGTCTAATTTCCAGTGGATTTTTCTTCGATTTGGAACTGGAACTCAACTTTTATTACAGGGGAATCAGGGGTGTAATCAGCAGGTTGTTCTAGGGGAACATTACTTTCAGGGGGAAGAAAGCTTTTCACACATTAAAAACAGAACAAATAACCTCTTTCAGAATATGAAAGCATTTTAACTCACCATGTATACTATACACATATTATGTTTTCACGATGCTACCTTATCAAAAGACGGGTCTTGACAGTACTGAAGTTGAAAACCGGATTCTAAAACATAAATGAATAAGCTATTCATAAGAAAACAAATGCTGTTTATAGCAGTCTGTTTATCTGACTTTGTGTTCATGTAGGTTAAAATACTAAAGGGAAAAAAACTCGAAAAAATATCAACTCAGATATTATTATGCAATAATATAGTAGCGAGTTCACAGTGCCCCAGTTAGGGAAATAAGAATATAAAGCATATGATTAATTTTAGTTGTTTCAATTAGGTATAGAAACCGTATTGATGATGTTTGCTTTTTTTTTTTTTTTTTAATTTTCATATTTCACTATAAATGTCCCTCATTTGCATTAAATGTTAAATAAGTTTATTAAATATACCAGACGAACCTCGTTTTGGATTTGGAAATAGGTTGGAAAGACAGGGCCCCCTTTTCCCCCGTGGCTACATACCTTTGCAATCTGATTCATATATATACGTCTAACATGTAAGAATAAAGCATGGGAAGTTTGTAATTTGTTTTGAAATTTACTTCAAGATAGGCTCTTTCTTATTCGACAGAAGAAACGCAGTATGTTTCCTGTTCCTTTTTTTCTTTCACGTTCCACTGCCTTATTATGTGCGACTTTTAGCACCCTCTTTTCTCCTCTATAAAGGAAGCAAAAGCATCAGGCGTCTGAATGGTGTCATAAATTATCGTAACCCAAAATAAACTCGAGCATATCGAGTTGCTTAGGAATCAGATGGATTGGTTTCTTGGCACCTACACCAAGCCCAAGCGTGTTACATGTTATGAAAACGGATAAGGAAAGAAAGGAGCTAGTTGTGTAGGAACGTAACTTCTAGCATAATGAGAATTCATCAGTGTCTTGTTTGCTTTCTTTCGTGGTAATTCGTTTGTTCTCCAAAATTATAGTTGACAATGTCTTTAAGCAAACCGAGTACAGCAGAAGTTGTATTTTCTTTCTTCGTTTTTTTCTTTCTTTTTCTTCCAAGTGCTACGAAGTTAAGCTCGAAGAATTACTTTTTGTGTTTATAGTTTTTGGAACCCATAACAATAAATTTACAAGACTCAGATTCAGACAATGACGAAATATTAACTGACATAGACGATAGTGAAAGTAATGTTGAAGACGAGTGTTTAGCTTATCCACTGGAAAAGTTAATAGGTAAGTAATTTAGTTACTATATATACTTTTAGGATGCACAGTCAAAATTCTTGAGTTTGCTGAATAGTACATTTACATTGTGAATAATGTTGCCAATCTATGTGTCATAATCTCAACTGGAGGACGAGCGAGAAGGGAAAGGGGAGTCCGAAATCCGGCAACACCGCGCGGAATATCGTGCACCATTGGCCACTGCCCGTGATGCTTTATATCTGAAACACACAGTACACTCATGTGATTCCAGTTTTCATTCTTGATATCTGAGCATTTGAGATTAAGAAATAAATAGCTTATACATTGTTTCTCGGAATCATATGTTTAACGCTTTAGCTCTGAGAATTTCTAAAAACAAAGATAGTTAAACTGAAATTTACTGTTCCTGGGTATAACTGGGTAAATTTCACTGTTATGTCTGGTTATAACAAACGGTTCTGCGAGCTCGAAATATTTAACAACCGGTTCTAGCGAACCGGTAGAAACTGGCTGAATAGCACCACTGCTTGTAACCGACCTTTTCATTCATTTTATCCCTATTAAAACTACAATGTATTGGGTACAGAATATTTCAGTATAGATTCAAAACTTTTTTTCATATCACGACCCACTTTTACTAACCTTCTTGCCAGTAACTCTTATAAGTACTTTCTTGGTTGTAATAAGCTTTTTAGGTAGATTTTAAAATCTACCTACTATGGAGATTTCACACAATCTATCAATATACATGGTGAAATAAAAGTACTCACCATCCTTGTGTGTTGAGAACGGGTTGAGGGAAAGTGATGAAACTTGAAAGTGGTTTGACACATCAAATGGTGCGATCAAGCATCAATGCTGCCATCTTTGATTGTAATTCGAAATTTCAAATGTAAAGGGAGTCATTTTACATGTTTTTAAGGTTAGAATTTTTACCAGAAATACGCTTGTGCGGTTATTTTAGCCCTAAAACAAGTCAATGTCCTTAGGGGCTAAACTCACGTTTCGTGGAGGCGGGTGAGATTTCAGTTGAAAAATTTGATTACTATTTCAGAACACTGACGCTAATAAAATTATTTTAAAATAATAAATTTTCGAAAAGTAATATTTGAAGCACACTTCGCGTTGTATTAACTTTAAATTTTTTTCTGAAGCCTATGTAATTGGTTGCTTTTTTCAAGTCAATAATTTATTGAAGAAAAGTAGTGTTTGGGGGTTCCGAGCACAATGGAACTAAGTCCATTTTCAATAAGGTTCAGTTTTACTCAGGAAATGGATTCTATTTTAAAACGTAATATCTTCGCAGTCAAGAGTGTGGCTAGAAGGGCAGCCGCCCCAACTCCACCCTGAATCTCAGATTTTGGAGACAGTAAGGCAGTTTTAAAAACCTTTTGATAAGCAAAGTCCAACAGAACAAGTTTGAGGTCCTTACACCGAATAAATACGGAGGAAATATAGATCATCAAAACTGGAACGTTGCTTAGGCCCAATTTCCAGAATTTTAAGCAGGCCCGAAACTCGAAAGTAGATCCACCTTTGAAATCCTAGGCCAAAAAATAAACAAGAGAGCAATTTAGGCCTATAGTTCCTTACGATCAATATAAATGGTGATCGAGGTCCGTATTTATTCGGTATAAGGACTTCAATTTTTTTTCTGTGGACTTTGCTGAGCAAAAGGTTTCTAAATCTGCATTACTGCTCCCAACATCTGAAATTGAGGCTAGGGGACGGATGACCTCTAAACGGACGCTCCTCTCTAGCGGCAATTATATAAAACTCTAGATTGCACCTTGTCATGAGTTTTTCTTTCTTTCATTTCGGATTCTTTCTTTCTCTAAAGCAGCGTTTCCCAACCTTTTTCAACTTACGGCACACTACAGATGTAACTTGAATTACCGCGACACACTCATAAATATCATTATTATTATTTGTAAATATAAAATATCGATATATATATATATTTCTGATTACTGATCTTCTCACACAGAGAAGAAAGCTCGATCACTGGTTTTCCTCCGTGGTAAATTATTATGCTTATTTTTTTATTCTAATTTAAAAATAGAAAACAATTGCAATGAAATGTTGGACTCAGGTTTTTAAAAATACGTTTTCTTTTTCGAAAACTGTATCCAATCTTTCACTAAGAAAGATCACTAATAACGAACGAACAAACAAATCTCTTTTACTTTTAAAACACAAATGTAGGTAATGTTTGCTTTGTTGAAAAGATTCAGTGTAAATTTAAAATTTAGTTACGAAATAGTCTGCAACAATAAAGAAGCAATAATGGTCATAACAGTGACAACAAATACTTTTTCAACATTACAAATGTACAGAAAAGTAACACGGTATGAAACTTAAAATTGTAGATTCATAGTAGGCGTTCATAGTACTGTGAAATACAAATATACATTTTCGCTATGTCTTGCAATTTGATTGCTATAGAATTAATAATTTTGTTTCGGTTTCCTCGCGGCACACCAGCGGCTCATTCACGGCCCACCAGTGTGTTGCGGCACACACAGGTTGGGAAACGCTGCTCTAAAGTATGTATGTATGTACGAAGACGGAGAACCAACATGTAGTGTATCAATGAATGCCTGGATATTTTAGAAGCACAATTTAGCAAAGAACTATTTGTTTTCTGAATACAACACAAAAATTTGTTTCCATGATAATTCTTTTATTTTTTATCAGTTCTATAAAAAGTGCAACCTTCGACTACGACACTTTCTCGCAAGATAAGCATTTAAACAGTACAATAAACGTTAAAAACAAGGGTGAAAAAAAGACAAAAGAAATTGTAGATCACCCCACTGACCTGCTGTAGCCACGAGAAATCAAAACATTCACATGGGAAGAAGTCTTTTGAATCATTTTCTTTTTCTGGCAGATTTTTTTTTTTTTTTTTTACAAAAATGAAATAAAATAAAAGCAAACATGTTTAAAACAAGTCTTAAAAAATACACGTGTTTAAAACAAAATGTTTAAAATGTATATAAAACTTGTTTAAAACAAAATAAATTGTTTAAAACAAGTTTTAATCATTTGTTTTAAACAAAACAACCCTGGTAGAGACTATCATCATTTTTTATCGAATTATCTGAGCTGGAATGGTAGGCGAGATTCCGGTATTATTACAGAGGCTCTGGGGAGATTTAGTTTTCATTTCTGACAGATATCTTTATTATCTAGTCAACAAAATTATCATCGAGACGTGGAAACTTCTAGAAGCCAGCGCAATCTAAGCGGATATAGCCAAGGTAATTTCCTACAGAACTTTGTATTCTACCTTTCCTTAACCAACAACCTGTGTCTTTCTCAGAGAATTCTGCCTTCAAATTTCACTTCATGCCTACAAGAAATCCTGTTGTTCACGGCTAAAAAAACCCAAGACAATACGTCGTCCAATTTTAGCACGGATCAGAAACTTCCACGCCGTGTAACCTTAGTTTTTGATCCTTCCTCACGTATATAAGAAAAATGAAATGAAATCTAAGTTTGACGTCCCACGATTATGTCCTTTAGGCTAACGAAGACTATGATAAAAGCAAGTGAATGATAATGGAAGAATTTATTGAATTAGAAAGTGAGAGGAAACGGGAGTATCCCGAGAAAACCCACGGACACAATGCTGTCCACCACAAACTTACTTGGCCGGGGAGTGAACGAGGGACCTCACGCACCAGAGGTAAGCGCTCTACCACTGAGCCACCGTGCCCCCTTATATATATATATATATATATATATAATGTGTGTGTGTGTGTATGTATGTATGTTAAGGGCGAAAAGAGTTATCGTTTTATGCACATTCCATCATCTAAAAAAAGAGAGAGAAAGTTTACAAAAGAATATGATTATGTTTGAAGAAAAGTGTTATATTAAGTGGTTATGTATTATGTTTAGAGACGTAAATATATAGTTAACGGAAGCATGTTAAATGAAGACAGTTATTAGGTATTTAAGGTAACAGTTAATTAAGTAAAGGAGCAATTAAGTTGGCGCAAGAAGTAATTTAGAACTACGTGCAATAGTTTTTTTTTTTTTTTTTTTTTTTTTTTTTTTTTTTTTTTTTTTTTTTAACCAGGCTATGATGATGTCCAAAGAACCTATGTATGTTTCATTAAAATGCAATGAGTAGATAGTAAAATTTCTAGTTGATACGGGGGCAGCAGTTTCAGTGATTGGGTATACTACATCGATATTACAGGGAACGTTGATAGAACCATTTAAAGGAAGACTTAATATGGCAGATGGTTCGCCCATTAAAACATTGGGTAGGTGTACAATAAAGGTGCAATACCAAGAATATAACGAATGCTTACCCATAATAGTGGTTCAGCAAGAGTCGTTCCAACCAATTCTAGGTACAAGTTGGGTAGATCTGATGGTTCCAGAGTGGAGAAGTCAGTTAGCTTCTATGTTAAATGGTACAGGTGAATTGAAACACATTCAATCTGTTCAAAGTCTGTCGATTAATGTATTAAAGGAGCAGATTTTACATAACTTTAAAGAAGCATTCAATGAATCGATAAATGTTCCAATTAAAGATTACAAAGTATCCATTCCCTTAAGACAAGGAGTGACTCTGGTATTCAGGAAGGCATATGAAGTACCAGAAGTAAACGGTTAGAGTACGAGAATAGGTTAAAAAAGAATTAAGTTTTTTATGTAACGCTGGTGTGTTAAAGATGATTTTAGAGGAGACTCGGCTACTCCACTAGAAAGTTAAGAAAAAGAATGGGCCCATTATGCTCTGTTTAGATTTTAAACGTACGCTGAATTTAGTGACTGAGAAAGTTAGTTACCCTCTTCCTAAAAAAAGGACTTATTCAATAGACTGTCGCATGCAAAACGTTATGTATTCTTAGATTTGAGGCAAGCTTATTTACAATTGGAGGTACCGGAAGAATTGCAGAAATATTTAGTGATTAATACACCTTGTGGGTTGTACTTACAGCACAGGTTGCCTTTAAGGCTTAATTTCTGAGCCCAAATATTTCAAAAGTTTATGGACTATGTTATACAAGATTTAGAAGGAGTGTCATCTTATCCGGATGATGGGCTAACCTGGGGAAAGACAGCTGAGGAGTGTTATCAAAGAACAGTACAAGTATTAAATAAATTACACGATTTCAACATACATGTAAATAAAGAAAAAAGTATTTTCTTTGTAGAATCCACAAAATATCTAAAGTATGACATTTCTCAAAAAGGTATTCTCCCAGCTCAAGACAAACTACAACCTATACTAAGAACTCCTAATAATATAATACAGTAGCAGTCCTTTCTGGGTATGCTCAACATCTACCACAGACATTTACCTTCTTTCCCGTCACGCATTCTAGCACTGTACAAACTGTTAAAAAAAGTGAGTGTCTTGGAAATGGACTAGTGAGCAAGAATTTACATGGCTAAAGACATGCTGCATAAAGCCAGAACTTTACAACCGTTTGATGAAACAGCTAAAGTAGCACTTATGACTGACGCCTCGCCAGATCGAGTATTATATAATGATATAAGTGGTCAGTTAAAAACAGTTGCATGTGCCTCAGCTACTTTGTCTGAAGCAGAGAAAAAGTATCCCCGCTGTTCGAAAATTCCGTAAGTTTTTATTTGGTAGAAATTTTATAATTATAAAGGATTTACAACCAATGAAGTGGATTTTTGGGCTAAAGGCTCCTCCTGACGGAGCTTCTCCGCGACTTCAAAGATGGTTTTTAATTTTAGCCAATTATGACTATGATGTTTATAACAAGTTGGTGAAGATAGCTGATTTTTTGTGAAGATTTCTTTTAGATGTACCAATAGAGAAGGAACTAGCAGCTCCAGATTATATAAGTGTGATTTCGTGTACTATTTTGAATAAGACAGGGATAGAAGAGGAGTCTAAGAAGGATCACATGATAGGAAAGGTAAAAGAGTGGATGGTCTAAGAGATTACCTTGTTTAGACTTTAAGGAATACCAGGAGATGTATAAAAGAAGATGGAGCTGAGCAATGATTGCTTATTGCTTATTTTGCTTTTTTGCTCTATATTGTACTTCCTAGAAAATTAAGAGTTTCCTGTAAGGATAAGTTACACAGGAATCATCTGGGGGTCTTTGCCATATTAAAACTGGCAAATAATGTAGTATGGTGGCCTGACATGAATAATGAATTACATAGTTACCTTAAGAATTGTAACGTTTGTTTGGCAATGACTAATAGCCTACCCAAAACTAACTATAGTTCTTGGCCCAATTCGGAAGAACCTTTTGATACAGTACATGTCGATCACTGTCAAATATTGGGTTTCATATTTTTTATCATGGTAGATACCTGGACTCACTGGATTAAAGTTTGAAAAGCAAATTCCACGAACGCTTCCACTACATTAACTTGTCTGGAAGAGCTATTCGCTTTGGTGGGTTTCCCAATACTTTAGTTACTGACAATGGACCACCATTTATGAGTAGTGAATTTCAAAAATATTGCAGGAAGAGAAGCATTAAGTTAGTTTTTACACCACCGTACTCTCCAGAAAGTAATGGCAGTGCAGAGAGGGCGGTTCAGACTTGTAAAAAAAATCCTAAAGAAAAGACTGGTATGGAATGGAAAAGGGGGTTGGGGAGGGTGCCTCAACGACAAAGGTCTTTTGCACCCGTCACTGGTCGTCGAAGAAACAAAGTCACACGAACGAAAAAAAAAAACAGACTAGTCACTGAATGTGCGTGAAGGTCGCACATTAAAACTATCACTCGCTAGCACCAAAAGGAAAACAGAAAAAGTACCATACAATGAATAAAACGACGAATAAATAATGGGCAAGAGTAAAGATAGTGTACACAGATCGTAGGTCGCAAACACTGGAACACAGAAGAATGTCAAAGCGTCGTCAAAACATGCAAATGCCGCAAAAACTGGAACAGCTTCAACACAGTGGCTTCATCATCGCCGAGAACAGTAGCGAGGTCAGCTGGCAGTCCAAACAAAAGTCTGGCAGCAGCAAGAAGCACACATTCCACTAAGAGGTGACGAATACTCAGGGGCTGAACACAATGACGACACAGGCGGAGGCGTACGTCGCAGAAGATGTGCATGAGTGAGATGAATATGTCCAATCCGAAGGCGTGCCAAAGTCCGCTCTTCCAGGCGAGATGATCGGGAGCTCGTCGACCAGACTCCAAGGCGGGGCTTCACTGCATGCAATTTATTGTGAATCTGCTCATCCCAGGAGGACTGCCAGCGCTGACGGAGAACGTGAGCAAACACAGAGCAGACATCAGAGCTAGGAACAGGAAGAAGACAGCGTCGACCAGCAACAGCAGCCTCCTTCGCAGCAGCATCAGCAAACTCATTGCCAGGGATGCGAACATGGCCAGGCATCCAACAGAACGTGACATCATATCCCTCAGCAAGTAGTGCATGACAAGTAAGGAGGACGTGCTGAACCAGCGGATGCGTAGAAGTGGCATCAGCTAGGCTACGTAATGCGCTGCTGGAATCAGAGCAGAGCACAACACGGCGAAGATGTCGACGGCGGATATGGTGGAGAATCTCCAAGATGGCAACCATCTCTGCAGTGAAGACTGTGCAGAATGGATGAAGCTGGAACCTGAAACGGTGGGCATCCAGGATAAAAGCACTTCCTACAGCATCAGCCTGCTTGGAGCCATCAGTGAAGATAAGACGGTGGCCTTGATAAGAGTCGAGGAGGCACAAAAACTGTTGCCGAAATTCCAAATCGGTAGTAGTCGCCTTCTTGAACCGCAACAAGTGGAAATTGACCACAGGCTTCAAAAGCTGCCAAGGTGGAAGAGGCACGAAACCCAGCGGAGAAAGCGCAGGGAGATCGACGTCAAGGTCAGCTAAAAGCTCAAGGGCACGAATGCCAAAAGGCCGGGTGCAAGTGGGTCGGGCTTGATAGCGTTGAAGACGAGCACCAGCATCCAGGGTGAAACTAGACGGGTGGTCAATAGAAGCTCTCAGGTGAAGCAAGTATCTCAGCTGCAACAACTGGAGACGACGATCCAAAGATGGTTCGTTGGCTTCGACGTATAAGCTGAGGATCGGACTTGTGCGATAAGCACCAATCGCAATGCGAAGGCCCAGATGGTGAAAAGTGTCCAGGTGACGAAGGACAGACAAACGGACAGAGCCATACGCCACACAACCATAGTCCAGCTTAGAGCGAATGATGCTCCGATACAGTCGAAGCAGCACAACACGGTCAGCACCCCAAGTGGTATGGGAAACCAGGCGCAGCAAATTCATCGCACGGAGACTACTATACTTCAGCTGGCGAATATGGGCAGTGCAAGCAAGGCGGCGATCAAACTCAAGGCCCAGAAAACGAACACTCTCCACATAAGACAGACGAATAGGGCCCAAATAAAGATCCGGATTAAAAGCACAGTTCTTCAGATGACAGAAGTGTACACATTTCGTCTTTAGTGAGGAGAACTGAAAGCCTGTGTGGGAAGACCAATGGTGAAGGCGGTTAAGCGTCAGTTGTAGCTGGCGAACGATGGTGCGAAGGTAGTGTGACCGACAGTAGATGGTGAATTCGTCCACATACATGTTTTTGGCTCAGGCCCGTCTTTCAGAACCGGTATCTGAAAAATTAAACCGGAACGGGTTATATCATTGCCATTTTTTCTTTTCTTTATTCATTATCCATTATATTTCAGGAAAAGGGAAAAGGAAAACACCACAGCACACAACACACAAAAACAATAATTTAGTTTTTTCTTTATTTATTTGTTGTTTACGCATTTATTTATTTATTTATTTATTTACAATATCGGTTATTATTATTTAGTTTCCATTATTCATTCCCTTCTTTTGTGTACTAGTTCTCCATATTGATACTTCTTTCATTAATTATGTTATTATATATTATTTATTCATTTTGTTATTTATTTATTTATTTTTGGTCTCCTCTTCTTTCTTCGGTTTCTCCCTGTATGATTTTTGGTTAATCCCTGTATGGTTTTGGGCTTCTCTCCTGTGTTTCACTAGAAAATGCACTAATTTACTAATCGATTTTTCACTTGGTTTTTCCCTGTGTATCTTTTCTAATTTCACCGTAAACACTGATTAACACTAGAATAACAACACTAAGCACTACCACTGGCTACAATCACATATATTTTTGCACATATTCACTCTTCTCACTTATTTCAACACATTCCAATATAGTTATAATCATACACGATTTCTCTATGGCTACATTAGTTTTAGCTGAGCCTAGTGGTTTATGCTTGTCCAATGGAGGAGTGTTCTCAGTCGAGTAATCTCAGTGATACAGGTTTGAGGTCCAGGGCCCACTCAGAGCACTTAGTGCAGGCCCTGGTCCGTTGTGTCCTACCACCTATATCCGAACTGAGATCCGCACACCGGCTAACCTTATTCCAGTCTGAGATACTCCTGCTATCCAGTCCCTAGCGAGGTAATAGTTCCTGTAGCACACAAGAAACGCCTAGTGTAAACACAAACACTCACACACACGCATCCAGCGCATTCGGAGTTTCGATCCAGGTTTAGCCCGGGAATGCACTGGCTCATCCACTCTTCCCTGGGGAGCACGGAATTCCGGTGCCTTCAGTCCTGGGGAGGGGTCCACTTTCTCCAACACGCATCCATCTCATTTTATCTTATTTGATTCCTACTTGTTTCCATTGTAATAATTTTTTCTCCTCATTTCTGAGTATGCTTTTGTGATTTTGCTTAATATTTTGCAATCCCTTTCGCTGCTGATTATCTGTTCCAGCGTTTTTGTTCTTATACTATCTCTTTCTGGTAACTCATCTTCGAACACTGAGCATCAAAGAACATGATGTTCAGGTGATCCTATTTCTCCGCATTCACAGAACGGGTTGTCTTTTGCTTTGATCTTATGTAGGTAAGTTTCGTAGGGTCCGTGCCCACTGAGGAAATGTATCAATCCTGATGCTGGGTCAAGGTATTTTAATTCTCTTCTCATCTCCACTGTTGATATTATATTGAATAACCTCCTAGATTTAGTTGAGGTCCTCCATTCTTGATCCCATATGTTTTCAATGGCTATCTCGATGTCATTCTTGGTTGTAGCCTCATTGCCAATTAACTCTTTTATTTTTTCTTGATTACTTTTCTTTAGCCAATAATTGCAGGCTCTTTGTACGACTATGAGATTCAAAGGTTTAACGTTTAGCAGTATACATAAAGCGTTGTTTGGTGTAGTGCTGAAAGCTCCGCATAACCTTATAAGTAAGTTCCTCTGAGGTCTGTTTATACTTTCTTTTATCCTTTTATTGTTAATAATTCTATGTGCCCATACACTTGCTGCATAAGTCATAGTCGCACAGAGTAAAGTTTCATGATATAATTTGAGTGTTTGGATGGGTCATTTATAAGTATTCATGCCAATTGTGAGTAGTCACTCTATTTCCACGTTCAATAATATATTCAATATGCTTTCCAAAGTTTTGTCTATCATCAATACTGACCCCCAAATATTTAAACTCTGTTACTCTTTCTATTTTCTGATCTTCGATCTTAATTAGTGGATCTCTCTGCAGTTTTGTTCCGAATAACATATATTTAGTTTTTCTATTTGATAATTTTAGTTTGCAGCCAGTACACCAATTTTGTAATTCGTTTAGTGTTTGGTTTGTCTTCACCTCTAATTCTCTTCTAGAATTTGCTGATAATATTATGGCGATATCATCGGCAAAAGCTATTATTTTGTCTATTTGTTCGCTATTATTCATTTTATGAAGGCATGGTTGCAACTGTATGTCCCACATGAGTGGTCCCAAAATTGAGCCTTGTGGACATCCTTTTTCGTTATTCACAGTTATATCCCCTTGTTCTAGTTGTATTAATATTCGTCTATTACAGAAGTAGCTTTTGATTATATTTATTAGGTACTGTGGAAGCTCTATACTTTTTAAATTATCTATTAGCCATGGTATCCAAAGATTATCAAAGGCACCCTCTATGTCTACAAATAGCGCTAGGGCATATTTCCCCTGGAAGCTACTTGTCTGCAATTGTTCTTGAAAAGCATTTAGCGCGTCCTCTGTTGATTTGCCTGTCCTAAATCCAAACTACAGTTCGTCGTCTTTTACGTTCCTATATTTGTTTATTCTGTTGGCTATTATTTTTTCAAACATTTTACTAATGTTTTTTAGCAAGCAGATTGGTCTATATGCTCCTACATCCATTGGGTCCTTGTCTGTACTTTTTAACAGTATAATCAACTTAGAAATTTTCCAGCTATCAGGTAATTCTTGTCTTTTCAGTAGCATATTAAAGAGTCTTGACAGATATGGAGTCCAAACATCTTTATTTCGTTTATACATGTCGTTAGTTATACCATCTAATCCCGGCGATTTTCCAGACTTTAATTTCTTGATAATCATTCCTATTTCTTCGTTAGTGATCAGGTCTGTCTCCGGAATTTCCTCTGCTAATTCTGTTTCTTCATATTTCCTTCGTAGTTGTTGTTGTTCCTCAGTTTCATTTTCTTTTAAATCTTTCGGGAAAAAAAAATTGTGTTAGTTTGTCCAGTGTTTCTTTTCTTGTGTTAGTGAATGATCCATCCGAATTTCTAACAGTACTTAATATCACCGTGTTTATTTTTTGCATAATTAGTTTGTATGGCAAACCCCATGGATCAAATTGTATGTTTCTAGCTAGGAAAAGATCCCAGCTATGTTTCTTTGCTTCCAAAATCTCTGCTTGATATTCTTCTGTACTCCTGGAGTCTCATCTGTTTTAGCTGTGGTACCCACGTCGCTTGATAACTTTTTCTCTTTGCTCTTACTATTCTTCTCATTCTTTCCAGTTTGGGATTCCAGAAGTCCCCATAACCTGCTCTCTGTATCTGTTTGGGAGCTGATGCTCTTATTGCTAACATTGTTGCTTCTTCAATTCTTGTCACCATCGTGTCGGTTTCTTCCGTTATTTCTAATTGCGGGAGTATCAATTTTTCTTTTAAAATTTTCCAATTAATCTTCTTTGTATTCAGTTTTTCGCTAGTTGTTCTTTGTTTCTCCATAATTAAATTAAAGGATAAAACTTCATGGTCGCTATTCGTTAGTTTATCATGCACTACCCAGTTGTTGATCCTTCCCATTAGATTTGGCGTACATACTGTTAAGTCAATATACGATTCACCCATGGGCCCCACAAATGTTGGTTTGTTTCCTGAGTTTATAATTAGGAGTCCATTTTGCGCGATAAAATCTCCCATCTCTTCTCCCCTTGTATCTGTATATGGAGACCCCAAGCTACGTTTTTTGCATTGGCATCCATGACCATTATTATCTTCTTATCGGGGTTTTGCCAAATTATCTGTTCCAATTTTGTAATAAACTGGTTTATCTCTTTACTATATTGAAAATATGAGTTTACTAGCCAAATCTTTTCTGATCCCAGTGTGATCTCTGTGCAGACCGTCCATTTGTCGCAGTATTGCGACAGTTTTAGAACTTCCAAATTCCTGTTCATGATTACTGTTATTGCTAAAGTTTCCTGGCCTCCATATATTATTTTCGCCGTTGCAGGGAAGGTGGTTAATTTATTTTTATAGGTATAAGGTTCTTGAATTGCAACTATATCTATATCGTTAGTTTTCGCGTATCTTCGTAGTTCCATTGTATCTAGCTTCGATCGTTGCGAATTGTTCTGTGCAATTTTTACTGTTGTTAGTATACTATGCATATTTTGTGTAAACGTAAGTATCCATACCCGATCTGCTATAGTCTAAACATATTCTTCCGTGCGCATTGACCATTTGTTTGTAGACATTTTCAAGTTCCCAATGGATACCCCTTCTTTCATATATTTCATTAATCAAATCAATCAGTTCCCACCCATTTGCTGGTAGATCATAAGTTCTAAGTTCAATTCTATCTACTTCTTCCAGAACTGGATATGTGATTGTTCTTCCCTTATCATGTAGGTCTCTGATTACTTGACGGAATGCTACACTTAGTATATTTTTATCCTCCAATTTTGCCAATCTGTATAGGTGGTTCATGTTTTCATATAGTTGTTTTGGCTCCCTAAATATTGTGCCTATCTCTTCTTTGCTGTCCGCTAGTGTAGTTGACGTTATTTTGTTATCCTGGATAGGTTCTTCCGTAACCGGAAATAGATATTTATCTTCCCCGTGCACGAAGTGAATCTTAACATCTTTTTTATCATTTTTTGTCAATTCACGTTCCCTTTGTCTAAGATTGTTCATCTTCTTCGGTGTTACTTGTAGTTTTTTGCCTTGGTTATCTCCATCCGTTAGGTCCACTTGTATGGATTTTTCCTTTGTCGATATTGCAGCTCTTCTTTTCCTATCTAAGAATTCCTCTAGCCTTTGTTTGTCTCTTCTTACTTTGCTTGGGGATTTATTTTTCTTGTTCTTATACGGTCTATACTGCTTATCCATAGTTAATCTTACTAATTATGCGTTCTCGGGCGACTCTGTATGAGACACATTCTTCTGAATTTGGAGTTTGACATATTTTGTGCCTTAATTTACACGGAACGCAAATCTTTTTGTCTTTCTCCTCACAGTCCTCGCTCTTATGACGCAGCGTGCCGCAATACCTACATCTTTTTTTGTCTTTACTCTCGCAATACTTCATGACGTGTCCAAATTCTTGGCAGTTATAACACTGAGGGACTACAATGAAATCCTTGATTTTGTGGGATTCGTAGTCTATATAGATCCTGTCCTTGTTTATTAGCATTTTCCTAGTGATAGGCGTAACCTCTATCACTAAGTGGCACTTCTTCTGGCCTCTTTTGCCTGCTCTGAACCGTGCCTTAATGTTTTTGGCTTCTAATAGTTCATCCTCATCAAAATTTTGCTCGATGATTGCTGCCACCAGTTCTTCGTCTTTCATATCTGCTGGGACTCCATAGACAATCATCAGAGGGTTCCTTTTCCTGCTCTCTTCAACTCTGAAGTCTCTCTTTATTTGCAATTTTTTGTAGGTCCTCTTTGGTAGCAGTCTCCAATACAACTAGATCTTTCGTTATTTGCATGCCAGTTATCTTCAATTTCTCTTTTCTGGGATCTATCGTTTCTGTTAGGCGTTGAGCCGTCTCTTTCACCGTTTCTCCCTCATTTGGTCTGAAGAACAGTGCTGGTTTCGTCTTCGCAGTCACTTCAAGAATCTTCTTTTCTTTTTCCGTCACTTTTCTACCTCTTACGACATCCGACCATGTTGTGTTATCGTCCGTATCCATTCTTTCGTTCATTTCATCAATCTTCCTTGTCAAGTTTTGGATCTCTTTTATAACTGTCTCCATCCACTCCCCGTTTTTCGCTTAGTTCCGCAATTCTTTCTCTATATACGCTTTTCTGTTTCTCATTCTCGATTGTTTCTCTGCCAAATAATTGCTGTGTTTGGTGAAGTTCTTCCTTCAACTGATTATGTTTCTTCTCTAGTAGATTAAATTCATCTTCTAATTTGTTTAATTTCCTCGCCTTATCTTGTAATTGTTTCCTTAATTCATTTCTACTTTCGGTTATTTCCGTGATTTCTATCTCCCATCTTTTGTATTGCCTTTCTCTGTCTTTCTTGATTTCGAGTTTTTCCTCCTTTAGGTCTTCTATTTCTTTTTCTAGTTTGTTGTTCTTGGATTTTAGTTCATCAATCAGTTTTTTGTCTTCTCCTCTGTTACCTTTCTGTCCTGTTATCATCTCCATTTCGGTTATTAGCTTTTCCTTCTGTAAGCTATCATATTTTTCTTGTAGTTTGGAGTTCATCTTCTCCATCTGCTCCAGTCTTCCTAGTAGTTGTGAGCGATCCTTTACCCAGACAATTGCTCTTTTCTTCAATTTTTCCAAATGCGTCTTGCCTATCTTTTTCCAATCCAATAGATTTTCAATATAGGTCATTTCTTGGTCTAATTGGCCCATGGTATCAAACCCAGGTTCTTCCATTGTGTTCCTCTTTGTTTGGAGCTACGGAGTAGTTGATTCTTCCCGTGTCCTTTTCTTGTGTCCGTTTTCGTCTGTTTTGTCAATTCTTACAGTGGGATTGATTGGAGATTGGTCCCTTGAGGGCGTTCCCGGAGGAGATCTATACATCGCCATACTCGGATTGTGATTATACGCACACACCGGTGTGTACTAAACACTGATTATTCTTAGTAATAGTCACAAACGTGTTTGAGTTTGTGTGTTCTATACACTACACGGAAGTTACGATGGGCAATAGTTTTTTATTTCTTAAGTGATTTAACTAAACACTTGGTAGGAACACTTTAGGCACCATTCCCGAACGGGGGGACTTGAGAGGGGTAACTTTAAAGAGGGGAGGGGGAGAGGGGAGGTCCTGGGAGGAAGTGAGGAGGGTTGGGGACCCTCGGTCCCTGGTCCTTTCGGTCCGGGTGCCACAGTGCCCCAAAGTTGGCTTAAAAGCCCATGCTGCACGTCATCTTTTTATATGAGTAATTCTAGTCCGAGAAATGTAGAAAATATTCAAAGTCCTTATTCACCGTTTAGAATGTTCATCCGCAGCTGTATACTGACCAGCTCATTTACTGTACTGTCGATGAGTACAACAGGAAATGCTGATCTTTTAGTTTTTACTTTTTTAAAATACTTCCCACTATAAACATATCTATATGCTTTACATTGATTATAATGTTATTAACTGTGAAATTTTTGGCCAGTTTTTCACTTATATTTTAGGAACCAGTGTCCAATTTTGATATGGTTTTCACTATCGTCCTCTCCGAACATTCACGGATCCAACTATATATAGCACTTGTCACTACACACACTTTTCACCATCTCTTTTTGACCCTTTTACGGAGCAACAAAAATAAACACACGTATTCGCTGGAGATCTCTTATATATATATCGTCCACATACAGCAGCCCATGCACAAAAGGTGAAAGTTCGGCCATGACACTGTTCACAGCCACAGCAAATAAAGTCACACTGAGCACACTGCCTTGCGGAACACCAGTAGCCTGAGAAAAAGACCGAGACACTGTGTATCCAAGCTTCACTCTAAAGGAGCGCTCGCAGAGGAAATGCTGGAGAAAAAATCCCATATGTCCACGCACGCCCCATGCGTGCACTTGCCGTAAGATACCATAGCATCAGACCGTATCGTAGGCCTTCTCCAGATCAACGTAACATTAGTAACGTTGGAGTCGCGTAGCTCTTCAAGGATGTCCCCCATCGGGACATCGTGCAAGTCTCTGCAAGTAATCACACCCTTACTAATATTCAACTGGCGGCACTGATCCAACCTGCTGACACTTCAAAAGAAGAGTGGACTGCTTATCAGTAATTGTGTGCACTAACAACGAACCCTTTCGTAGCTTCTTGATGTGGCCATCCGGGAAAGTGCCCGTTGCAATATGGCAAATCTGTTTAAAAATAACAAAAGGCGATAACTTAGTCAAAGAACCAGCTGTCGCTTCTGACTTATCTTGAATGACGAGGTATCTCGGGACTGTGTCAACTTTGCTTTGCTGAATAGGTGCTGATGAAGGTGATCGATGCAGATCCATGGAGAAATGAAACCCAAAGTCTTCTCAGCTTCCCCGTCATCGTTCTAGGCGTCCAACGAGGTGGGCAGGTCCTTCCTGCTCCACCCTTGTCAACAAGCTGAGCTGTGACTCCGAGTCAAACTGACAAGGAGCCAGGGCCACTTGAAACACCGACTGATGGATACTTTGGAGAAGACCCACGTCCCACCGTGTCTGGGGAAGAGATTAGTGATTCTCCGGAGATCCCTGCGTCGCAAACTCCCAGCTTTCCCTTTCCGGGCATCACTCCGTCCGGTCCGGCTGGGTGCAAACACGTTTCACTCCTCGGTCCCACGATCCCGGGTCCAGGCGTCGTCCAATAGCAAAACCAAAGCTCATGTCCATATCCACGCAGGGGTCAATTCAGAAGATCCGTCCGGCTTCATCCGAGGCATTCTGGTTGCTGCTGCGATCGGTATTTTGACAGATTGGGTGATCGGCCCAACCCAACCCCCAACCTAGAGGACCAGTGGCTGATTGCGACCCCTGAAGGAGCCGGGCGATGGGGGCGCCACATCCCAACGCCGGTAGAAAAGACTTGTGTCGAGTCACCAGCCAAAGTTTAGTAAAATGGTTAGCTGAGATTAATTATGCTGTTCTGCACACGCCTATTAAAGTCATCAATAGCTCGCCTGCTTTTCTTTTGTATTCTTTTAAGCCTCACACCTGGTCTGTTTCTCCACAAGTATTTTCCAGTAAGACTAAAGAGCAAGACTGTTCAGAGAGAAGAGGACTAGGTTTGAAAAAAGGAACACCTATATGGGTGAGAAATTATAGGGCTGACTTATCAAAATTTATTAAGGCATATCTTGTACGGTACAAACGTAATAATGTTTTACATGTACGAGTACACGGGTCTATAAGAAGGGTTCACAGACATCAGGTAAGGATTGCAGATGGGAAATCAAGTACGGAAAATGAAGCAACAAGGGATTCAGATAGTAAGTGGGAAGTGAGATCAGGAAGTCACGAGTCCAACGATACAGTTCCTAGGGAAGTAGACCGAAGGTAGGAGGGAAATTGTCAGAATGAAGCAGAGAGAAAAGAACATGTGTTAGTTCATGAAACTCGTAAAAACAATAAAGGTATGATGAAACAGGAGACAATTAGTCAAAAATACAGGAGAAAATCGCAAAGAATGAGAAGACCTCCTGATAAATGGGGATACGAATAATAGTTGTCTTCTTGAAGGGAAGGAGGATGTTGAGGGCGAAAAGAGTTATGGTTTTATGCACATTTCATCTTCTAGAAAAGAAGAGAGAGTTTACAAAAAAGTATGATTATGTTTGAAGAAAAGTTTGTTAAGTGGTTATGTATTATGTGTAGAGAAGTAAATATACAGTCAACGGAAGCATGTTTAATAAACATAGTTATTAGGTCAACGGAAGCATGTTTAATAAAGATAGTTATTAGATATTTAAGGTAACGGTATAATTAAGTAAAGGAACATTGAACAATATATATACTATATGAGTGAGTGAGAATCAATTTTTACAGTTTATACATATTGTGAGTATATCTATGTAAGTATGTATGTATGTATTATGTAGGTAGGTAGGTAGAGAAAAGAAATCAACAACACCGATGAGTCGGTATTTTTTTTTCAGCAAATGTTTTCTATTTTCACCTTTAATTCTTACTATACTATTACACTTGAGAAATAATCGTAATAAATCAGCTGGTGACCTAGCATTTCTGAGAATGATATATCTTCATCTGAAGCTTATAACCGTTTCTAATCATGAAATATTTCAGTTTGAATAATTATTTTCGAAAGAAGGAAAAGAAACGGGAAGCTCATCTCTACATGAAACCGGGTATAAAACAAATATACATTATTTTCATGTATCCACACATTGACCTAGTAATTGGTGAAAGAAAGAATTTTTAATATTAATTGGACCATTGCGTATTTTATAAGTGTAGCCTCTAAAACAACCAATGTCCTCGGGTGAATAAGATAACACGTCTCTACATTTATACAACAGGTTACGTACAGCAGTTATTCGATGCTCTGGTAAGTCTGTTTATATTTAAAAATTTAATGTCGAATGTTGTGGCTGACTTCTTTAGTCTATCCTGAATTTCCTGTTGTCCTCAACGGAGTTTGGTGTACGTCGTTTTCCGTCATCTGTTCCTCCTCAGAAGGAAATTATTCTCTTGCAAGTTATCTTCTACGTAGGCAATTGGTGTATTTTTAGCTAAAGTTGCCATATCTGTTCAGTAAGTTTTGTAATGGTTGATACAATAAAGAATGGGTCCTTGATATTAACAAGAAGAAAGAAATGTTCTAACAGTAATGATGACTTTACGAGTCGTAAATACGTCTGTTGAGGCATGCTGATGTATGGAATTAATTGCCTTTTTTGATAGTTCTTCCGGTCTGGCGTCGTATTCAATAGCAAAAACTGGTTTCTAATATACAGATAATGTGTTATTCTGTAAGTTTATTTTGTCCTGAAGGTACTTAAGCAAGTCCTCTCCGAATTACGGGCGAAAAAATAACCATGTTCCAAAATTCTAAAATAATGAGAAAAGGCAGTGTTTCCAATTTTAAATTTGATTAAAGCAATATACCTGAGCTTAACGATTGTATTAGTAATTCCTCTAATATTAGAGGAGAATGGTGTCAATTTAGAATTCGGTGGTAAACCGTTTTTTGGCCACAGAGACAAGGAAGAGCCCGTGTCTATTATTACTGGTAAAACAGCTGTGTCCTCTCGGACATTAATAACTGGCTTATTTTCTTGCATATTTAAATTTATGCGTTCCCTTCTGTCATTTGAAGATACGTCACTGATGAGTGAACTGTGAATTTCGGGCTTATTTTTTCACTAGCTAAGGATGCTTATTAATGGTTTGGCTTTCTATACTTCGTTTGTTAGATTGTTGATCGTATTCCTGTGCAGTGGCCTACAGAATGGTTGGTTTGTTCTGGAGCCTGGTTAGTCGTTTCCCTAGTTATTATTCTGGAAACAGTTACTAGCTCCGTGAACCTTAAAACATGTGGCACACACTGACATTTTTTCAGGTTTAAAATTTTTGTGATTACTATTACTTCTATTCGAATTATTATCATTATTATTATTATTATTCCTTCCATTCCTATCGTTATTGTTTTTCCTTCCGTTCCTATCGTTATTTTTTCCATTATTTCCTTACCTTTGCTGACCATTAGCAGAGCCACCTCTGTTTCTTTTAAATTGTGATCTACTCATAGCATTTTGTGCAATTAACAGAGTTCTGTCATTTGGTTGGCAATTCTGTTAATATCCGATGAATTGTTCATTGTTCGTCTAGAGTTGGCATGGGTGGGTAGGAATTGTAACAAATGTGCCTACTGTGGAGGGGCAGGTTAAGCTCTGATTTTGGGAAACACCCTGTAGCGGGGGTGCGGAAGGAAGAATTTGCGTAGTTGCATCTGTTAGTAATTTTATAAGTTCGCCAACTAGGGGGTTGTTTATATATATCAGTGGTTCTCAATCTAATTCGTATGACGACCTTCATTTTATCCCATCTTCTTGTCAGCGACCCCCTTATAATTTCTGGTTAGTAATAAGCTTGTGTGTGATTTTTAATATACCTATTGTGGAGATCTCACGATATCCATCTATTTCTATAACAGTAGAATCTATTTCTTGTACATTTTATCTAATATAAATAAAATAAAGAGTTTGTATATGTGTCTGTCTGTGTGCGGTCTGGGGGCCAGACGACTGGACCGAGCTACCAAATTTTGGTCACGGGTACCTTGATCCAGGCCCCAGACCAAGACGAAGCGGTTTTTTTTTTTTTTTTTTTTTTTTTTTTTTTTTTTTTTTTTTTTTAAATTCGAACCAGGAGGGTCTTAGGGGATCGCTTGCCGGGACATGTAAATGTAGTAGAAAATGACCGATATTAGTGTCAAATTCATAGTTTTCGTGGTCGCTGGGATCAATGGTGAAACTCCGATCGCATTAACTTCCAAATTCACTCTATTCGATTCCGGGCCGGGGGTATGCCGAGACATGTAAAAAACAATCCAAAATGACCGATATTAGTGTCAAATCCATAGTTTTCGCGATCGTTGAGATCAATGGTGACACTTTCATTAATGATGACTTTCAACTTCAGCCACCATTGTATGCGGGCCGGGGTTCACCGAGGGGGGCTACCAAGACATGTAAAAGTAATCCAAAATGACCGATATTAGTGTCGAATTCATAGTTTTTGCGGTTGCTGAGATGAATGGAAATATTCCCACAGGTGTTGACTTCCAAATACAGCCCCATACGAACAGTGAGTATTTTCAGCTAGTAGTGGATACAATAACTTCCCTAAAAGCGAATGAATTAAATCCAAATTTGCTCAGTTTATTCATATTACAAATATCGAATCTGATCCGTCATAATGCTTCAAAATTTTAAAACTTCGTAACTCCCTTAATTTTGGGTCATATGATAAAGAAATAAAGTGGTTTCTAATTTTGGTTTAAAAAAACTTCAAGAGTTGTTAAAAAAGTCATTTGAGTATTTTCGAAAGGTCGCCACTTTGAGTTATCTCATATTGATGTGAATTTGGTATATTATGTATGTGTTCAGTATCACCAGAAACTGTTAAAAGCAACTTGTTTTTCTTTCATGCTAAGCATTAAAACAAAGACAAAAAAATCGTTTATCAGTTGAAAATGGCGTGATAGTGTGCGTCACGAAGATAGAACCGGACATTGCCGCACTACTGAAATCACACCACGCTCAGGTACCTCATTAGCTTTCAATTTGAATTGTGTATCAATATGCAAGTTTTGTTGCATTTGTATTTTTCTAGTATTTCAATATGCAGTTCTTGTTACTTTCATATCATACCTCTTTCAATTAAATGGATTTTTAAACAAATTTGCACTTGTCGAAAATGTTTAGTAGATTTGTTGTTGTTCTTAACAGTATGTATAAAAATAAAAATATGCCTATCAGAATAAAATTAAAAATAATATTTAAAATATTTTCAGGTATTAGATTCTAATTATATTTATCTCTTCCGCTTATTTTCGCGACCTCCAGGTTGAGAAACATTGATATATAGTATGGTTTGGTTGGTGTCCATACGTACGTAAAGAGAAGCTAGTAACGGCAGGTGGATGCAATTCACCAATAGACACAGGTAAGGTGTTGGAAGGTTGTCCACAAAAGGAATAACTTGTTTGTGACAACTCCACATAATCTCCTTTTTCGAGATCTTGTGCGGCCTCTAATGAGTGAAGATGATTCTGAAAAGATTTGAAGGATTTCTAACGCAATTCTCTGCATAAAATTCTTCTTTAATCCTAGAGATAAATAATTTTCTAGAGCTGTAAAATTTTCTACAGCTTCATTCTCGCCTTGTTGTATTTGAAAAAATTCGAATTCTGTCTTCTAGGTTGGTAATTTAGGACGACTACGATTTATCAATTTGCTCTTTAATGATTCGTATGTAAGATTATCCAACTGATTTTGAGTTTTTGGTTGGAGAACTAAATCTAAAGTAAAGTCTTGCAAATATACGGGAAGTAATTCTTTCGTTTTTTCTGTTGTCCACGGTTGAAGTAGCAACAAATGACCAAATAACGTTAAAAAAAATCAGGATCACCAGTAATGTGTCCGAGTATTTAGTCATCTCGAATGACGGTCTAGAGCCTTGTTCAGCCATATTTATTGTACTGTTCGTACAAGTGTTTTTGCCTGACGTAGTCTGTGGCATAAAGTTTAAGTTAGTTATTTAAGAGGAAAACACAGTCTATTGCACGTACCTAACATTATTTTTCTAAGTCGACTTTCCATTAATAAAGAGAATGTCCGGTAGAGGAGTATTCAGTTCAATCGGTCCAGATTGAGTCCGAAGCTTCTACCATGTAAGATTACCTACTAAGATAGAAGGTAAAACAATTTACACACGGGCATCGATTTTCTCCCACAACCTTTTATTATAAAAGTTTGTTATAAAACAATGGGACAGATTCACTAAGATGAATACAAAATCCACTAAGTAATTAGGATAAATAAGTGTCCCAAGGTCCTGGCAGCCTAGACAAGGATTTCCACAAAGCTCCATGCAAGCTGAGTGGAAGTGGATAGGATTCTCAGTGCTCCACGCAAGCTGAGCGGAGAGGAAACCACAAAGCTGCTCCAAGCAAGCTGGGCAGTTGCAGTTAGGAATCTCTCAAAGTACCATGCATACTGAGAGAATGGTTAAGCTCCTACAAAGCTCCAGGCAAGCTAGGAGACTTGGGTCAGGTAGGATCCCTCAAAGCTCCAGGCAAGCTAGAAGAGGGGAGTTGACCAGCCGAAACTATGTCGTTTGTGGCGATGCTTAGAATTTTATACTTACTTCTGAATAGGGGCAATCCAAATGAAATCGACCAATTTCCACGTCAAAAGTTGCTGACAAAATTTATGTACTTTCTAATTTTTTTTACCTAGGATTGTACCACATTCAGGGAGCTGAAAACGGGTATTCATTTATTTTTTAGCCGCGCAGTTTGTATAGGCACGTGTGCGTATTCTGCACTTTTCAGAGGATTCCGTTAAACGCTGTAACTTTTTAGGTTTTAAAGATGGAATGGACATTTCATGGAATGGAATGTACAACATTGTGTTCTGTGCACATTGAGACGTACTTCAGAACTTTGAAAGAAAAAGCTCTGAACATTGCGGTTCGAAACCTAGTTTGGAATGTTCATTTTGAAACGAAATAAATGAGACTCACCTTAAATTTTTTTGTCTACATAGGGACTACTATCCATTTGATAAATATAGGCCCCTGACTTCGCAGTGCTGCCCTGACGTTCCCTCAAGACATATTGCACTGACGTACCTCGTTAGAATTGTTAGAATGTTGTCTTTTCAATACTTAAGATACAAACATTTTCTTTGTACTGTGTAATAAGAAAAAAAATAGAAATCAATGAAAAAGTGTGTATTTTATAGTACTTTTTTTTGGTAAATCAATGTTCATAACGAGATCACTTAAAATAATTTCCTGTGTACGAGATGTAGGTGCAGCCATTTACTTAAGTTTGAAAAGTTCCATTTTCATCACTTGATACTTTTTGTGTAATTAAAATAAATGTATGACGCTATGATCTCTTTTACCGTGGTAGGTAGAGAAAAGTACAAAACACAGTTCGAAAATTTGGAACTCTAGTGTTCCAAATATCTGAAACTTTTAACGAAAAAGGGTTTAGTTGGAAGAGTAATGATTTTTTAAATTAAAATGTTTATTCGAACATATTCTATGAGTTAAGCGGAGAGCCATGTTGCAGCCCAGCCTTTAAATTCCCCGCGCTTATATGAAGAAACAGCATACAGTAACTGGAAGTGTGGCAACGATGTTGTGCTGTGTTGTCGCGTTCAGAAAGCTTGCAGCGCGAAGCCTACTTCATAAGAATGTAATAGGAAAAAAGTATTTAAGATTTCATAACCTTTCACAACATCTTAATAATAATAACAATGTATGTACGTATCTCAATATAATCGAAATAAAATGTTGAAGTAACACATCCAAAAACTCATCTCTTAATCTACTTATCTCATTCCATTTCGTCACTTGTTGACTCATCATAGCTCCTGCTATCTTCCTGGACACTTATTAACAATGGTTCCATTTCTACCTCAAGATCTATCAGTATACACACTTACCAGCTTACGAACATGTTAAAAGGAAAAAAGAAATGTAGCCTTGGCAATCACATGTTCACCCAAGTTGTTCTGTGATCAATTCCCCTGCTGAATGTAATAGAGAAACATGGGTCCTTTGTTTTATTTCAATGAAAGAAAACTATGCAATGTGTAGGTGACGAGGACTGTTTTTCAGTCTAATCATGTCGCACTGATTACGTTTTCAACACTTCCCTTCAGTTCCTAGGCGTCAAAAACTTACACACTCACATCCTATGTGCTAATTGGAAAAAATGAAATCTTTGAGTTTTACGTCCCACGGTTATGCTGGTTAGGCTAAAGGAGACGGTGATGATGAGTAATGAATGAAATGGTGGAATGAAGAAAGTGGGAGGAAACGGGAGAAACCCGAGAAAACCCACGCACACGGTGTTTGTCCACCACAAAGTTTACTTGTCGGGGGCTGGGATCGAACCCGGGACCCCAAGCACCAGAGGTGAACGCTCTACCACTGAGCCACCGCGGCCCCCTGTGCTCATTGGAGTGAGACGGGCGAACGTGCATTTATATTTTTCCTAAGTATTTCTCGTGCTTTTTTATTTAAAAAAAAACTATCAATATTCCTTCTACGAGCGGCGGCATTACAGAAGGAAGTGGCAAAATTTTGAGCAATAATGAAATTGCAGAACTGATGAATGACTCCGACACAAATGGTGATGAGTTAGATAGTAATGACATTGATTATTTTGTGCTCAATGGTGGAATATCCGGGAGTGAACAAGATAGTAACTCTGTTTCAAGTGAACCTGCGCCCTGAAAGAAGAAAAAGAATCGCGTTGTTCCTATTTGAAGGCAGCTTCTGATGTAGTTTGGAGCGATAAAACTCAAGTAAATGCAAAACCCCTGTTTAGTGGTGTCCCGGGAATTAAACAAAATGCTAGGCTATCTACAGAGTATTTCCCATATAAAGTGTTTCAGCTATTTTTACCGATGAAGTTTTATAGTAAAAAGGTTTAGTTGATTTTGAGTTTAACGTCCCGTTCAACAGAGGCGATATGAGACATGGACCTACTGACTAACTTGGAATCCAAACCACATAAGCTCCCGCCGGGAATAGTAGAAAAAGAAATGAATAAATACGCAAAACAGCAGATTGAGAAAAAGAAAAATTATGAAACGAAACTCTGTTTTCTAAGTAAAAGCGTGTTACTTTCTATTGAAAACGAGAAATCTTTTACATTGATTACTCGCATGTGCTTTTCAGCCAGCTTTACGCGATTTTTACAAATCAACTACGTAAGAGCTATTAGTATGTCTATCAAATGATGGAAGATGTTTTTTCTGCTGTTTGACTTATCACTGTCAGTGCTCACGTACTGTACAGGAAGAAAGCAGGAAAACAAATCGCACTTCGAACTTTTTATGTGAACGTAGCAGAAAAACTGCTGCACTGAGCAGGCACTGAACTACAGGGACTATTCCAGTCTCCACCCATGAAAGACTGGTAGCAAGGGGCCATTACCCATACAAAGTCCCCCTAATATCCGCAAATCCTAATAGAGTAGGACAAAGGAGATGCAAAGTGCGTAGCATCCGCACGGTGACGGAAGTTTTTAATAAAATATTAGCGTTAATTGTCTGATATATGAAGTTGAACTTTGTGTGGGGAAGTGCTTCGAAATGTACAACATTAAAGAGAAATACTAGGACTCTTAGATCTGAAAACAGATTTTCTGTGAAGTGTAAACTCAATATTACATATCAACTAAGATTATATCATATCATAAACTTCGTGAGTGTATTCGTTTTGGTGCAAATGTATTTTGTACTGCGTGCAGTAAGTGAAAAAACTGACAAAAAGCAACTAATTTTCGAGGACCATCACATGCAAATCTAAACAAGGTAAACAGTTCGTTTCTCTTAATTTTAAACAATAGGTATGTTTACTGTATACCCTGTTAATTTCTCAGAAATTAGTTTAAAATCTTTGGAGATATGAAATTTTAAAAATATCTCTGCAAAGTGACAGTGTGAGTGACAAGTTTAAATACCCGTCGGGCTGAGAGTGTATACGCGCCAGGAAAATGTGGCAACGTGGTACTCCGAATAATCTGCGATAGCGAAAGGCGCAGAGCAGAGAAAATCATAATGTCATATTTGTTATTGTTTATCTTTTAAAACAAATTGAAACAGTTTGGTTGAAAAAGGTACTTTAAGGTCTTTCTAAAAGGTTTTTTTTTCTTTCTTTCTTTTTTTTTTTTCAGATTGATAATACACCGCAGCAATTCAGAGATAATGATGTCTCACTTTTTACTGAATAACAAGAAAATTACTACGTGTTGAGTAATGAAATTTTCAGAACTTAGATGTAATAGATGCACCTACATATCGTGCACGGGGAATTATTTCATGTGATCTCCTTTCCGAGATATAGTCCTATAAACATTACTCTACCAAAAAAGTACGATAAAATACGCACTTTTTCATTAATTCCAATTTGTTTCTCACTACACAGTACAAAGAAAATTTTTATGTCTTAAGTACTGAAAAGACAACATTCCAACAATTCTAACAAGGTATGACAATGCAATGTAAGTTTTGAGTGAACGTCAGGGCAGTACCGCGAAATCAGGGGCCTATCTTTATGAAATGGTAGTAGATAGTAAACAACATCCCAAACAAGTTTCAGATCTGAGAACCATATATCGATATTTGATTTTCTGGAAATTTCTAAACATTGAGAATCTTCGAAAATCGTGTATTTTCACCATCAAATATCTTAGGAAGGACACAAGTAAAAAATCTTAAATTTGCACAAAATAGACGATGGTTGGGCAGTAACAAGTGAGTAAAATTGCATCACTGAGACTCGAGTGGTTTCTGAGTTACAAGTTGTTGCAATGATGTGAAATTCGCGATTTTAACAGCTCAACAGATGTACAGGTTTTGTGTTTATAGTATCTCAGACATACAATTTATCTATGTTTCATCAGAAGAAGTGCTGTCAAACAGCAAGAAATTCGAGATTTGATACTTGTAAAAGAAAATCTTTGAGTTTTACGTCCCACGGTTATGCCGGTTAGGCTAAAGGAGAACTTGTAAAAGAATTATCATTGCCAGATCATATTATAGATTTATACCTCTGACGCAAACACAAATCAGATGTTATGAAGAACATAACATGTTGTCATTTCCAGCTAATGATACCGTAGCCTGTATTTACGACGAGAAATTGTGGATTGGGAGAATTAAAGACATCAATCAGGAAAATAACGATCTTTTTATTAATTTTTTTTTCATCCCCATGGCCCAAGACCTTTTTTAAACTATCTACGAATGACAAAGTGTGGGTGCCTAAGGTTCTCCGAACTATCTACGAATGACTAAGGTTCTCCGGAAACTCACACCCACAGAGTTCACAACTCTTACAGTTCGTACTTTCAATATCAATGCCGAACTCTGTACACAAATTAGTCAACTGTTTACCTCACTAATGTCTTAACAGAAGCGCTATAGGCAGAAAAGAAATAACAGAGGCGTTTCGTTTTTTGTACAAGATATGATTCATAAATTATGCATACTTTACCCATTAATAAGGGCACGAATTTTTCGCACTAAGAATTCGCGTTTCGCTTTTTATATTTCGCGTTTTGTCGCATTTTGCAAATAAAGTTTCGCATTTTGTAGCTCTTGTGGAAAAGAATTCCCTCACATGTTTAGAACTGTTTCTTTTATTCATAGATCACTGTAAAAATAAACCACTAATTACTTAAAAACAAAATACACTGAATATTTCGTTTGACATTGTCAATTTCACTTACAGAAAATTACATTTTTTTAAATCAAACTGAAGGAAAATCAGTAACTAAACTTACTATGAGTAGGAAAGTTGAGCTATCTCCTGAAAACACTAGGCACAAGTTACATTTAAGCATTAAAATAAGCATGTTATATGTTTGCACATTTGATTCATTCATTTTGTACGTTTGTCACTTATCACCAATTCATACTTGAAAAAAAAAAAAAAAAAACTCACAATTGGCACTGCTTGTTGGAAGCCACACATGTGTAAATGCATTTACAACAAACTTTAATCAATCATCACTTCGGAATTCTCCATCCAGCTGGATGGTGATAGCTAACGCGCAACATGTTCCCTGTAGCCGTGTCCGAATCACTCAAAATGAACCGTTCATTCCACGTTCTACCGTTCCGTCAGCGGAAAACTAGCGTTTTTTAAGGTAATGAAAACGTATTTTTGAAATTTCGCGTTATATCGCGTATTGTTAGAAATTTCGCGCAAAACTGCCAATTTCGCGTTTTATCGCGCAACGCAAACCAATGAAAACATACATAGAATATCATACAACGTCAAGAAACTGAAAATTACTTAATTCTGACGCATTTCGTTTTATCGCGCATTGCGAAAAACTCGTGCCTCTACTCATTAAACACTACTGTCGTGTTATTTTGACTTTTGCTACAAAGTTTATATCTACTCCTTATAGCGCTTCATGATATTAAGTCCCAGTAAAGAAGAAACTTATAACTCAGAAACCACTCAAGTCTCAGTGAGCAATTTTACCGACTTGTTACTGAACAACTATCCTTCTATTTTGTGCCAATTTGAGATTTTCCACTTGTGTCCTTCCTGAGATATTTGATGGTGAAAATACACAATTTTCGAAAATTTGCAAGTTTGAAAATTTCCAAAAAATTAAGTATATGGTTCTCAAATCTGAAACTTGTTTGAGACGTTGTCTGCTATCTGGTCTCTATGTAGACAAAAAATTGAAGGTGAGACTCATTTATTTTGTTTCAAAATGAACATTCCAAAATGGCCATTTCTAGGTTTCCAACCGCAATGTTCACAGCTTTCTCTTTCGACGCTCTGAAGAACGTCTCAACGTGCACAGAACACAGAATGTTGTCCATTCCATTAACTTTCATGTGGCTTTGGTTTGAACTCATTATCTTTAATACCTAAAAAGTGACAGCGTTTAACCAAATCCTCTGAAAAGTTCAAAATACGCTCAAGCGCCCATACAAAATGGCCACTACGACAAAACCTGCGCGGCTAAAAAAAATAAACCCGCTTTCAACTCCCTGAATGTGGTACAAACTTAGGTGAAAAAAATTAATAAAAAACAAAATTTTGTCAGCAACCATTATTGGTCGATTTCATTTGGATTGCCCCAGTAGCAGTGGTACTGGTGTTCTTCTTCCAACACATGACCAATTGGTGACGATGTTCCTGTCGCCTGTTTCATGTGATAATTTCTAGTGAAAGAGAACGTGGTCTTGTTCATAAATAAAAGCACATCTTGACGTTTATAAACATAACCACGTGAAAGATATTACAGTATGTATCCATGCATGCAAGCATGTACGTATGCATGTAGGTAGGGGGAAAAAAAAAGAACAGATCCACCACAACGATGAGTCGGTAATCCTTTTTCAACAATTACTTTTTATTTTCGCCTTGAATTTTCACTATATTATTACATTTGAGAAATAATCGTAATAAATCAGATGGTGACCTAGCACTTATCTGAAGCTTATAACAATCTCCAATCATGATATTACTTCAGTTTGAGTAAATATTTTTGAAAGAAGGAAAAGAAGTGGTCGGCTCATTTCTACATGAAAGCAAGTATAAAACAAATGTACATTATTTTCATCTATCCATAGATTGACTTAGTAATCGGCAAAAGAAAATATTTTTAATATTAGCTGGACCATTTCATACAGATTTATCCTACCCTGATGCAAAATTCTCAAGTGATTTTCAAACTTCAACTTCAGTTCAAAAATCAGTTTCGGCTTCTACAATTTAAATAAGATTATTGTTACATGAATCTTGTCAAATTTTGTTTCAGGCAAATCTACATAAGTTAAAGCTAATATTTCCTTCCGAATTCATTCCTTACGCTTCCAATTTTGCAAATAGAAAATTATACATTTATTTGACATACGAAATTCCAATATCTTATGGAGCTCAAGTTATGAAAAAAGGTGGTAATATTGCATTCAACATATTTTGAAGTACAGTAACAATGAAGAACATGTATATTGTTTCTCATACAAATGATAACGACAAAAACAAATCGAACCGAAAATGTTTGTCAAACTGTATATCACACAATAATTAATATTATTTTGGTAAACACTAGGTAAACTACTACATCATTCCGTTTGGTAAGGCTACTAGCTCTTTAGAAAAAATATATAATCTACTATCTTAAACTGATTATAAGTACTTACCTTGTGTTGTTTGTCGTTCCATTCTTATACGTACTTCCTTATAACACAGATATTCTGCAAATAAAAACAATAGTTTAAATTGAATCATTTTAAGTATAAAGACGATTAAAAGATACTTGAATTTCCATTCTATGTGAACATAAAACTTTTAATTATTAGATGGTGTAGGTAGAAAGTACCGAATTTCCTTGACAATATTGATATTTCAATTATTATATTTACTCTAGAAATATACTTTTATATTTATTCTTGTTTACATTTCGTACATTTTAATTAACGAATATTCTCCTATATTCCTGCAAAAAGAAAATTAGAATCTTTATTAAACGTGAAGCTGTTTAATCTTTCACAGTTCATTTCAGAGATGATGCCCACATCATTAAGTGACTAATTTACAGAATAATAATGGTACATACATAAATCTACATGGCCTCATACAATTGTCAGGTAGATTACGCACAAGGTTAAGTTAAAGAACTGATGGATAATTTTATAAAGTTTTAATATTATTTAAAAATGTATCCATTTATTTTCTTTTTCAAAGTTATTTACGCTCTACAAAATCTACATTTCACATCGACGGAACATTATGAATATATTTTGCGCTGTTCTAATGCTTGTTCAGCTGTTGATCGAACAATGCCGTCTGGCAATATATGACCTCTTTATTACGACATTTGCTCATTAGCAATTATCAATTTTCTCTCATTTTGATTCCAAAAAGAGAAAGTGATAACATGAAGAGAAATGTATCTGAAAAACCAATTAGTAACAATATTTTCTCACTAACGCAAGGACAGGCTGTAGACCCTACGGTGGTAGAACTTACTGGAACGTGAACCAAGGAAGTTGTCCAGCACAAGGGTCCCTCGTCGAATAATCAGAATCGTCGTTCCGGTAGGTGGTCTAATGGAATAAATGGTAATTCGTCGATGCAATGCGATGTTTAGCGTATACTGAAGCAAAATAATACTTTGCAATTTACAAGTGCTGCACAGTGGTCCCAATTGCAAATCTAACAGAATGAAAGAAACAATGGGATCTCCAGGAAAACAATAGAACAAAAAATTCTGTATTATATAATGTAGGTATTGCCTTCTAACTTTATATTACGGAAGTTGTGACATGCAATACTGACAAGAAAGGATTTTTTAATGATATAAAAAGAGGTTCGAAGTGCTGCAGTTAGCTGTAGGATTTAGTAGTACGCTAAACATTAAATAAAAAGAAATACATGAATATTTTAATTTTTTAAAATTAATCTTTACAAATTTTAATATAAACTTAATTTCAGTTTGTTATTACACACATTACGTCGCTAAGAAGTGTATTTTCTCTAAATCCGTAGCAATATCAATCAGTTGTTGTGCCTGAGGTATCATTATCACCTTGATGACAGTGTAGGCATCAACCTGGGTTTCTAGCGATACAAGAATTTCAGATGACAGATACTTTTTCTTGTTCTTTCTCAGTTCTGTTTCTGATTTGAGAAACTTGTGTCTGTACATAGAGGACCTTCGAGGTGGCTCTCTCTTCATTATTAGCGTGCACGAGCTCTTCTGGCTTTTCTGAAATATTTATGTATTTCCTTCCATCTTATCTCCGATAACTGCTCAATAGACTCATGTAGTACCATGGAAAAACGGCAAAATAGAATTTTGACATTTCTTGTGCAAATGGGTCAAAAACAGATGCATTTGGCCACTAGAAATAAAACGAAATATGGCTAACTTATGTTTATAAAAACCTAGACTGCCTTCCAGACTCTAAGCCTCAAAAATGAACCTAGATCCTTACATCTCTTGGATCTGTAATTACAGGAATAACTATTTTCTCTTTATTCTATCAACAACTGGGCCAGAAAAATGGACTATCTCGACATGGCCGCCAAGTAAACATGTAACTGGCATGTAGAAAAGTCACAGAAAAGACAAAAAAGACAAAAAAGACAAACAGATTCAATATGTTACATACTGGGTGCTACAGAATTTAAGTTTATGTGGGACGCAGAATCACCACGATAGCTGCAAGAAGTCTGAGGTCTTCTCTTCGTGATGTAGTGATTAGCGTAAAGGAACTGTGTTCAAAAGTTAATTTTTGCATGGTTCGAATCCTGTTCACCAAAAAATTGTATCTTTTTAAAATAAAGCATATACATTTTACTGCAAAGAACATGCATGCATAGATGTAAGAGAATTATATCACAGCTACGTCAAACACTACACTAAAACATATAAACCAAATTATAAATCCTTCAACTTTTGTTTCAATGTATATTTTTGAGCAAGTACAAATATGTTCATGTAGCTCCTTAGTATTTCGCGCACGGAGAATTAGTATGTAAAAAAATAAACGGTCGTTAAATTATATCTATACTAGCAGAAGTGCCCATTCTTCAAACGTTAAGAATAAGGCGTAATAAATATACCACTGAAACTTTGAATATTGTAGAAATATCACGATTTCTCTCAGTATAGGAACCGAATTTTCGAAACCGCTGAAACATATACTATCTCATATCTAAGAGTTAAATACCGAATTTTACACCTCCGACTAAAGCGAGTCACCTTATCCAACACTTTTTGAACAAATGATCAAATGCTTGAATATTACGGAAATTTTACCTTTTATGATCAGATTTTCGAAAACGCTAAAAAAGCAAATTTACTAATTTTTAATTAAGAGTACACTTCCAAATTAAGTGAATCCTCATATTGGGTTATTTCTGAATAAATAAAGGGAAACATGGCTATTACAGAAATTATTTCGGCCCTTAGAAGTGGGATTCTCGAAACTACTAAAACACGTACATTCTTATTTTAAATTAAGAGTCCATCTACTGGATTTCGAACTTCAAGCTTCAGCGAGTCATCACTGAATAAAGGAATGGAAATTTGCGTTAATATAGATATTTCCCCTTTCCCTCTTGTAATTGTACAAAAGTAAATAAACAGGGTGTCTACTGAGTTTCATTTTCGAAATTCCATTATATTTCCAGTATATTCAGTATAACTATCAGCAAAATTCCAGTACCTAATACAATGAGTTTTAAAAGTTCTTTAGAAATAATCACACTCTTGATGATTTCAGGTTTGTAATTGTTTTACCATCAAAAGAATATTTTAATGAATTTAGTTAGCCTTGACTTTTTTTTAAATACAAGTGATTTTTTTAAACATTTTTAAAGGGCCTTCCAACTCTCCTCACAGCCCTCCACTCCACAAATTGTTTTAAATGTCTAATTACACAGTATCATAAATAGTTATTCAGTAGATTCTGTACCAGGCTTATTCTACCAAGTAAAGAAAGTAAAAATTTGTTCTAAATAATAAGTCATAAGGCAGATATATACATATTTATGAATTATTAATTCACAATGATTATACCTTACACTCAAAAGGTACACACATTTAAGACAGCGCCTTTTTTCAAATTTTTCACCCCCTTTTTCAGTCCTTCTGTTTCTTCCTTAGCACTCTGCATAATGCGTTTCTTCAATTCTAATTGTTTTATTTCTTCTATTGCTAACTTTCTTTTGGCTGCATTGTTATCTACCCTCTTTTTATATTTTTCTAAAGCTTCATTTCTCAATGTTGATGAATTTTTGGACTCATGAATCATCATCTTCGAAACACTAATAGCTAATACCCCACCAGCTGTCGATTCTGCATCATACACTACAAGTTGTGCAATCAAGTTATGTTCATGAAGATTCTCTACTATGCATTCTTTATTTATGGAAAAACCTCTTTCAATAGCAACGGTGCCGTGAAACAAAACCAGCACTTTTTGTGTGAAGTGGATCAGTTCTTTGGAAACAGTGTGTTGAAACTAGGCAGTGCTTAGAAAATGATCCAACCAATCAGTTTTGGGATGAAAGTTGTTTACTTCTTCCTAAGATGAAAAATGTAAGTAGTCCAGTTTTGCAATATCAGCTTCCATACTCAATAATTGATTTCTCTCAACAATAACCTCTAATGCAGTTGTTACCCTGTAGGTCTTAATAGACGAATTCGTCATAATTCTAGGATTGAAGCAGCTGGCACCTCTAACAAACTTGAAAGCAAGAGGGCTATTGACAAAATACTTATGCATATATCATCAAGGAATTCTATGGTCTCCATAGAACTGAAGAACTTTCCCATCTTTTACTGCCTTACCTTTTAAAGCTACGGAAGGTCTTCAGGTTTTCTGTCTTCTTCAAATCGATTGAGAGAATTTTCTTACTAGTATTTGCCGACTTCAAAACCTTACTCTTTATAATTTTTCTCAACGGGTGTAGAAGCACAGTACTCAGATCAGTGAACATAAAAGGCAAAGAGGACCATTACTTTGATATTTGGAGAGATACTGTTGTAGTTCAAGAAAAGAGAATCGCATGAATGCTAACTGGGAGCAGGTCATTTCTTGCAAAACGTTTTATAACAACAAAGCATCAACATAGCTCTTAATATGTCGCAGCATTTCCACAGCCCTTACAATAACTTTTGAGTTTTCGACTCATCTGATAGGGCAAAACTTCAGAGGAAAGATATGTGACCCTGTTATGCGTTTCTAATCTGCGAGTCTACTTGGGTAGTTCTTGAAGTAATGCAGAGAGCGCAAAAATCTGTGAGTGTTCCATTCGGAGTTGTGCACCGTTTTATATGCACCATGAATAGTGTGCAAGAAGCACGTACCAAAGTCCAACAGCTTCGGATTTGAAGGTGAATCATCCAAGTACTTCTTTAGGTCGTTTGAAAACTTCATATTTACATTCGGCCCGTCCATTGATACTTGCATCTTTTTCGCCTGCAAGCCAGTGTGTCTCAAGTTTTGCAGAATGTCATCAGAAGGTCCTCAGCAGTAACATGACCTAACAATACGGACGTAAGATATCTTGTTTGAAGTAAGTTTCCGTCCCAAAATCTAATAACTATATCTATTTGACCCATCTGAGCGACAGAATTTGAATTTTCATCAGAACAAATACAGAAGAAAAGCCCTCTTTAACCACGTTTGTCAAAGTACGGACCCAGTCATGGGCGCCCGAAAGAGAGGGCAGGGTGGGGCCCGATCCTACCTCCCCCGTCTCAAAAAAATGTATTACATTTCTTAAAATTTTCTTCATACAAATAAAAAAATACCAAACGTAATATAGCAACCAGGGTTTGAGTTCCTCCTCTAGAAAATTTTCTTCGGGCGCCCATGGACCCGGTCCATATGTAACTAGGTATCCAAGTTTATCCTTGTGCATCTTGAACTTCTTCGCAATTTCGCTGTCGGGAACCATCACTTTAAAAAGGTCACTAACAAAAGAAGAGTCATAGCTTGATTAATAGCTTACAATATTTCTGCAGTAATAACTTCATCCTTGATGATAAAATTGTTAAGAGTACTTCTAGGCATAACACAAGTATTGGATGTCCTGTTATCAATAACACAAGTATGTTCGTTATTAACAATTGAAGTTCGCACTTCAAAAAGGTCAGCTTTCACTGGACCAGAGTTTGTAGTTGATGGAGCAGCATTCACAGGAACAGAGTCTGTATTGCTTCCTTGACAGGTACCATGTGAAACAGTTTTTTGCTCGAACTTGAAGAACTTACTCTTTCAATAAGCTTTTTACTTTTGACATGAGATCGAATTGAAGACACTCTCATGTTGCTAACAACAAAACTGGTTATACACAAAGAGCAATACTCTTTATACTTATCATTTTCCAACCCTTGGAGCCAATTCCAATCTGAATTTATTGTTCTGTCTAACCACTTATCTTTGAAAGAAGTCTTTCCTCTTATTTTACTCATTGTCTCTGAGAAGATAAGGGCAACACTAATGTAAGTAAGAAAATAAATAACAATGGATACAGTATATTATATATAAAATATACTCAAGGGTTACAAACTAGCTGTAGGGTAAAATTTACTGACAAAAATGTTGAAATACTGACTAAATACCTGACATTACTGACATCAATCCTCATTTAAATTATGTAGTAGGCTCGGATATAATATAAAGACTATAATAAAAAATCAAATAATTAACTGATTTTAAAATTGGCCACTTTCTCTCCATTAATGAAAATTTAAATTTGATCCTTAAATGACAAAGAAACGCGATAAATAGGTAATGCTGTGCTATCACCGAAGCCCATGCTCAGTCCAATTCCCTTGTTTCCTTTTTAATGTACAATATAAAAACAAAGAAGTACGTACACAAAAATGTGTACTGCATTGTGTGCGACAAAAAAAAAAAAAAAAATCAACACTTTGTAGACTTAAATAAATAAATAAATAAAATAAAAAATAAATTAAATTAAATTAAAGAAGAATAGTGCCGTTAGCTTCCCCTCATTAGGCATACTTTTACCGACTTTACTGACTAGTTTACAGCTCCCCGTATACTGTATTTGAAGCATTGCATATAATATAATGCATCCATTGTTATTATACGTGAGGTACTGAAAAGAAAAGAAGAAGGAAGCTGAAAACAGTATTAGTAGAGACGTGGGAGTTAGTGACTATCTACAACCCCGAGAGAGACGGTGTCACGTTTTAACGTCAGATCGTTGAGTAAAATCACAATTTATTATTTCAGTATCGTACTGTACTGTATTGCATACGTATTGTTGTTCTATAAAATCACTTTTTCATCACCTGAAACTTAATTTCACTACTTTCATGATCCTTTGACTGACAACCCCAAGTCATGACTTTTATGGCCCGTAGACACCCTGCTCGGAGGCCAGATACAGTAATCCAAGTGCATTATTTGTATTATCTAAATGTATTATTAAGTTATATTATAACTTGTTTAAATAATTGTATATTATTCTATTCTAGTTATAATGCAAGATTGTTATTACCCTACAAAAATACAGGGTAGATTATAAAGAATGATAATATTTGTATATTTCATAATTTTTCCAGTATGTGGATCAAAATTCCAGTTTATTTAAAGTATTTCCAGTATCAAAATTAAATTCCAGTATAATTTCAGTATTTCCAGTATCAGTAAACACCCTGATAAATATTATGATTGATGACAAAAATAATCACTTATAATTGTACACTAGGTTAGTTAAAATTGAATGAAAGGGAGAAAGAACTCAATAAAATAAGCAAGTATGCACTTCTGAACTAATTTCTACATGAAACAGTGGACTGTAATAAATTTTACCTTTAAATCATAGCATCTCATAATTGATTTATTCTATTTAATCAGAACAACAGGAATTTGCTGAAATAACATTCCAGCTAGGAAATTTCCTTTCGTATTCTCGAATAATAACGCAGTATGAGATTATATTATTATATTTTTTAGTTGTTTTAACCTAACTTAAGTTATATCATTGCATTAACGTTTTCCTTTAATGACAAGTATTTTAATTTAGAGACATTTTGTTCATTTCAGATATTCCAAATAAAAAAAAAATGTAAGTATGAAGATCTACATTATTAGTCAGAAACACCAAGACAGAAGAACTACAAAATCTGCTGTATTTTTTAACAAATATATACAGAAATAAAAGAACAAATGTCTGTCCTCACAAGCATACTCATGAAGAGTATCATTTTTTCTTTTTTAATGAAAAAATCATTCAGAAAAGAAGTGGCAAATTACGTTTTACATTGTTACTTTTCATTTACGTAATAAATTAATCTCAGATTACAGTTTTTAAGGATTTAAACTATCTCCTTTGCTATTCTTTAGAATTACCTACAAAAACACTCAATTAATAAAATTTCGAGATTAGGCTCTATATTATGGTTTTGTGCGCTTACATTTTCTTTGCATCTAAATAACAGACTTTCCATTTCATTCAGCCATCAATCACTAATTTGTGAATCAAACTGGCTCGAATATGATTGCATTCATGTGAAACATATCCTCATTATAAGATATAAGCTTTTCACTGTATCTTTATTCTTTGATACATACAGCATTCTAAAATATATACTTTCATTTATTAAGCCTATGTTCATTATTTTTTGGCGGGCTTATTTTTGCACGTAGAAGGTTGAAATTTTGCACAAACATTCAGTCCACCGAGTAGTATTTACCAGATTTTTTTTTCCAGATTTCTGAGTTAAAACTGGGGGGATCAAGAGCGGCAAAGGGTTGAAAAAAGGGATATTTTTACCCAAAAAATCCCTTTCTTCGGGATTTTCCCGCATTAAACACATGATGGATACACGTGAGTAATACCGCCTGAAAGGCAGTTTTAATCTGAAGAGAATGATGGGCGAAACATGACCCTAGGGTAATTAGGGATGTCTCAGGGAATTTTTACAAAATATCCTTCTGTATACGGAAATATGGTACATTGTCAGTATATATATTTTTTGGCGGGCTTACTTTTGTACCTAGAAGACTGAAATTGTGCATAAACATTCAGCCTACCTAGTAGTATTTATCAGATTTTTTTTTCAGATCTCTACGTTAAAACAGGGGGGGTCCAGAGGGGCTAAAAGTTGAAAAAAGGGATATTTAGACCAAAAAATCCCTTTCTTCGGGATTTTCCCGCCTTAGATACATGATGGAGACACGTTAGTCATACCGTCTGAAAGGCAGTTCTATTCTGAAGAGAATGGTGGGCGAAACATGACCCTAGGGTAATTAGGGATGTCTCAGGAAATTTTTTACCTGAAATCATAGTGTTTTGCGGTAATTTGGGGCATTGTGGGAATTCTTGATAAAATTTCTCCCGCCCTTAGTATTCAAGATAGAAACTTGAAATTTAGCACACACATTCAGTATACCAAGTACTATTTATCAGATTTGTTTTTAGATGTCTACGTTCACACAGGGCCGTTCCAGGGGGGGGGGGGGCAAAGTGTGAAAAAAATTTCCCTCCGACATTTTCCCTTTGACATCATTTTTCCCGCTCCTGGTATATGGTATGAGCATACAAGTGGTACCTCTTGAAAGCCAGCTCCATTCTGAAGAGAATGAGGTATGAACCATGATCCTAGGATAAATAGTGACGATGCAGTAGCTGCTTGACTGAAAGTCTAAAAAATACCCCAAAAACCCACGATCCCGGAAGGGATAATAATTACCATCTACATATTTGTTATGTCGAATATGAGTAACTGTTATCTACGCAAAATTTAACATGTACGTACAGATGGTGATCAGAAAAATGGAAACACCTGAACGAAGTTGCAACTTACCAGATTAATATGGTGTCGGGCCACCTTTCGCCTTCAAAACAACCTTGATGCGACGTGGGATGGAGGCATAGAGGTCGTGAATGGTAGCAAGTGGAATTTCACACCATTCCTCGTGCAGGGCATCGGCCAGTTCTGTGAGAGAGGATGGAGGTGGAAACCGTCGCCGGAGTCGTGTTTCCAAGACGGACCACAGATGTTCAATTATGTTGAGATCTGGGGATTGGGCGGGCCAGGGGAGGTGTTGAACTTCATCCCGATGTTCCTCAAACCACGCTGCAACAACGCCAGCTGTGTGAATGGGTGCATTATCATTTAGGAAGATGGCGTCATTGTCCGGGAACAACATCGGGACCATAGGATGCAAGTGGTCTCCTAAAATTGCGACATAATCGTTGGCAGTGATTCGTCCGCTAAGTGTGACCACAGGACCCAATGAAAACCATGATATGGCGGCCCGCAGCATCACCGAGCCACCGCCATGTTTCACAGTTGGGCGGAGACACTGCAGATCATAAGCTTCTTTGGGCGTTCTCCACACATAAACACGGCCCGTGGTTGGGAATAGGATGAAGGATGACTCATCCGACCATATCACACGTTTCCAGTCCTCAACGGTCCAAGTTACATGATCGCGGCACCATTTGCGGCGTGCGAAAGCGTTATGGTCCCTGATGAGCGGTTTGGCCCGTGCAACACGACCCCGTAAGTTCATGTCATGTAATTCGCGGCGGACTGTGTCGAAACAGGGCGGGGGAGGTGCTGATTGAGTTCCTCCGTCACTTGTTCCGCAGTGGCACGACGGTTCTGCGTGACAATGCGCTTTAATACCCGGCGTAACATGTCACTCATGATTTTCTTCCGCCCACTGTTCCGCTTCCCCGATATGGTTTCCCCGTGTGTTGTGTAGGGCGTCATCACCTTCGACACTGTCCCAGCGACACACCTAACACAAAAATGAAATGAAATGAAATCTTTGAGTTTTACGTCCCACGGTTATGCCGGTTAGGCTAAAGGAGACGGTGATTATGAGAAATGAATGAAATGGTGGAATGAAGAAAGTGGGAGGAAACGGGACAACCCCGAGAAAACCCACGCGCACGGTGATTGTCCACCACAAAGTTCACTTGGCGGGAGCAGGGTTTGAACCCGGGACCCCATGCACCAGAGGTGAACGCTCTACCACTGAGCCACCGCGGCCCCCACACCTAACATAGTAGCCACTGCCGTCACACTCACTCCACATAACCGCGCACCAACAATTTACCCTCTTTGAAAATCTGAGAGGTCTCCCATTTTACACTACCTCCGTCTGCTGCAGCCACTCAACACTGCTGTTCCAGTGCGCCTGACGTAGTATGGAGACCGACCTAACACACCACCACCAGCGGTCCGGCGCTGCGGGCACCACGACACCTCTGCAAACACATACATCTGACGTGTTGCCAACTACAGGTGTTACCATTTTTCTGATCACCATCTGTATATAATCTGGGTGCAAAATTTCCGGGCGCCATGTCGCCATTGGAGACTAGAAATTTAGAGAGTTGGGACCAGTGCTCAGAAGGAATGATTTCTGCTTAAACTCACATGGCTGTGCAGTTTCTGTTTCGCAAGAAAAGAATTGTCACTGAGTGAGAGAAAACACGGAAAGTGATATCTTCACAATGTTGTAATTTGCCGTTCCTTTCCTTAAAGACCTAAGGACTTTGATCTGAAAACTGCAATCGACAACTGGTACTTCAGTGCAGAGAGAGAGCATTACACAAACTTAAAGTCTTAAGGTAAGATATTTTTTAACATGAATATAATTGTCCAAATCAAAATTGATTATCCTGAATCTAATTCTTTGGTTTTGAAATTTTATACCCTGATGTAATCTCTTTCTTTGTCAAACCGAACAATCTTGAAGGGCGGGTTCTCATAATTTGTACGTGAGAGATACTGGCGACTATCATTTTTGGATTGGTGAGTGGGTCTTACTTTGATATTTTGCGCCCTGAAATATATGTATGATACAGTACCGCATATATGTACATTGCATATTATACTTGAAAAGGTAACACAGTATCGAAAAATTGCACAATATTCTATTCAGATGGCGTTAAGGGCGAGAATGGTGTCGCGATAGCAATGAAGAACGAAGTAGCAAAATGTGTAACCAAAGTGGAATGCTCAAGTGACCGCTTGATGTTTGTAAAACCAAGTGCAAAATAAGTGGATATTCTGATAATACAAGTGTATATGCCAACAACAGACCATGATGAATCTGTACACATTGATGAAAGGTAAGGCATTACTGCTGTACCGCCGGACCACACGAAAATCGAAATATATATATATATATATAGTTTCTCTCACAAAATACTAGGTTGTGATCATGGTATTGATTACTTATAGTACACCTGGTATTGATTATTGTTCGAAATACAGTGTGGGCGTATGGCATAAAAAGAAAACCACAAATTAACTTGCGCTAGGTGGCCACTAAAAAGCACGAATGCTATCTGACTGATTCAGGTTAAAAGCGCAACAGGAGGGCCCGAGCGATAGCGAGAGAGTACGTTGGTAGAGAGCATACGCGTTAACCGTGGTGAGTATACGCATAAATGAGGTTAAAGGCAAAACACTATATGTCATAAAATGAATGGTTTATGTGTTGCACAACTTTGGGCATCTAAGTCCCATCCAAAAAAAAAGTACCAAAATGCACTAAATTAAGTTAGATTCGATTAGGTTTGGTTAGATGTTTCTCTTCTTTTCTGTAGTTTCAATTCGTTTCCACACTTACGATAAACTGTTCGCCTGTTTAGTACACAACATCTTTCACAGAAGTTAAACAACTGACACTCTTTATCTTTGTATAACTCGATAAAAGTTAAACACGATATGACACAATCTTGTCAGTTAAGCACCATTTCCACACAGCCTTTCCCATAAATCGTAACAAGTGTACCTCTCCGCGAAACAGTTTCTTCCGACTTCCTATATATAGTTCCGCTTACATCAAAAACAACGGGTTTACTGACGCAGGTGGCGGCTCCGAAATACAAAATTTACGGATAAATTAACAGAATCAGAACAAATCCGATAATGAGAGTAACAAATGTTAGAAAGGTCATCAATGCAGAGTAATTAATAAGGGGAAAAACTAAGTTAAGTTGTGGACTGTATGTGTTCGTGGTCTGATACGATTTGAGGTGAGGTGGCAGTAGAGTAGGGTGTCCAGACGTACTGATTTTCGCAGTACAGTACTGTTTTTTAAAGAGCCGTCCTGCGTGTTGCGAAGACGCCTAGAAAATTGAGAAATGTCCTCCTTTTTAAAATGTCCTGAGTTACAGTAACTTATTTGCAATATTTTAATGTTTCATTCTTTGTTCAAAACATCTTGAACCACAGCCACTCTTCTCCTGAATGATGAACCGCTGTGTTTCATAACACTCCTCAAAAGAGACAAGGGGAACAATCATCAATAAACCATAGTTTTGCAATACATAATTTATACTGAGAAGGAAGTCACGACAGTGATGTTAGCAAAATAAGTATAAGTTCTCTCGCGCCGGTCTAAATTTTCCCTTATTCCTTTTTTCCCGGTGTTCCAATATTGGAACAATTTTAAGGATAACGCAGATACCGGCTGAGCTGGCTACATTGTATCGCGATTAGTTGAGAACACTCCAATTGCATTCACAAGGGATGGGATGAAGAGGTGATGTAGTTTTTTCCTGCTCTATTAGCTTTTTAACCTCGCGGTGGTGACGTCATTGTTAAAGAAGTTTTTATATGCGCCATGGAGGAAAGAAAGAAGTAAAATATTTATTATTTTTATAATTTTGTCTTTTTATTGCCTCATTGCCTCAGATATCTTGATTAACAGTTGTTTCAAGTCATATTGAACAATCTAAAGTACAACGTTATAATAATGGAACACCCAGGAACGAATGGGTCCATTATTTTCAATACTGTAAAATTTAATTTCTCTCACAACTTGGAATGTATAATACTTTTTATTCATATCTATATCTATCTATCTATCTATCTATCTATCTATATATATATATATATATATATATATTGCTTTAGTTACAAATTCTCTGTTTATATTTACTTTGTTTCTAATGTACGGCGACGTAAACGCTAATATCATTCTAAAAGTACCATATTAATATTTGGTTATAATTCCCCCTATTTGCACTATATCACAGCCCTCTATATATGTACCATGGACGCGAAGTAGGAGAATTGGCAACGCAGCAGGTAGCCTTGATTCTTCCCATGATTCTGCATTTAAAGCGAAAGTTGTCTGTGGCGTGTGGTAGTTATGAAGTTTATTTGTGAAGAAGGAAAATATTGATAAATATATGGTAAGTAGATTCTTCAAATATTTACTTTATAGGGTATATTTTTATTTTCTAGAAATTTCCAGTTAAATTTCATTATTCAGGATGCCAACTGCAAAACATATTACCAACAGCACGACAACTTAAATCGTCATACTAATAATCGTGAGTACAGGAGACAAAATGCGGGTTTCTGTTCAGGTCTTCTACTAAACTTCACCCTAATAATTTTACCGCACCATTATTTTACGTTGCTGATTAGTTAATTGCGAGGGGAAAGTGTTATATTTGTTTCAAATAAAATTCCCCGTGTACTCTAGGTTGGTAGGGTTTACGGAACTGCCTCTAATGTTTTGCTTTCTCGAACATAACCAAAACAAACCATAACTAGCCATACTATCTCTCGTTCAGCATTAACGTACATGTACAGGTTTGAACAAATGTGGGCAATCTTTACTTTGGATCGCACATGTAAGATCTCTGATGGAAGAGTTGTTTCGTTGGTGCGATATCTATTGTAATAGTTCACAAAACATAGCTGAGCCAGCGACAGCTTGTGAAGGAGTTTAAAGCTCCGCAGGGTTTGCTATTTTCTACTTTTATCACAAGGCTGAAGTCCCTGTGCGACCAAAGTAAATTTTTGTCCAAATATGTACCCTGTTGGCATTGTGAGATAAAGAAATATTTATAAAATTCCGTATCAGGGAGCCAATACAGGTCTATAATATTTAAGAACTGTTTCCATTAGTTTCTTACTTAAGTTATTTTAGTTCGTGCAGGTTTACTTTTGGCGTACCACTCGAAATAATTGTTAAAAAATAGAATTAGTTCACTAATTTCGTTCTTATTGTTTCCTAAATGATTTGCCCTGGGCGGTAATAGTTCACAAAACATAGCTGCGCCAGCGACAGCTTGTGAAGGAGTTTAAAGCTCCGCAGGGTTTGCTATTTTCTACTTTTATCACAAGGCTGAAGTCCCTGTGCGACCAAAGTAAATTTTTGTCCAAATATGTACCCTGTTGGCACTGTGAGATAAAGAAATATTTATAAAATTCCGTATCAGGGAGCCAATACAGGTCTATAATATTTAAGAACTGTTTCCATTAGTTTCTTACTTAAGTTATTTTAGTTCGTGCAGGTTTACTTTTGGCGCACCACTCGAAATAATTGTTCAAAAATTAGAATTAGTTCACTAATTTCGTTCTTATTGTTTCCTAAATGATTTGCCCTGGGCGATATGAAAGTATCTCATATGGCATAGTTAGAATTCAAAGGGGCCATCATAAGTAATTGTTGAAAAGATACAATTCTTGGCTGATATTTAATATCTCCCCCAATCTAAGTAGTAGGAGTAGCCGTATGGTAGTAGTAATAGTACTGGGAACGGGTTAGAAGCGCAGCAGGGTTTGGTTGGGTTCTGTTCTAGACATATAAAAGACAAATTAAAGAGTTGGGAGTGATACTAAATGGCATCCCAACTCTTTTAGGATTTACGTATATATACGAAGTCTGGCTGTATGGATAAAAACTAGTCAAAAATCGCAAAAGAACTTGTGCTAGGTGGCCGATAAATAACGCGATTGCTATGTTACCGAGTCAGACAAAAAATAGACAAATTAAAGAGTTGCGAGAGATACTAAATGTCATCCCAATTCTTTTAGGATTTACGTATATATACGAAGTCCGGATGTATGGATAAAAACTAGTCAAAAACGCAAAACAACTTGTGCCAGGTGGTGGCCGCTAAATAATGCGAATGCTATGTTACCGAGTCAAAGCAGGGCGAAACTGGAGTGCCCGGCCGCCAGCAAGGTGTGCGTCCGAAGGAAGCAGGTGAGTCAGCGAAGGTGGGTATACGCATGAGCGAGGGTAGTGAAAACGAGTGAGTTTTGGCAATTATACGAGTCTTAATAGCGCTTATCATATGAACATAACCTAAAACTTCTGTATATTGTGGAGAAATACAGCGCAGGTGGAGAATAATTTTAATACAGTTGTCTTCCATATGCACTCACTTATTTTATCCGTAGTAAAGCACATATAAGGATCTTACACTAGTATCCCTACACTTGTAAACATAAAATACAGGTATATTACTTCATATTTAATTCTATCGTTTGTAAAAATTTGCTCTTCATAAACATGTCTTTTCATGAAAGTATTGAATTTTACCTGTAAATATTGCAAACTGTGGTGCGCCAAAAGTAAACCAGCGCCTTTAGGTACGTTAGGTTAGGCTGGCCTCCCTGATATGTAATAGAAACCAGAAATATTAACATCATTTCGCCAAAACTCCGATTTGGTGGTTAAAACTTTGCAAAAAGATAAAGGAAATGTGCAGCTAGCTATAGACAAAAGTAAAAAAATGAATGTTATCTGGTGTACTTAATATTTTCTCATTTCTCTGGAAGTTCGGATTGGGATAGACTTTGTGCAACTAGTACACGCACTTTACTGAGTGTTTTAAGGATACTACAGTCATACTTGTTTTCGAGGGAACTGTAAACTTAACCATGAAAATTATATGGGGCACAGAATCGTAAACCCTTTTGCTGTAAAAGACTGTCCGTTTATCTGAATATCTCTCCACTATATATTGCATTAGCCTAAGTGTGTGTAAGTAGCGCGATGATACGAATCAAGTGGAAGTAAATCTGATTAAAATCCTTCTAGAACTGGAGTGCGTAATCTTACCTTACCTAACCAGTTCGCTTCGCTCACTCCTTCCCCTGTGCTTATAGGATAGTAAGCATTTTGTATTTTAAACAACTATTGTCTGAGTAGTGCGTTTTTACAAAAGTATCTTTTTCTTTTCAGATTTTGTGACTGAAAATTTGTGAATAAAAAGATTTTGTGAATAAAAATTGGTGACCATAGAAATTAGCGGAGACTTAAGAAACGGTAATTATTTTACATTTAGATATGATTTCTTAAAATACAAAGTTTGGCATCAGTAAATTAAAAAAAGCATACGAAATTCTCTCAACTTTGGCGGGATTCGAACCGTGGATCTAATGATAACATGTAATCAGAGATTCCATGGCTATAACCCCTGCCAAGGCTGTGAGGATTTTTTATGCATTTCTCATATTTTAGTAATTAGCTATAATATTTATTTTGTGGCGTGTAATTTCTGTATTGAACTGAAAAGTAATGAATACTCTATTTCATTTAACCTGATAGGCGGTCAAGACAGACCATTCTTCTACCACTTTTGGCTGTCTGAAGAGTGGAAGTAGAGGTTGATTATTTCAGGGAAAAATTGATTGAAGGTTCATTAGGTAAAAAATTGGCATTTTCATTATGTACTCTTGGTGTCACTTAGCTTCCGTTGGTTCGCTACTTGGAGCAGGTGGGGCAGAGTTATGAGGGACATAAGCGTGAATACTGATAAGGAATGCAAAACTGAAATCACTTTATTGACAACTGCGCGATTAACTTTTTTTTCTATTGCTCTGTATGAGAACATAGGCTGCAATCATGAGGCAATACGGCAACTATTGTACGATTTCCAAACCTTGAGAGAAGCAGCCATTCTGACTGTATTCATAACACCTAATATCAACGTCAAAAAGCAATCTTTTGATGCACTTATGTACAACCATCGGACAGTTCTAAACTTGGTATTGACATGGGAAAACAAAAGTTATGCATAGTCTTTCCAACTTTCCAACTTAGCCTTTTTTTTTTTTTTTTTTTTTTTTTTAAATGCAGTACTGTCCCGGTTATCCGACCTGGTTGGCAGTAGGAAGAAGTCCATAAAATACGTCAAACAGCTGGCGAACAAAAGACAATTACCACCTTTTTTCATCAGGGTTGATTGTTCTTTGTAGTACATGCAGTATAAATTTGAAGTTCATTTGACTGTAAGTTTTGGAGTAATGAATGTATTTTGTCAGTATTAAATGTATTTTTGTTTCTCTCTGCGTCGTCCGACCAGGCCACACCCCGTTTAGATCGGATAATCGGCACTCTATTGCAAATACTGTTTGATTTGCTACATGGAGTAGCCCACATACTAGTGATTTGTGGTTTAGCATATATCTATTACCTATCAGGTTAGATGGAATAGAGTGATATCGCATCGGTGAAGAAATGCATTTGCAGCTGAATGAAGGTGTTGATTTGATTTACCCTGAATCATTATTTCTCAGCACGTGTGTAGTTGCAGGACGAGACTTAATTATATGAAAGCTTTAGCAAAATTTATGAGGAAAATATTTTATATTATGCCTTTGTTTTACATTAGGTATTCCTAATATTATTTTTAATACACAGACAAATATCTCGAGGAAGAGAGAAATAATGAAAATCTCTTTCTGCAGGTTGATAGCTATTAGCCGGGCTAATATTATGAACTATGTAACAGTGTCATTGGTGTAAAAGTGTTGTCAACCCTAAGATATACTTTTTTTTTTTCGAATGGCACTATGGCAGCTTATTATGAAATCTACATACAAAGACTTGCACGAAGCGTTGCAAAGTAACGGCACAATATCATTACAAAAAATTATTTTGTTTTTTTTTAGATCAATAATAATTGCAGTGGGTTATCTTCAGATGCAATAGAACAATGTCAGAAAATAAACAGTGTGTCCAACTTAACATAAGGATTCGGCTTTTTTTTTTTCAACACTCTTTCGTGGCATTGCTCATACTGGCTATTGGCAATATTTTCAAAATTTGTTTCAAATATTTAAGGGGTGGGCAATACTAAAAATATAATTTTTGTAACAATGTAATGTCGTCAGTTTGCAACACTGCGTAAAAGGTGATACATCTTTGAATTTGGATTTTTATATAAATTTCATACTTGTAATAAATTGCCGTAGTGCAATTCGAAGAAGAATATTTTTAGAACTGGCAATACTGTTTCACCAGTGATATTGTTATACAGTTCATAGTTTTAGCCATTTCAATGGCTATCATCCTGCAGAAAGAGATTTTCATAGCTTTATCTGTTTTTGGAAATATTTGCCCTGTATTGTTGAACCGGTGAGAATGACAGTGGTGTGAACCACTTTTGAGATACTGGAATATTTTATTAAACAGCTATTCGATGCGTGAGAACCAGGGAAAAACGTAACTTCAAAAATTCGCTCATCGTTTGTTTAAATGTACACAATTTTGAATGCCCTACTTGGTATCAAAGCGACGTAACTCCATCACGTCTCCTTGGCGGTAAGAGATGGAGTTAGGACGATTTGACATCAAGTGGAGCTTTGAAAATTAGGTACATACATCTTACGAAGCGATGATAGAATTTTTAGAGTTTCATTTGTCTGGTTGTCATACATCGTATTATAAAATTGTCTATAGGGACATATGTTTGCTGCTTCTAGCTTTAGTGTGTTTAATTTGCTAGATAAAGTTCGGCTATTTTGCTTTAGAAATAGTAAATTAAACATAGTAACACTTTGACCTCGTTCTTAAAAAAATACTAAAACCTTAGTGTTACTCATATTGTGGGCAAGGTATCTATTCCCTTGTCCTGGACGAACATCAAAATTTGAGCCACCGCCGGGTATTGACTCCGAGACCCCTCGCACTGAAACTGCTAGGCGTAATCATTCGGCTAGGGAGGGGCTCTGATTAAATCTATGATGTATATGAATTGTTGATAAGTTTATCTTGACAACTAATGCATAAGAAGGAGCACTGCAGAAACCAATACCTTGCTACGAGATGCCACTAGATGTGTTCGGCATTCGGTTTTGTCATTACAACTCTTCTAGCATTCTTTAAAGAATTCGGTCAGTTTTATTAGACCTTGTTTATGGATATTTAATTACAAAGTCATGATTCGAGTTTTAGAAAATGTTAATCTAGATTTTTTTAAAAAGCTTCTAAACCTGTGACGCGATTTAACGTCAATATTAAAACTCGCTTCGCTATTTGGAGTCTCCTCCCCCTGATCCTGCCTTGTTCCAACATCTGGTCTATGCTTTTGAGGCGATTTACGAAATTCAGTCGTTTATATTGAATTAAAGATGGAGACTTTTTGCACTTTTCGATACATGGTAACCTACTCTTGATGATAAATCTCATGGCAAGTTTCGTTTCCCTAGGTCCAGAAGTTCAAACTAGGCATACCTTACATAAATACGTTGGTCTGAAAAGGGCAACATTTCCCCCTCCCTTTTTTTCCTGTGCTATTTTACTGCTTCTTAAAAGACAGTGTATGTCGTTTGTTTGTATGTCGTTGTTGGACGCTAGTAACAAGGGCGTTAATAACAAACTCAGTATCTTATTTATGTATGTGTAAATGATAATTTGTTTTGCTGTGTAATCTATTATACTTCTCTTTTTTCAGATGCCACGACGGTGTTGCAAATCTAACTGACAGTACTCTTAAAACTGAAGGTACAAAGTCAACATTCTCAGTCCCCAAATTCGAACAACTTTTCAAGAAATGGTTAAGCGCAATACTAAGAAGTAACTGGAATCCAACGAAATATTCAGCGGTGTGTTCAGACCACTTTGACTTCTGAAATAATCACAACTGAGGAGTATACAGATCCTGTAGGAAACAAACATACGACTGATCTGACTTACACGAAGCTGGTGGATGGAGCCGTACCTCATATATTCAAAAATCTTCCTTCGTATTTGTCCAGTCAAAGAAACGTTAGGAAGGATCCAGAAGAAAGACGGAGGACAATAATACAAAGACATGAGGAAGAAGTTAACCAGTTTTTGTCTTCAGATGTTATTGAAAATTTCAGTGATTTTGTAAATGATTTATCAACAAAACTAAATCTTCGTGAATGGAACGTGAAAATTGTTACTTCAAATGTGTATTTTTACAGATTGTGATGTCAACCAAGAGTTTGAGAAAGTAATTGTAATAAACAGCATAATTGTTAAGAATGACATGAGTGTTCGTGTGTTGATTTGCAATTATGAGTTGTCAGCAAGGAATCTTAATTGGATTTTACCTAGTAACTTGAAACTCAGTTTTTGGTCTCAGACTGAAAACCTATTGTCTAGGTATGCAAATGTGACTCAGGTTACTCGTGATTCCAATTATTATATAAGTAAAGGTTGTGACAGTATAGAAACTGCAATCAAATATATAGATAAGGATAATTTTAATGTACATTTAATTCTAGATCAGCTTATGCTTTTAAATACCCCACTAAGAAGGTATTCCAAACACACTTTAGTGTTTACTTTTCATGTGTACAGTCATTCTGTAAAAGTATATGAAATTTTGAGAAACTTCTCAATTTTGCCAAGTGTCCGGCGTTTGCAAGCATTGTTTTCCCCACTAAACATTTCACCTGAAATTGAGAAAAGGAATGAAGTGTATTTTTAAAAATCTCAGTAGCCTTGAAAGAATCGTAGCATTATTAATAGATGAAATTCATATTAAAAGTTGTTTGACTTACAAAGCTCAAAAAATGACAGGTTATGCTGAAAACAGTCCAACTGAACAAGCCACCAAGGTTTAGACTTTCATGTTAAGTTCGTGTTTTAGAAGGTTTCGTGAGGTTGTCCAATTGGTTCCAGCAAATGCAATGTCAGGGAAACAACTGTTTGAAATTGTTCAAAACGTAGTCAGCTATATTCAGACTGTAGACTTCAAGGTATTGTGTATAATTACAGACAATAATAGAATTAATCAGAGTCTATTTAAATTTCTTACTAGTGGATCTTGTTGAGTTGATTTTAGTTTAGCGTCCCTTTCAGCAGCGAGGCTATATGAGACGTGGACCTACTGATTAACGTGGAATCCGAACCACATGAGCTCCCGCCGGGAATCGAACCCGGGTCTCCCACGCCAAAGGCGCGTACGCTAACCGCTTAGCCACGGAGGAGCTCTTGCTAGTGGATCTTATAGCTTCACTAATCCGCGGTATCCTGGAAAGAATTTTTTTTTCTTATGTGATATATGAATAGTGTATGATAGTGTACATATATTTAATAATATACGTAACTGTTGGTTAAATTTGAAAGACAGTGAAAAAACATTTGTGTATCCATACGAGGGCGAGCTGCAAAAAGCTTGTTTCAGTCATTTGCGGAAATTTCATAAAGGCGAGGAGGAAAACATTTTGCGGAAGGCGTGTAAGTTGAACAATAAGTCTTTGTACCCTAACAATTTGGAACAACAAAACGTAAAGTTTGTGTGCAATATTTTTCATGATACCACTATTGCAACCCTTAAGAACAACAGTGAATATGGAACAATGAAATCCCTTGGAAATAATAAACAAATGGCGAAAGGTAATGAACGTCAAAAATGTGTTAAAAGGAAAAGTTAAAAGGGACGAATATCCAATGCCTATTACTAGTGACAATGATTCCAGAATTTAGTTTTACAGCAATTTGTGGACTGGTTAAAATCATGGTACGAAGATCCTAGTACAGTATCACTCACCAAGGACACTTACAGTGCACTCATGCAGACAACAACGGTAATGATCCAATTAACAACCTATTGTTTTTCTAATTTTTCAGTTGAGTATGTGTTTACTGGCAAATTTCTGAATGATAATTTAGAAAAACGATTCAGTTGTTATAGGTCCATGTCAGGATGTAACTACAATGTTTCGTATACACAGATAGTAGAATCCGAGTCTAAAATTAGGTTACAGCATGTATTAAGGCTACCCAGTACTGAAGATTTACAGGATTACACTTCTGATAATTAGTCTTGAGACACCAGTGATCTAGAATGCATATTGAAATCATGCTATTTGGAATCTTGTGACGACATAGACGAGGATTCGAGGATCTATGTGGCTGTTATGCAGCTCATTGTATTAGAAAAAAGTTACATGTGAGGAATGTGTAAGTTTAGTGGTGGCTGGTAAGGGAATTAATATAGACAATCCTTATTTTGATTACCTTCAAAGGGAAGGACTTTGCATAGCAACAGATCGAATAAAATTTATTTTGTTTCACATGTATAACATTTTGCACTATATTGCTAATAGTGAAGAATTACTAACAACGTTTCTCCGACAAACTTCCCAAACGTGTGTTCTACAAGCATTGACTCTAAAATCACTCTCTTCAGACAATACATTTTATATTGATCTAAATTATAGTTGTAAAAGTTGTGGAGCCAATTCTCGGTCTATTTTTAATATGGTATGTGGTATTCTGAGCAATGTATTTCTAAACAATTACAGAAAACTAAAAAAATAGAAAGTCAACATCTTATAAGAAAAGGAAACTTCTTGTTCTTTCTTCATAATTAGTAAAACTTAATTTAGTCATGATACACTATTAACACGACAGAACTGGCGCCTGTTTTCAAAGACCCATGTGTTTAATTTTAAATCTTTATCTAACAATTTTAGTTTAAATTTTTCTGTTGATAATTTTATTTTGTATTACGCATATTAAACACGTATATTGCAAATTTCAATACAAATGTTACATTTTAGTGTATCTTTGGAAAAGTTGAAAAGTGATGAAAAATGTGGTAGAACTAGTATTATTATCTAGTAAAAACTTCAAAAGTTTCAACATGTTATCACAAGGTAATAACTCATGTTCAGAAGTGTCCATTGGAAAATAAAATTTTCAATTTGAACCCCAATCAGAACCAACGGCCAGCTACTAGTAGCAGGAAAAAAACAAGCACGAGTCTTTGAGACTTGGTGCCAGTGCCGCCGGTTAAATAATAAGCATTTCGCCTAGTGGTGTACATTATACTACTACATTTTTATTTTCTGTGTAAACGTTGTGGGAGCGTTTCCTTGATATTAATGTTTTGTGTTACTTTTAATTAAAATATATGATCAAAATGTATTACATTTTTAATTTTCCCCGTTACAAAATTTATTTCAAGTTGCATGATACTATTAAGTAGTTTATTTCTAGCGTTTTGATGTATTGATGTGTAAAAGTTCGACTTATATTTTGTACAGGGATTTCTATATGTGTGTGAATTAAGGAATATCAGTGGAAAATATGTCAGACCTTTACACATCAGTAAGTTCAGGATATAATAAAATAATAGCTGAACAAAGCAAATGCGCTTTATTTAAAAACCAAAAGCGTGTAACGTTTCGCCAACTACAACTTGGCTTCATCGGACACACTAATGCTATTTACAAACATATGAGACACGGGACTCTTAGTGGAACGTAGGGAAATGAAAGTGTTGGGACAGAAAGATGGAAGGACTGTCAAAAAATGAAAGAAACAATATTTATAGAAGTGGAAGTTCAAAACGCAATGAACTGGAACTCGGAAATTAAAATTGATGAACTATTGATTTTACTTGTGTCTTATACATACTACAGTGTTTGCATTTATCTTTCTAGTATTTCCGAATATAAAATGGCTGCTGCGTGCTGAAAAAAAAAAAAAAAAAAAAAAACAATCGTCTAGATACAACGTCGATTATTGTAGTGATCATGCATCGATTATTATGCTATTTCTGGACAGAAGGTGCTATAATTAGTTTTATCTTCAACAATTTTGTGCACCAATATGAAAATCAAATAGCAAACTTAACAATTGCTTAGCAAATTCTAGACGTAGCCTAATGATTCTCCTTGACTGTGGTTAAACACCTTATACGCTGTGTCTATCAATTAATATAATGAAGTATATATATCAGCCCTACAAATTAAAAAAGGGGTTGGGGGTAATAAAAATTCAGAATTCGGAGTCTAAGCTTCTCTGTACCTATTCCGCAAACCTGAGCGGTTTTTTTTTTTTTTTTAATTCAATTATATTTGGGGAGGAGACGACACATTGAAAACCTTTTTCCACAAAGTAGATTTCTTATTCGAAGTAAAAATTATTCTTTAGTAAAAATTATTCTCCAATTGCATACTTACATACCTATCCCAGTTTTCATGAAAACCAAGATAGTTATGATGGCTGTTCAACTGGAAGTCAAACTACGGATATTACGAATGACAGTTGGAATAAACTGACTTTTTTTTTTTTTTTTTTTTTTTTATGCTGCCTTTGAGAAGGATGTTAAATGTTCACCATATATACTTCAGATTAAGTAAAGTTAATTTCTTCGGGAACAGCAAATTTAAGACAGTCGCTGCAGTGGTCTGAACACTGTTCTTCGGTGCGCGTGATTGCGGGTTCAAATCCGCTGAGGATGCAATTGAATGCAGTGAATCGGAGTCTACCAAAAATTGTAGGTCCCGTCTGTAGAATCTCTTCAGCATAGGAAACATGAAATAATTGGTTTTCTGTATCTTGTGGTAGCGAGAAAACTTTGGATTAAGTTCTTTATGTAATTTGTGTTTTGGAAAGTCACAAGGATGTGCAAAAGTGTGGGTATTATCGCTTTCAAGTGATAAAGGAAGACATATTTATGCAATTCACATGAGAAATATCGGAATTCGAGTGTAAAAATGTACGACACACTTTCGGAAGTAATGCCCACAATTTAAATTCTGTAACAAAATCAACTTAGTGACGATGTGGTCTGGTTTAATTGATCTTCATCAAAGAAAGTAAAATGTACAGGGGACTAAAATAGTGTTAGGAAAGTTTGTGGTAATGCTAAAACGCAAAATAAAATGTTTTCCAGTCAAAACATTGGAATAAGAAAAAAATGGACTATATGGGTTTCCGCCGTGGGGAGGATTGGCAGTAGCTGATTGTCAACTATGAAAATGATATATAAAAAATAACTGAACCTAACCCACTGTAGCTTAATTTATAAACTGTGAAAGAAAACAAAAGCTATAAACTACCATTTCGGTGTGACGCGACTGTTATTAATCTGCTTGCCATTATGTCCGGTTTGTGGTGGACGAACATCGTGTGTGTGGGTTTCCTCGGGTTTCTCCCGCTTTTTTCATTCCACCATTTCATTCATTTCTCATCATCGTCTCCTTTAGCCTAGCCGGCATAACTGTGGGATGTAAAACTCAAATATTTAATTTCATTTTTCCATTATGTCCGTCTCTGAATTAACTTGAGTGCGTATTTTACGAATTATTATGGCGTGCTTACGTAACATGTTTCCTCGCTACATGCTTGCACTTATGGAAGTGCCAAGGATAATTATTTTTTAGAAACTAGTTCTATGGAGCGTATAATACTGTTCAGTAACTGGCTCAAGATTGTGGAGTAGATAAAGTAAACATCTGAGGAATGCAATTTTGTAACACACCGACTTTTGTACTTTAGAATTCTTAATATTACGCATATGGTGAACCAGTTATCTATATGCTTGCTAAATACTGATATATATATATTCTCAAACTCGTAACCAGCCCAAAAGTGTAGGTAGGAAAAAAAATGAAATTTTTGAGTTTTACGTCCCACGGTTATGCCGGTTAGGCTAAAGGAGACAGTGATGATGAGTAATGAATGAAATGGTGGAATGAAGAAAGTGGGAGGAAACGGGAGAACCCCGAGAAAACAAACGCATACGGTGTTTGTCCGCCACAAAGTTCACTTGGCGGGAGCAGGGTTTGAACCCGAGACCCCTAGTACAAGAGGTGAACGCTCTACCACTGAGCCACCGCGGCCCCAAGTGTAGGTAGGACCCGGTAGAAGTTAGGGAGGACCGTGAAAATTTTAGGTAGGCCCGGCCCCCGTAGATACGAGCCTTTATATCCTGTTTCTGCATTATGACAGAATGTTAATGAGAAAAAAACAAATAGAATGAGCGTTTCTTTGTGATCTTAAAAATCATTCAATAAGAGCCTTGCGTGCAGTTTTACTATATGGATCCATAATATAAGTAGTAGAAAGCGTTGCAAATTGTCTTCAACATTGGGGGGGAGGGGGGGGGGCAAAAAATCTAAAAACACTTCATACAGGACACGTAAATTTGGTCCTCCACTGTACAACACGTGTTGCGGTCGCCGATCGTTTTTTATTTTCAATGTGTCATGTGGACCTTCCTCTTCCGTCAGCAGTTATCAGTTCACCTGTGAGTGTCGTGGTGTGAAAGTGGTGCGGTAAAATGGGCGACCTGACAGACTTCCAAAGAGGCATAATCGTTAGTACCCGTCTGGTTGAACGTCAGTGGCAACAGTGGCGAACGCTGTGGAGGTATCGAAAGGCAATGTGTCTAATGTCACGAAGGCATCCACAAACGACGTCTGCAAAGCACAACAGTGGTCGAAATACAATCCTGTCAGAGAGGGACCGGAGGGCATTTAAACGGATTGTGGCAGCTAAAAATAAGACCACTGCAATGAAAATTACATCTGAACTCATTTCCGGCCTACAGAACCCGGTTTCATTGAACACAGTGCGACGGGAACTTTATAAAATGAAAATTCGTAGCAGGGCCGCTATCGCCAAACCCCTGGTCACAGCAGTAAATGCGAAGAGGCGTATCCAGTGGTGCAAGGACCACAAGGCGTGCACTAATGAACAGCAGAAACACGTAATGAGGTAAGATGAATCGACCTTCACCTTGTTTCCAACAACCGGTCGTATTTACGTAAGGAGTACACTGTCGCAGGCCTATGATAGAGACTGTCTGCTTCCAACTGTAAAGCATGGGTGGTTCTGTTACAGTATGGGCAGTGATATCATGGTTTTCTGGAAGTCCCATGATAGCCCTGAATGGAATGATGAATGCTAAGGCGTATGGGGCCATTTCGGGGGACCAGGTTCTACCCATGGCCTAAATATTGTTCCCTGGTGGTGATGGCACCTACCAAGATGATTTGGCACCCTGTCTCTCTGCAAAAACGGTGAAATCATGGTTTGAGGAGCATGACCAAAAGCTATCACACATCCCCTGGGTCCCACAATCGCCAGATCTAAACATCATTGAGCCATTGTGGTCTGAGTTAGAAAGGTGTGTTCGGTCTCATTACCCTCCACCAGCATCCCTTAAGGAACTGGGGCATGTTTTGGAGGAACAATGGTACAAAATTCCACACACCACGATTCAGGAGCTGTATACATCCATTCCACGTCGGACTCTAGCTGTTTTGGACACAAAAGAAGACCCCACACCATAGTAGGTATGATTTTCACATTTTTCCAAACGTTTTAGATTTTTTTGTCCCACCCCTACATATATATATATATATATATATATATATATATATATATATATATATATATATATATATATATATATAGAGAGAGAGAGAGAGAGAGAGAGAGAGAGAGAGAGAGAGAGATAGGCGCGGATCCAGAGGAAGGCTATAGCTCCCCCTTGACGCTCAGGTATACACTGGATAAAATTGGCTTCAGTCCTGCTTTACACTTGATAAAGCGGCAAACTATGGTTTAGCCCCTCCCTTGATCGTATCCTGGATCCGCCACTGTATATATATATTGCGATGTCGAAAATATTTATGAAGTTGAAAACAATGTTGTGGAGGATCAGAATTGTCTTCAACGTTGGGAGGCGGGCAGATTTGATGCATATTCTGGGGGAGTCAATTTCATCTCACGTTCCTTTGTGGCAATCGTACAACAATCATCAAATTTCTCCCCAGAAACACATTTCAAATCGGATTATTGAGGGAGACAGTCTCCCTCAGTTCCAAGATTGGAAGGATCATGTCTCCTCATTCCCCTGGGATTTGCGCCAGTGATAGAAGGAACGGCTTAGAAGCCCCACAGGAGTTGGGTGGGTTATGTTATCGACATCAAATGGGCAAATTAAAGACTTGCCCAAATTTTTCTGTACATTTTACAATCTATGGATCCGTATAGTAAAACTGCACTTAGCATTCTAAATATTCGTATGAAACACGTACGTATTGTCCAGAATTAACTGTAATTTTCATACAGCTCATGGACCTTTTGTTTTGCAAAATATACGCTTTAAACTATAATAAGCGTTGGATACGCACATCATCACGTATGGTGTAATAAGTATTGTCGTATTGCTGCTTTTTCGTGTTTTCTGCATTCCCCTATAACCACTAGGCAGGTCCATCGGACTACCTGTAAGAGATAATGCGGCGTTGCCATTTTCACTTCGTGGCTAGGAACATAGCCACGCTAGGCTAGGCTGTGACTATATACATATTAGAAATTATTTTGTGAAATGATACGGAGCACTGATGTATGTTGTATGTATCATTCTTCACGTAACTAGTTACTATCAAGCATGTATTTGGTGCACTGAGTCCGGGGTTCAATTACCTTTGAAATATGATTGTACATTCTACAGAGGTACCCGATGGTTTTATGAATCTTTTTTCTTTAAATTTAACAAAAAGCACGTCCCTTCAACAGTAAACTTATATGAGACTGGACCTAGAGCTTAACATGGGATTTGAATCACATGTGCTCTCGCCAGAAATCGAACCGGGGTCCCTTGCACCAAAGGCAAGAACGTTAACCGTCTAGTCATGAGAGAGCTATTATTATTATTTGTGTGACAATTCATTTCTTTTAATTGTAGGTGTTTGACAGCAGAGGAAATACTATCATTATTAGACGAAAACGACGAATTTGCTGGTGCTACAGTGTACCTTACCTCACCTGATGATGGTGCTGATAGCGCATAAGACAGTGCAGATGAAGATGAGGAAGGTACAGTAAATAATCTGTCTGGATGGCAGCTCAGGTCAGAAGCTGAAGTTGTATTTGTTTTCTTTTCAAGCACAAACACGCAAGATAGTGATACTGAAAATCAATTATGTGACCAGCCTTGTTCCTCTAGTGGTAACACACAACAAACTAAAGGAAAAATCTCGAAAGCTATTAGGAAATGGGAGAAGAAAGATATTGATCCTAGCTTTCAAGAGCTTCCCTCGTATTTCATGTGTAGTGAGGATATTCCTACAGATTCTGTTAGATTATTTTGAATTATTTTTGATGAAACTATTTGGAGCTTTCTGAGGGACATGTTTATAATGCATGCTCGGCAGAAAGGATATCATGCATTTCAAGTATCCGTGGACGAAATTAAATATTTTGTTGCTATATTAAAACTATCTGGTTATTTGAAAGCTCCTTGCTGGAGAATGTTGTGGGAAGTGGATAGTGAGACTTACAACCCTAGTGTCTCATCAGCAATGAGAAGGAATATCTTTGAACTAATAAAAATTATTGGTTCATGGGAGGAGTGGATAGGATGGATAAAAACATTGAAAGTTACAGAATTTCAACCAGGTCCCAAAAAATGGGGGTGGCCTGTTTTTGGTTGCATTCTGTATTGATACCTCTTTCCACAATGCTTGGCAACTCTACAACAAAAAGAAACAAACCCATCATTAGATTATCTCGACTTCACAAGAAATATAGTCCAAACATAATAGCAGAAATATAGTTCACCATCTTCAAGCGGAATGGCGAAAACAAGCAAGAAACTTCTGTTACGCATCCCTTGATGTCCAAGACATGACAATTCTGGTGATTAAATAGCTCCGGCTAATAAGCAAGGAAGATGCGCAGTTTGCAAGAACAACACCACGAAATGTTGTGAAACGTGCAAAATGAACTTATGTGATACGTGTTTCAAATCTTACCACCCTCAAATATAATTTCACTTAGATCTATCGGGAAGGAAATCAAATATATTTCCTAAATATCAATCTACAACGATTTTTTATACACTTCAAAGTTTGCAGTATTGTATTGATATTAATATTTTATATACCTCCGTATAAGAACTATAGAATACAAAGTTTAGAATCATTAAAGAATATGTATATTCATATACTGTAGGGAACATTTACATTTTATACTGTTCGTACTCTATTTTATACTATAATATTTGTACGAAATATATTCGCAAAATAAAAATATGAAAATAAATGAAATCTTTAAGTTTAACGTCCCACGCTTATGCCGGTTAGGCTAAAGGAGACGGTGATAATGAGAAATGAGTGAAATGGTGGAATGAAGAAAGTGGGAGGAAACGGGAGAACCCCGAGAAAACCCACGAGCACGGTGTTTGTCCACCACAAAGTCCACACAAAATATGAAAATAATTGGTCGTTATATGATATTTGTTTTTAGCTAATGTAAAGGTATAAAGAAGCGTTCTATTTGTAGAATAAATAACATATATAGCAATCATTAATGTCACGTTTGTTCGTAATGTCAAGAGTTTACGTAAAAATCTTACTGGTACCGTTAGTTTCTGGTGTTCCAATATTGGAACATGGGTATACACACGAATTAATTGAGAAAAGTGGCAGAATTTAATTTTAATCGTACAAATATATGCCTCTCATTCAGAAAAACACAAATTAAAAAAAAAAATCGTCCAAAAACGAGTTAAGATAATCCCACACTCCGAATTTTCTTTTTTAATACATATATATTTAGCCCTGGACGAAGTTTCACTACGTTCATATAATTAAAATACTGTCTGTCATTCATCGAAACAACCGAAGTTGTGTTGAATTCCTTTCATACTTTTGTTCAGTGCTTTTCTTTGTAACGAAAACGAATGATTAACTTAAGGTTAACGTTAAATAAAATAACTACATGCGTACTGCCGACAAATAATATAATATCGTATCTTTTTTTATATTATTATTAATATTATTTTTCAATAAAGTTGTGTGCGCAAATTGGACTAAATACTACATGACACTACGTCACGCCCGAATGGTGCAACTTCAATGTAGATTTAACCTCACCCTTTGGAAAGACATGATATTTAATCGCCCGTTTTGTTTTGGTCATTAATGAGTAGTGTGTTGTTTGCAACACTTAACAGTTCCAAGGTACTAATCTTCGCAGTAATACTATACTGATGTATATGGATGTAGGAAAGAACAAAAGCTGCACGAAAATAATAAATATTTGTGATTAATAGTGAATAGTGAAGGGCTGAAATGAAACAGGGGTAATTGTAGGTAAAGTATATGAAAATCAGAACAGGTAAGTTGTACTACAACATTGAAAACAGATTAATGTGGTTTTTACCCAGGGCTACAATGTGCGGCAGTTTAGCAAAAAAGCAACTACCAACAACAAGTATTTTCTTAACTTCAACTATTCCCATCACCTTACTTTCACTCACTCTTCCTTACAAACCAAAATAAATTATCCAATTAATCTTGTACATTTTCTAAAATTGGTCCGGTGATACAGCAGTTAACACAAAGGCAAGACAAGACATATACAAGTAGTTTAGATACTAAGGAAGGGCAAGCCCCCATCACAGACTAAACAGAATTATTATTATAATAAGTATTTGACTATGTCAAGCAATTTTAAAATAACAATATAACACACCAACGTCACTGAACCACTTGCATAACAATACCCGGCTAGAGTGCAGTTTATGCCAAACAAGTGATTTTGTTACTGAAAGTGGCATTGGAGGAACAGAATCCCAGTCAATGGAACAGGTACAGAATCGGTGTTTTAGCGGTTGGTGGCACTGGTGTTGCCTCCTGTGCTGTAGTTGGTTGTGTTGAAGTCGTAACTCATGTCCGAATGTGTGTGTTGCATTCGTGAGGTGTGATGTTAAGTCAGTTTGGATGTCGAAGTTTTTTAGATTTTTTTTCGCTGAAATATGTTTGTGATAGTGAAGTGAATTCTAATCCTTTCGGTATAGTGTGTGGATTGATTAACATTGAGAAGAATTTTTGTAATTTTTTTTTGTTTGTTTGTTTGTTTGTAATGTTACTAATTATGATTTCATTATCAGCGAATATTCTTGAATTTCCTTGAAACGTAGTAGGCACACTGTTTCGGATTGGTTGTGTTTCTGTAGAGAAGTACGTCTTGAAACAATCGTTAGAAATTCTAGTGACCTTATCGGAGGTCTTGGAATAGCAGTTGAAGTGGACGAGAGTTTGTTCGGTAGACGTAAATTTAATGTGGGTCGAATGCGCCGTAGTCAGAAGTGGATAGTTCGCTGCTGATTGTTCCGGCTGCTGCTCGCTGGGTGGTGAAATGCATCACTTTTCTTTTCGGCATGCTGGGTTGATTTATTTTAACTATGATTAATTAGTGGTGAGTGTTACTTTATTTTTTTACACTATTTTTGGCTTATGTATAGCCCGCTCCCCCCAGTTCTTTGTCACTACTACTACCACTACTACTACTACTATTCCTACTACTGCTACTACTTATATCGAGAACAGAACCCATCCAACCCCTGCGGGGCTTCTAACCCATTCCTACTACTACTACTATTGCTACTAATTACCACCACCACCACCACTACTACTACTATTGCTACTAACTATTACTACTACTACTACTACTTATACTAAAGCTTCCTTACCGCAAGATTTACATCTTAAATCTTTATACCATGCGATTCCGATTCATTATGAACTAGTATGAATCGTTAAAATCACTATGATTCGTTAAAAATCACTGGGGGGAGCGGGCTATACTCAATCCCTATTTTTTCCTTATTACATTACATTTATAGTAGTGGTTTGATTATTTATTGTTGTTTTGGATGTTTTTATGGTACTTGAGCGGAGGTTTGGGGGCGGTAGCCCTCCATTTAGATCTGAAAATTCATAGTCACCGTTTCACCTGAATTGATTTCTCGGAAGATTTCAGCGTCAGTTCTCAATGATATTGCCCTTGTACGTAGTAATTGAAGAGTAAATTCTTGGTGAGTGTGGTAGATCATTTGGTTAGCAATCGTAATCTATTGTCATTGTTATAGTTCTTAGTTTGTTGGTGAAGTTAGATTACGAATGCTTATTAGGTGGTCTGCAAAACTTGTCCAGAATTTACTTTTCGATTGCTTCGATTCAGGGGATTATTTTTGGGAACTGATTACTCTGACTGTTTCGAGGAATCGGTTTCAATGAATGTTCGGCATAAAGTGCACTCTTACCCAATACCCCTCAGAACAGCAACTAGCGAACTAGACAAATATCTCCTATCGAACAGTCTCGTAGGACAAAAAACAGCAATGGGTTGCGAGAAGTAAAAGTTTGTACATAAAATTCACTGGCTTTTTAAAGTTTTTCCAACTTTCCATAACTTCCCTGACTTTCTCAGGACTGGTAACGAGTAAGTCGAATTCCGACTTTTCCACGTATCCTGCCCCTTAAGTCACTCTGCACCACGAATTTAACTCCCTCCCACAAGAAACATATAAGAGTATATTTCCATTAAAGAAATACAATAGGAATTAATGTATGATCTAAACTGGACCTGCACGCACGAAAGTCAATGTCTGAATACTTATCACATACCATGTACCGTATTGAAAGCATCCGTGAGAAAATCTGGGTTTAAGTTTACATACAAGGGACCAAATGTTTTTAGGAAGGTAAATATTAATTGAAAATACCTAACCTAATATTAACAGAAATTAACAAATTTGTAACATTTTTTCGATTCGATGAAAAAAAAAGCTGCCCCCCCTAAACTAACCATTGCCCTCATTGTTTTTGTTACACATTGAATTTCCGAAGTTGAGCTCGTATCATCTGCTTTTAATGTTTTACAAAACCAGTTCCTTTCAAACTTGTGTCAATTGCTACAAATATAAGATCATTACCTACATATTTAGATCACTCAACACATACATACAGATTCTGCCGATACTCAAAATAACATTGTACGATACAGACACAAACATAATAGATAATACCGTCTGCTTCTTCTAATATCTGTAAATTTTCGTCATCTCTCTCTCATTTCTACATATGTTTTGATGCTCCATTCAGATGTCCACTGAGCAAGCCAATTGGAAAAATAGGGATCTATTCATTTAAATATGAACGACCTAATTCAGAGTGTTCTGAGGCATGATTAGTGCCATACTAAAGAGTCCGACTAACATGTTTCCTGCAGTAGTTAGACCTTTAGTAAGATGCTAATTATACGTCAAAACGACTCTACATAAGGTAGGAAATGTCCAGGATGAATCCTGCAACAAAATGAGGCCGCAGTTTTACTATACGGATTCACAGATTGTAAAATGTAGGAAAAATTTGGGAAAGTCTTTAATTTGCCCATTTTATGTCGAGAACAGAACCCAAAAAACCCTTCTAACCCGTTCCTACTACTATTCCTATTCCTATTTCTCCTTATGGATCCGTTTTTTTTTTTTTTTTTTTTTTTTTTAATATGACGCATGTTACACTTACTTGAGGACATTCCTCGGACTTGTAAGTTCATACAAAAGAAATAAATACAATACAATACAATACAATACAGTAAAACTGCACGAAAATGAGAACGAACATTAAAATCAATCGGGACGCAGACAAGGTTGGACGACGACAAGCCTGGACATTTAATTTTGGTCGCTACCGACAAGGTTGGACGACGACAAGCTTGGATACTTCTCAATTTATCCTCTTGCGCCAGACTCGAACGAATTCCTGAGGTGTCCAAGCTTGTCGTGGTCGATCCCGACAAGGGACACATCTAATTTTCGGTCGCTGACGAAAGGTTGGCCAACGACAAGCCTGGACACATTCCTGAGGTGTCCAGGCTTGTTGGGATCGATTTTGGATCGCTGACGACAAGGTTGGCCAACGACAAGCGTGGACACAATCCAATGGGCCGACAAAGCACGTAGCAATAAGTTTGTTTAGCGCTGAAAGAGCAGCATTGCGTGAATTTCCACCAGAAAAGTTTCGTTCCGTTTCCAGGTTCGGGAGATTATAAATACCCCGGAAAGTAGCACCGCAGGCTCCATAAAGTTGCTTTGTTCTTTTTTTACCAAGAATATTTCAATCCAAATATAAATTTTGTGAAAATTAATATACTTGTGCTTGTGTATGAAAAGGCACAAGTTCGCGGGTATTGAGCTATTGGTGTTTTCTTAATATTTGTTAAAAGTAATAACCATATAGAATGCGGTTTGAATACAATTTCAGCATTAAAAATTACTTTCATAAAGTTAAAAAAAAAGGTATACACTTTTTATATACAGGGTTTTTTTTTTATGTACATTTAATTTTACAAATCAAAATATCTTTGGAACGAAGAACAATTTTCAAATTCGGTTTACGCAAGAAGATAGATAGTGTAGAGGGCACCGTGAGACTCTATGGAGTAGAATCTCTGGATCTAGTCTTCTTCTTCTTCCCGAGTATTATCGATATGCAAAATACTGATTCCCCATTTCATCCACGGTAGTTCGCAGTGTAACAACATAAACAATCTCTTTAAAGTATCCTACCCCACACAAAGTGAGAACAGGTGATAATCCACTATTAGAGATTCTCAGGCCAGAAATTCTAGAAAATTTCTATGCAGATTTTTCGAATATCACTTCTGATACGAACATCACACTTATTGGAAATATTATACTGATATTTCCAATAAGTATATTATAATATATACACACACGGTGTCCGGTGAGGAAATGCAAAGATTTTAGGGATGTGATGGGGAGGGGGGATCGGGAAGGTCATGCTATATAAACATAGGGTATATTCCCCTTCGTTTCGGAGATAGGGGTGGGGGTAACGTTTTTCGTCGTGCACTTGCCGATTTTCGTTTGAAACATTATAGCCCACCCTGTAGTTGGTCTTACATTACATGCAGTTTATCCCAGTATTTTCCTATTTTTTAAAGGTTACTAGCCTTAACACCCGAATTCGTACGGGGAGATGTGGTTTCTTAAAATTTTGGAATACTATTACCTATTTCTACTACATTATACTACTACTACTACTACTTCTACCTACTACTACTACTACAACTACTGCCTACTACTACTACTGCTACTAGCTACTACTACAATTACCTGCTACTACTACAACTACAACTACCTACTACTACCACCGTTACTACTACAAGTACCTACTACTACTACTACCGCTACCACTACTACCTACAACTACCTACTAGTACTAATACTACCACTACTACTACTACTGAAACTACCTACTGCTACTACCCACACAGTAAGGAATATTTCCTCAATCAAAAGAAAATATTTTCCTTGGTTTACAAAAGGTTTTCATTCTCTGAAGATTTCCATGCTGGTTTCGCCAATGTATTCCGAATATTTCTCGAAAATATTTTCCCAAAAATGATTGTAAAACATTTTAGAAATTACTGGGAGTACATTTTGAGAATGCTTGCCGGAAAGTAAAACCAGGAAAATATTCACAAAATATATTAGAAATATTGTTTTGGATCTAATTTAATATGTTTTCACTGTTGAGAAGGCAGATATATTTTCGAAATGATACTAAAAATGTTTTCCATATATGATACGGAAAACAATGAAACGAAATATATTCCACATATTTAAAAAATGTTTTCTAATACGTTATTTATAATATTTTTTATTTTTATGAGAAAACGTATAAAACATATATTTAAAAAACATTTAGAATATTTTAAAAATAAATTATTTCGTAATATAAGAAATATTTTTCAGAAATGTTTTAAAAAGGTTTACTTAATTTTTACAAAAGTATTTTGGTAATCTTCTCCTATAACTTAAATTAAATATTTTCGTATGATATTTTAGTATTATTTCCAGAATATTTTATCGAATTTTGAATATAAAACTTTAAAACAGGTGAAAGGAAACATTAAAAATGAATAGAAAATGTTTTCCATTGTGTTTTGGAAGATATTTTGTGTCTTTAGTGAACAACATTTTCTGATATAGGTCTATTATAGAAACATTTTTACATTGGTTTCAGAATATACTCTTCCGTTACTGGAGAAAACATATTCCTCGTTATATCTGAGAAGTATCCCAAATATTTGCCGGAAATATTTTTAAAATGTGTTTGGAGAACATTTAATGAAGTACAGGAAGTAGTGGCTTTAAATAAGCTTTCCTGGCTTAAGCCCCCCCCCCAAATTCGTTTTACTATATTAAAGTGAATGAAATATACTGCACAATTTTCACATTTCCAGGAATAAAGTTAGCAAAGATTCCCTCCACGAAACAAAATCGTAAATACGCCACTGATAGGATGTGCATTTTTAGAACGTTAGTAGGAAAATAATGCAAGGAAAATTTTCACTAATTGTAATAGAAATATTGTGTTGAATGTAATGTAATATGTTTTCAATGTTGAGAGCAGGGGTAAAAGTGGATCTGAAAAGGTGGGGGGACGGTAGGTAGCGGATGACGTCACGCCGTTCCCCCTGCCTATCTTTACCCATTGTAATTTTTTTAGGAACTGGGGAGATGCCGTATATATTTTTTGAGGTGGGGCGGAGTTCCCCCGCACTTTTACCCCTAGTTGAGAGAGAAAATGTTTTCGAAGTGACGCTAAAATGTTTTACATACATGATAAAGAAAACAGAATAGGCCTATGAACAGAATTAAACTTTTTTCCAACATGTCATTTACAATCTTTTCTATCGTTACAAGAAAACATATGAAATATAATTTTTAAAATATTTCGAATATTTTAAAAATAAATCGGTTTGTAATATAAGAAATATTTTTTCTGATTCTGTAAGGAAATGTTTTTGTTACCTTGTCCTGTAACTTAAATGAAATATTTTCATGCAATATTTTAGAATTATTTCCAGAATATTTTATCGAATGTTGAATAAATTCTCTGACGAGAGTATCGTAGTAGCATTATTACCAATCATTATACTAATTATAGCAGCATCAAAGAAATATATTTGTTAAAAATTTGAAATTTATGATATCCTCTGTGACATCGCATAAGGATTTATGTGAGATTGCAAATTAGCATCGCTACATCAACCGTCATTTGTTTATCAAAAGTACCAGCATCCTTGCGCGCTGTTGAATTTGAATTAAGCTGTGTTAGGTAAGCTGTATCATAAGCCGAAAATTCAAAACGGCTTGTTGGAGCTTGTTCGTATGCGGTTAGATTTTCTCTATCGTGATAGTGATCCAGCGTGTGTTAAAAATTTTTGACCTCGTGTTTTCTATACATTGGTGTTCTTTGTATCTGTGACTTGTGTTCACTTGTCAGTTTTTTTGCGTAGTGTTCCTATGTACTCTCTATTTTCTTGTTTTCCGCCTTGATGGCGGCAACATCAGACGGTTCTGTGCCTACCCAGACCACTTTGACGACGACTACTTCTTCTTCTAATGCTATGGTGATCGATTCTACAGATAATCACTCAACTTCTGCACCTGCTGTTCCTAATAATGTTTGTGCTGCTCATCATTTGGGTCCTTATATTGTTCATGTCACGGATTCCGGCAGTATTGGTAGACAACATCCAATGAAATTGGGTCGTTTATTACATACACAAGGTGTTGCAGATGTCTTAGATTTGAAACAAGTAGGTCGTAGCTTACTTAAGCCCGTCTCACACGGATCTGAACTAAGGCCTCAATCCAGGCTACAACTTAACAGTGTTGCTTAACTCAAACTTCCATACAATTTATTTTATCCTGAGGTGATGTAGGGGTCTCAGACGATCCTTAAAACTAGGTAGGTTTTACCACCAGAGCCTCTCGTGGTCGGTGTGTTAAACAGACAAAAACACTTGAAGAATATGTTACGTTCAGGGCAATCAACTGTCGTAATTGTAAATATTATTGTTTATCTATTTCAGAATATGAGCTCATCTGAAGATGAAATAGCCGTAGCAGTGATATCTCCTCCGTTGTTGAGACAAAATCCGCCCTCCCCGCCACCTAAAAAACGAGAGAGAAAGAGTAAAGAGGACCTGCTGGTCAGGGAGTAAATTCTTCGCCCCAATAATGCACAGTAAAGCACCGTATTTTCAATGGTGAATAATGAACTATACAGAAGATTCTCGTTCCTACAAAAAAATCTACAGAGTGGAATATTCAGAATTCCACACGCTATTGAAATTAGTAACTCCAAAAATTCGGCAGCGAGATACGAACAAGAGGAGGGAGTCTGTATCAGCTGAAAAAAGGTCTGTAGATCCTTGTATCCACCAGACTGTAGAACTGAAAATCAAATGCTTGTCCACATATGTAAATGAGGACAGTTATCAGGCGCGGAAAGCTAAAATAAAGAAAGAGCAATTTTCTAGTATAGGTACTGAGTGTATCCGCTCAGCTCACTACTCACAAAAAATGCCCACATAACCCATAAAGAAACTTATATCGCGCCTGGAGTTTTGATTTGATTTGATTTATTTGCGTTCATTTGACCATACAAAGTACACAAATTTGTACATATGGTATAGAACATGTCATTTCACAATAATACATTGGTTAAATACAGAGTTAATAAACACATACAAACAAGTTATTAGCATACGAATATAAAAAACTTTTTTACAATAAAAGAAGGAAAAAATAAAGATTTATTATTTAATCTAATGGTTAAAATATATCTACATACCAAGTTTTATTGCCTTCAGCTCCTCTCATGCACTACACCCGGACTTTCTGTATTGTGCCAGCATTGTAGAACTGTTCCCTAAAATTGCACGGACACACAACATTGATGACAATTAACTCTCATTGTTTCTGTTTCTGGTGCTGGTTTACTTTTCGCGTACCACACCTGAATTTTATGTTTATATGTGTAGAATTACTAGTGTAAAATTATTACAAATGCTTTACGACGGATAAAAAAGTGAGCTTATATGAAAGATGCCTGTATAAAAACTATTTTCCACCGGCGGTGAATTTCTGCACAAGTGTACAGAAGTTGTATTTTGCTTACAAGTAAAACGCTACTAGTATGATACCATGACAAATGCTATTGAAATTCGTATCACTACCAAAACCCATTCGTTTCCACTACCCTCGCGTATGCGGATACCCACCTTCACTGACGCACCCCCTCGCTCACACTCGGGCCCTCCAGCTTCGGTTAGATAGCATTCGTGCTTTTTAGTGGCGACCTAGCGCAGGTTGTTTTGTGTTTTTTGGGCTGTAGTTTTTATGTATGCATCCGGACGCTGTATTTATAGGCAAATAGTAAAAGAATTATAATTTTTCAACAATTGCTTATGATACCCCCTTGAATTTTAACTATGCGTTGTGGATATTTTCATGTCGCCCAGCACAAATCATTTAGAAAACATTAAGAAGGAAATTAGTAAAGGAATTCTAATTTTTGAACAATTATTTCGAGTGGTGCGCCGAAAGTAAACCTGCACGCTTTTTTAAAACATGTTACATTTTTTGGTATACAAATTGCACAACATACTTAATAAGCTATTTTATATTCTTTTAAAAGATTTAATTACATTTGTTCACACCTGTTCTGTTCGGGCAGATACTACTTACTTCACTGCATACCTTCCCAAAGGTCTTTATTCTTGCAGTTTTTTTTAAATAATATAAATCGTGCTTCACATTATCTAAAAATTCATATTTTTCATATGATATTTTGGTCTAGGAATTAATTCGTGCGGTTGGTACGCACACATTGAAGCTGTAGTACAAACACAAAATACATAAATACCTTAAGAAAAATATTGTCCATCGCTAGCCACCACTTTCGCCCATCTGTCAGGCAATGTACGGATTCCGTGGCGAAAGAAGTCCTCATCCTTGGAAGCGATCCAGTCAGAGACCCATGTTTCGATATCTTCTGAAGAAGTAAACCGCTGTCCAATCAAATCGTTGTTCATGCAATCGAACAAGTAGTAGTCCGAAGGAGCAACGTCTGGTGAATACGGCGGGTGGGGTAAAACTTCCCATCCGACATTTTCTAAATAGGTTTTGACCGGTTTTGCGACATGTGGGCGAGCGTTATCATGTTGAACAATAAGTTTATCATGTCTGTTCTCCCATTCTGGTCGTGTTCTGGCCAGAGCTTGCTTCAAACGCATTAATTGTCGTCGATAACGTTCTCCATTCATAGTTTCACCCGGTTGCAGCAGCTCATAGTACACCACACCTTTCATATCCCACCATATGCACAGCATAACCTTTGCACAGTGAATATCTCGTTTTGGTTGTGATGGACCTGGTTCACCTGGTTTCACCCAGGCCTTTTTTCGTTTAGGGTTCTCGTAATGGATCCACTTCTCATCACCCGTAATAATTCGATGCAGAAACCACTTTCTGCTCTGTCGTTGAAGCAGCAATTCGCAAATGGTTTTTCGTCTTTCAACGTCTCTGTCTCAATTCATGTGGAACCCAATGTGACATCTTTTGAATCATTCCCATGGCTTTCAAGCGTTTGGAGACTGTTGTTTGATCAACGCCTAATGCTGCTGCAAGTTGTTCCTGCGTTTGACACGAATCCTGCCCGAGCAATGCTGTGAATTCTTCGTCTTGAAATTTTTTTGGCTGTCCAGCTCGCTCTTGGTCTGGCAAGCCGAAATCACCACTTCTAAACCGTGCAAACCACTTCTGACACGTTCGCTCAGCTAGAGCATGGTCACCATACACTTCCACCAAAATACGATGACTTTCAGTCGCACTTTTCTGCATGTTAAAGTAATGCAGCAGGACACCCGCAAAAAACACTTTATCAGGCACAAATTGCGCCATGTTCACTTAACTACAAACTGGTGTTGTTGACGCTTTAATCCACTGCCCTATACTACGAACGATACGCGATGACAGGGGTTTGCAACACATGTGTGGATACATGGAACTGTGGGACGCTCCGTTCGTTGCGCCATCTCTTGTCCACCCGCACGAATTAATTCCTAGACCAAATACTATTCATATTATTAATATTTCTCTTGTCCAGGCATCATTGTTTTGAAATTACAGCGAGAAATAAAGTTGAATGTCGTCAAGCGCTACTCTTTTCTGATCAGTAGTTGTATGGAAGTCCAGAAGAAAATAGAAACTGCTTCTATTTCTTTCAAGTCAGGATCCAAATAAAGACAGCAGAAAATTTCAACCTGACCTAAGGGCAAGTTACTTCTCACACGATCGTTAAGTAAGGTCGTGAGTTTTAGATCGTGAATCGCAGCCTTACGTCAGTCCCGTCTGAGACAGGCCTTAAAGTTTATTTTCGTACTGGTTCTGCAGCGAACCACTTCCTTACAAATCCGTTATTACAGGCAAATAACTGGAAAGCCCATGTGCCTAACTATCAAGTTTCCCGCAAAGGTGTTATCCGTAATGTGGACCCGTCTCTCGGTGAAGCCGATCTTCTGTCACATAAAAAGTTCCGCTAAAATAACGCACGTGAGACGCATATTTCGTACCACTTCTTCTCCTCTTCCGAGTTCTCACCCTCCCTCTGCAGCGGTCGAGGGGGCTCCATTCCCCACGCTCCCTCCCCGACCCCCGTCTACATCCTCTCCTTCCTCTACGAAAACACCTACTGGTACAGTTATTTTAACCTTCAATACCATTATCCTGCCCGACTATTGTACCCTTTTTTACATGCGCCTGCCAGTGGCCACTTATATACCTCCTTGTTCCGGTGCTCATGTCGCCATCGCCACATCTCGTACCTGTCCCGAACGGACCTTCCAAACCCAAGTCAATCAGCTTATGGCCCTGGAAAACCTCTCTTATCAAGAAGCAAAACGCCCCGTGCATAATACTACACTGGAAAATGTTATCTTATACAATCATCTTTCATTTCCTCTCACTTATTTTATCCGTCGTAAAACAATTGTAATGATTTCACACTTGTAAATAATACAGCTGTATTTAATTGTATCTCCTGCAAAAATTTGTTCCTCATAAGTATCTTTTCATGCACAGTGTTCAATTTTCCGTGAAAATTTTCTAAAATGTAGTATCACAAAAACCTCACTAGCACCTATATATTTGTTTCACATGATAGCAATGTGAGTACTATTAACGCGGATCTGATATTTCAGAATAGGGGTGCAGAGTTTGATCTTATGGATAATCTACTATATCTGGGGTTGAGATATCCAGATACTAGAGGCAAAATAGTCTTGTCTTAAATCCAGAGTGTCAAGTTGGGTAGGACAGGATTTTGGAGAGTAAGAATATTAGGGTAGCGTAGTGTGGGTTAAGCCAAGTAACGGAAGCTCCGATGTTTATATATTATTTTCAAATGTAAGGTTGGGTATAGTAGGTTAGGCTACGTTAGCTCACCTTACATTTAATGTTAAGCCACTATTTTTAAATGTAGGGTAGACCATGTTAGGGTATGTTAGCTCATTTTTAATCATTTCATTGTAGTAATAGAATATTATTAGTACAAATATCACTCTTTCTTACTCTAGGAACGATTGAAATAACAACAATAACAACTGAGCAGCTGGCAAACAAATGTTGCAGTTGAGAAAACTATTGAAGTTACGCCTACCATCCAAGCCCGTAGCCAGCCCAAAAATTTAGGGGGGCCGGTAGAAGTTAGGGGGGCCCGACCCAATAATATTATACTTCATCACCATATTATAGTTCATTTTCAAGCCTACCGTGAAATTTTATGGGGGCTAGCCAAATTTTAGGGGGAGCCCGGCCCCCTCTTGCCCCCCCGGCCCCTCTTCTGAGGGCCTGCTACCATCTCAGAAAATTCTCTCCGTACCACATCAACACAGAAAGGAAGTCACATGGAGGAAGCAATAGAAGTACGTATATTTCTGTAGTTATTTCTTTATGAATATATATATATATATATATATATATATATATATATATATATATATATATATATATATATATATATATATATATATATATGCTCTCCCAAGTTGCGGAGCTGAATTTGGATTTAAACTGTTCATCTCAGCGACCCCGGAAATTATCGATTAGACACTAATATCGGTCATTTTCGATCACTTAGATGTACATATATCTCCCTCCCCAAAATTGCACTATCAAAGTGAAATGATAAAACCATCCATATCCAATGGAATGATAAAAACCGACCACCCACTCCCGAATTTCATATCTGTTGAAAATTTGATAAGATTGGTCGGTAGATTGAAGCGTTAAATAGTCACAAACATAACCACTTTCATTTTTATACATGTAGATTATTATTATTATTATTATTATTGGGTCCCAGATTAAAATCCCCTGAATGGTTATGCTCACTGTGGTTTTTCCGTATTTTACTCAGTTCTACCAGGCGAATGCCTTTTTAACATAGGTCCAGGCCGACTTCTTTTCCCATCTGTCAATATTACTGTTGTGAACTGATAAACCTTTCTGGCGCAAATTTGTTGTAGGGGTTATATTTGGATTCTTGTTAAATTACCAGTAACCATAGCCAGGCCCGTGCTGGCCCACCGGGACACCGAAACGTGTCCCGGTGCGCCCTCCGAAACATCACGATATAAATAAATGTACAAGTTTTTAGTAATAAATTCTTACAATTTTATTGGTAAAGAATCCGTGAAAGGTGCAGTGCGCCCTTGCGAAACCACATCAAAGATGAAGGATTTTATTTATTCTTCTATATGCCACAGTTCTTTACAATAAATAGCCTACATTCAGTTACTGTTGGTAAAGAACCCATGAAAGATACAGTGCGCCCTTTACATAAGGCGCCCTATGAAACATCACATTATAGATAAGTGGTTTTAGTTATCCTGTATATCAGCTTTGTATAATAAATTCAAATAGTGACTGTTAATAAAGAACCTGTGAAGAATACAAGGCACCCTTTACATAGTATACCTTGCGAAATATTACATTATATTTAAAAAAATATTCTTCTGTATTTCAGTTTTATATTATAAATTCATACAGTTGCTGTTGGCAGAGAACAGGTAAAGAGTATAATCAATTACAAAAATATTATAAAGTATAGTAGCTATAAAACGAAACAATGTGATGCATCAAGAATATTTCGGATAGTCAAACATACGATGTATTCATGAAATACTACATTGACACTAGTCTCTAATTTACGATTTTCACGGCATCGAAGCCTTCACAGTCTTAACATGCATCCATATATCCGAGCATATTGATGGTTCCTATGTGTTTTAAAGAGTGTTCAGATAATCAATACCTATTGTATTTCTAAAATATAGATATATTAATTTCCGTAAAATGTGATATTCCTCTCACCACGGCATGGCGTGTCCTCACGTTGTGAATCAAGAAGAAGGCCTCTAGAGCTTAGCTGCGAATATACTGAATAAGCAGTCGCGGACAGACGACAAGGGGTGATCCTCCAGCTTGGGGATTTGGTGTGGGGCTAACAACCTCATCCTGCAAAAAGAGGGTTGTTCAGATATATTCGCAGAATCCTCGGATCAGAACTGCTAACTGGGCACGAACTCAGCAAAGTAAAATCGATATAAGATTTGGAACATGGAATATAAGAAGTCTCTATAGGGCAGGCGGGTTAAAATTTGTAACGAATGAGTTTACAAATAGAGGATGGACCTAGTGGGATATCAGGAAGTTAGATGAGAAGGAAATAGAGGAATCAAGTCGGGAAATTTTACGTTCTTTTACGAGGAACGAATTAAAAATTACCAACTAGGAGCTGGGCTTTTCGTTCAAAAACGATTAATATCAGCAATTACATGGGTTGAATTTGTTAATGATAGATTTTCTTTTACTTCTCTTAAGGGTCGATGATATAATATTATTGTTTTAAATGCACATGCTCCAACAGAAAATAAGGATTACGATTAAAAAAGACAGTTTTTGCGAAAGAATAGAACGGATATTTGATCATCTCCGGCAATACCATGAAAATTCTGTTAGGCGATTACAATGTGAAGGTAGCACGAGAGGATATTCTCAAACCGATTATAGGGAATAAATGTCTGCATAAGGTAGGTTGTGACAACGGCGTTAGACTCATGAACTTTGCAGCATCTAGAAACCTTATCGTGAAGATTACAAAATTTCCACATCGCGACATTCATAAATATACTTGGACATCAGATGGAAAGACATATAGTCAAACTGATCACGTTTTAGTAGACAGAAGAAAACAGTTTAGCACAACTGATGTTCGGTCGTTCGGAGGAGCTGATTGTGATACTAATTACCACCTGGTAGCAGCGATAATAAGAGAGAGACTATCGTTGATTAAAGGAAATATTCCATATCTGAAAACGAAGCGGTTTAATTTAAATAAATTAGAGGAGAGTCAGATGAGAGTTGAGCCAGATTGAAGTGTTCAATAGATTCTCGTTTTTAAAAGGTTCGGAGTGCACTAGTGTTCAGGATACTTTGTTGAAATTAGAGATACCATTAAAAGTTTAGCAAAAGAAATATTGAGGCACACAGAAATAAGTAGGAACAAACCATGATTAAACCTGGAATGCACTAAAGTAGCAGAGAAGAGAAAACAGAAGAAACAGCGTTGAGTAGTAGTCATGGTCCTATATGTAAACATTCCTAACAGCGTGATACCATTGTCAAAACAATGGGAAAGGTTAGAATTCGAAAGAGAGAAGCTTTTTGTAACTGTCACATAAATTGAAGCTTTCTAGGATTATTACAATAGAAGATACTGTCACTTGAAACTGATAGATAGGTGTCGGACAATATTTTAACTGTTGGAAGTCAGAAAAGAGTATTTGAACATGTCACATAACTTAGTTACATGTATTTAGAAACAGCGGAAATGTCGATAATACATTATTGTTAAAAGGACATCTAAATGATAGCTAAGATGTGTTGGGGAGACTCAAAAGAGGGAAAGAATTCTTTGACGTTATGTAAAGAAAAGGGGAAACACACCCAGATGTTTCTATGTGTGTGTTCCAGGTGGTCGGGGTGAAATGTGAACTTTTTTTAATTGGGGCTGTGACTTGTACCCTATGGAGAATGAAAAGATGTGGTAAAAAGAAATAGCACTCATTATTGTGAAGGACAGAGATTTTTAGAAACACCTGGAAAATGTTACATGTCACTTTGTGAAAGTTATTGCAATGCCACATACTGTTGGAGCACACATAGAATCGGGAGGCGAAGCGTAATGTCCTTTTTGGAGTAAAGGACCACTTCTTTTAATTGGCGTGTGAATTGTTACGTATTTGTTAAGGACTTTGCCAGCTAGAGGCAGATGTGGAAATTACTGCAATGGAAAGCGAAAGCTACATAGCGAACAGAATAAAAGGAGAAAATGTATGTGACATTTATTGTTGACGGTGGAGACAACATCATGTTAGTTTTGTCCACCTGTATTTTAACCAGTGATGTGCCGTAAACTATAATTTTACGTCTACGCGATTGTTTACTGTAATCTATACGTAATCTACATTACACCTTTTCCCGTGTAGACTATGTAGACAACCACTATCAAATGTAAGGAAGAATTTCGTTGCTCGTTTGTTCATATTTCCTCATTCAGTTGTTTTGTTTCGGTGCAGCGAAAGATTAGGGAAACGACTAACATATAAAAAGTAGAAGGAATTATCTAATCTGTGGGTTTACTCTGCTCTGCACATACCACTTCCTTAGATTTTCCACTTCGAGCACTGCTTTTACAATGAAACTTACAAAACTAATTTTCACCTGTGGGCTTTCAGTCTTCAAGCTGCTGTATTTGCCAATTTTTTCTTGCATATTTTACAAAATGCATAATATTTTTCAATTTCCTTCATCAAGACGAAACTAAGTATTCGAAAGTTACTATTCGCTGGTCTAGACATTTTATTTTGTACGCAATTTCGCAAGTTAACGACAAAATAAAGCTCCTTTATTGTCCACGATGCCATATTAAATTACATGTTGTTGACATATTATACATAGTCTACGTTGTTTACATTGTCTACGCATAGTTGACACGTAAACGTAAACTATCGTTTTTTACGCGTAGACGCACTTCTCTGATTTTAACACCTTTTTAGAAAACAAAGAATGGAAATAGTTGAAAAAAGATCTTTTGACTTGTTAAAATGAAATGAAATCTTTGAGTTTTACGTCCCACGGTTATGCCGGTTAGGCTAAAGGAGACGGTGATTATGAGAGATGAGTGAAATGGTGGAATGAAGAAAGTGGGAGGAAACGGGAGAACCCCGAGAAAACCCACGAGCACGGTGTTTGTCCACCACAAAGTTCACTTGGCGGAGGCTGGGATCGAACCCGGGACCCCAAGCACCAGAGGTGAACGCTCTGCCACTGAGCCACCGCGCCCCCCTTTTTGACTTGTTAGACAGAAAAATGTGACATTTAGCATGCATATGTGAGTTTGTGAAAGTTATTTGAGAAAACGTGTGACATTTATTGTTGACGGTGGAGACAACGTCATGTTAGTTTCGTGCACCTGTATTTTTGAGTTGAATGTAACCCTTTTTAGAAAAAAAGATCTTTTGACTTGTTAGACATAAAACTGTTCCATTCAGCATACCACCTACCCTGATACTAGGAAAAAGAAAAAAGAAAAAGCCCTTTTTGTGGAAAACATCCTTGTTAACTTTAAAGAATAGCTATTGTAGTTGTTTTGTGAAAAACGAAAGGGCGAAAAACAGATGTGTTTGTGTGTGCATGAAAGCACGCAGGTTAAGGTATATATACAGAAGTTTGAAATGAGTTGAAATTAAAGTGTGCTTGTGGCGTTGTTAAAACTTGGCTTGTGTATTTTCGTGTGAGTGTGTTGTTTGGAGAATAAATTTGGAATTACTGGAAGTAAAGGTGAGTTAAAATCTAGCATTTATATAAACAAATATGATAAAAAATATTGAACTGCGATTTTAAATGTATTTACATGAATTAAAATGCGTTGTTTTTGCTTTTATTTATTGGAGAACTAGGATATAAGCGTTGTTATGAGCGAAAAAGACATTGAAATTTTGTTACGGCAAATTTAAGATTGAAATACACAAAGCGGAAATGCCATGTATTTCCTGGATAGTTTTATAGCGCTTGTGTACGAGTTAGAAGAGAAAGAACGTTCGAAAGAATAAACACTTGTTTGTTAGGTGTAAAAAATGTTTAAAATGGGACAAACAGGTTACCTAACATTGTAAGGAATATAGAAGGTAACAGAGAACGAAAGCAAGAGAGCGAGAGAGGGAAGAAAAAAAGAAAAAAAGTTTGCTTGACTGTAGGCTACAGTAGGAGGGGGACAGAAAGGCAGGGGGAGGGTATATTTTTGTTGCTAGTTTGAAGGAAACAGCGGGAGCGAGAGAGAGAGACGGGGGAAAGAGAATGTATTTTTGTATTGGTGTGTGTGAGAATGCCCGCACGGATGCATAAACGCGTTGGTGTGTGTGTGTGAATGCTCGAAGCACGCATAAATGCGTTGGTGTGTGTGAGATAGGCGGAAAAGACAGCCTTAGCGTCAAGGGGGCTGGTTATTACCTACGCGTGGGGCGGTTTTTATTGCTAGGTGAATGGGATGGAATTTAAGACATTCCAAAGGAAGGAAGAAAACTTGTTTTTTGAAGATGAAAAATCCAGAAGTTTTCGTAAACTAAGATATATATTTAAAAAAACAAATAGCAAACGATTGAATTAAATTAACGAAAAGGAATAATTTGTTTGTTGAGAACAGTGGCGTATGCAGAATATGATTATGCGGGCGGCTTATTGAGAATAAATTTACATTGAAGTATATGTAAATGCTTTTGAGTGATTATTTTTTTAGCTATTTAGCGTTACTTTAAAGATATGTTTGCCATTTGAAAGGGGAAAAATTAGGTTTTGAGTACGATATTTGCCTATGTAAAGCTACATCATACTGTTATGGTGACTACTGGAAAGCACATGCAAATTATACAAATTTTAAAACGTTACTTACCTAAAAGAAAATGTCTTCTTCCAGGTTTGAAGCACATACGAAAACTGTATACGAACAACTAAAATATGACGGGAAAAATAAACACGCGAAGCGACAAAATATTTTTGTCGGTAAACGTATGAGGCATTGCCGTTTCTACAAATAACACTAGGCCGGTAAATTTTGATGTTAAGTGCACAAAAGAATGTTTAGTACTGACATTTGTTATTATATAGATGGCGCTAATGGGAAAAGACTAAGATTTTTTCGTATAATAATTTTAAATGATTATATTTCGTAAACTATTGATCGCAGAACAAAATGGACTACAGAAATCGATTTATCAGGTCAAAACCTATATAGAAAGACACCCTACACGACAAACTTGAACAATTTTTTTCGAATTATTACGACGGGTGATCAAAAAGTAAATTTTTCTGAAAATACATTTTTACGGCAAATTATTGGTCGTAGAAAGTAAAGAAAGATATTTTCTTGAAGCTTAGGACCTCAGGAACACTATTATACAAGTTAGAACATTGTAACTTTAAAATAATTTTAAATGATCATATTTCCTAAACTATCAATGGTAGGAGAAAATGGACTACAGAAATCGATTTATCAGGTCAAAAACTATATAGAAAGACACCCTACACGATAAACTTTAACATTTTTTTCGAATTATTACGAGGGGTGATCAGAAAGTAAATTTTTCTGAAAATACATTTTTACGGCAAACTATTGGTCGTAGAAAGTAAAGAAAGATATTTTCTTGAAGCTTACGACCTAAGGAACATCACTATACAGGTGATGTTCCTTAGAACATTGTAAATTGAAAATGAAAATTTGATGAATTTGCATAAACAATATGACGTCGATTTTTTTGAAACTTTGGAAATATGCTTATTAGAGGATATATTTTTATATGAATAGATAAAATGAATGATAATACTAAAATAAACACTATTTTCGTGCCATTTTACCGCTACCGGTGCGCGCCGCGTGGTATTTGCGCCCGGAAAAAGGTTTTTGCGACGCGGGACGCGTAAAATATTGCCGCCCGGAAACTGCGCGGGGTATTGCCCGTTATAAAAACAAACAAAACTCAGTAACTTTCTATGGTACATGTACATACACGCACAGTCTTATACACACTAATGTTAATGTGTGTACAGATGGCGTTGTTTAAAGAAACAAACATGACGGTTATTATAATGGATTTTAATGTGTTTTCTTTGCATTAATGATATGTAGTATATGTAATAAGGTTTATAATATTTGTATATGACATAATATTAATTGGAATGTATAACTTTGAAATATTTACAATTAACTTACTAAACGTTATTTTTAAAATATTGTATTATCTTATAAAACACCAATAATTGAAAATTTGAACAAGTTAACACGAAGATTACCGAACTTTACCGAAGTTTCCCGAAGTTTTCCGAACATTGCCAAACTTAACCGAAAATAAACATAAGAATGTATTCACAATTTTTGTACACGTTTGATAAATGTAACTTTAACATTGGTAAAGGTATACGTATACTTTTCAATAATTATAATTTTATAACGAGATAAATTATATCAGCACCAAGTATAACACTACTAGTTGTATAGGCTGTAACAGTTTCTTGCATGAAATTTAATCTCGTACCCAAACGCATTTAGTTTTGTAATCACGTACCCAAACGCACTTACTTTTGTAATCTCGTACCCAAAAACAATTAGTTTGTAGTCTCGTACGCAGGTGCTTGAAAATATTTTAAATTAATAACATTAATATTACATAATGTAATGTAATTTACTCGAACAATTTGTAATTGAAGTATTATTTTTTATTGATTCGATTAATGTGCAAACTCCTTGTTAAAATTAATTTTGAAAATATTAAAAATTGTTGTGAACTTGTGTTACTGGTCTAAAAAATTTCTTTGTTAGTAATGCTAGGAATTTCTTTTGTTTGCCTTGCTGCAGGTGTTTAAACTGTTTTAAACTAGTTTTATTGTTTTTTTGTTGGGCATTGTGTATATATACCCCGTTGCTGAGAAAATATTATCATATGATTGTTGGTAACCATACCTTCAACACGATATTTACTTAGTGAATAAATTTATAGAAACATATATTAAAAGAAATACTAAAGTATTATATTTAGAGAAGAGTACTAATATTAACTTATTGTTACAGTTGTTGAAATTGAAAACAACATAAGAAAACAAAAGAAGGAAGGGACGAATCTTGATTTTCACCAAGCTTAGGATACATAACAGATTTACTTAGAAGATCAATGTAAGTTTATTTATATATTATATATATATTTGAATGATAATGTTTTTATACTTTGATTAAATGAAATGAAATCTTTAAGTTTTACTTCCCACGGTTATGCCGGTTAGGCTAAAGGAGACGGTGATTATGAGAGATGAGTGAAATGGTGGAATGAAGAAAGTGGGAGGAAACGGGAGAACCCCGAGAAAACCCACGAGCACGGTGTTTGTCCACCACAAAGTTCACTTGGCGGGGGCTGGGATCGAACGCGGGACCCGAAGCACCAGAGGTGAACGCTCTACCACTGAGCCACCGCGCCCCCATACTTTGATTAAATATACGTATATAAAGTATTATTTTTTTAAATTGTAAACTGATAAATATTTACAGTAATATCCATTTTAAAACAAACGAAATTTGTTTTACCAATGCACAAAACGTGTTTTTAATAGAATAACACTTTATTTTAACAACAAAGTTGTTGCAGAATTTAAATACGATCACATTGTATTTTAACAATGATGTGCTTGCAGAATTCTAAAATGTTTACACTCTATGAGTGTTCTGTTAAGAAAAAAAATAAGTAGAGCTTCGTAGAAGTAAACTAAATAATATTGTTAATTGATTAACACTATGTTTTTGTATATTATTGTATTTATTTTAATGTATAGTAATTTTTGTTTTATATATTTTACAGGTGGAATTTCTTAGTGCATCTATGGTTCAAGATTTCAATGAAATCGATGATATTTACTTGGGTGCAATAATTGAAGGGCTGAACACAAAGGAACGTGTGTTGGAGACCTGGTGGAGAATTATGGATAAGCAGCGCCAGGGATTGCGCGGCAGTGAAATGTATGATACCTTGCTATCTGCTCTTTTTAATTTTTACCATGATAATCAAGAACTTATATTACAATACACGATGTCTAGTGCTGACATCGTTGACTTGTTCACACACGGATTTTTCCGTGAACAAGTCATGTACCAATGGGCACATGACAAATTCGTACATTTTAATTATTTTAATTGTGCACAAGGTGATAGGATAAATGCAGCAGAGGTAGCCGAATTTTGTAATTATGGATCGCGTTTTATTTTGGTTCATAATAATGTGTTGCCATCTGTTGAAAATTCCGTAACCTCGGTCCACCAAGAAAGTCAACCCTTGGAAAACATATTTCAAGAAGAAGATTTTAATATAATTGATGAAATTATTAATTAACAAATAGAAAATGAAGTAACAGATGTTCCAAACTCATCGGGATTTACTAAAACTGCGGAATTTTGAATTGTTTGTGTACCATCTGTTTAAAATTCTGCAAGAACTTCATTGTTAAAATACAATGTGATCGTATTTAAATTCTGCAACAACTTTGTTGTTAAAATAAAATGTAATTCTATTAAAAACACGTTTTGTGCATTGGGAAAACAAATTTCGTTTCTTTTAAAATGGATATTACTGTAAATATTTATCAGTTTACAATTTAAAAAATAATACTTTATATACGTATATTTAATCAAAGTATAAAAATATTATCATTCAAATATATATATAATATATAAATAAACTTACGTTGATCTTCTAAGTAAATCTGTTATGTATCCTAAACTTGGTAAAAATGAAGATTCCTTCCTTCCTTCTTTTGTTTTCTCTTGTTGTTTTCAATTTCAACAACTGTAACAATACAGTTAATATTAGTACTCTTCTCTAAATATAATACTTTAGTATTTCTTTTAATATATGTTTCTATAAATTTATTCACTAAGTAAATATCGTGTTGAAGGTATGGTTACCAACAATCATATGATAATATTTCCTCAGCAACGGGGTATATATACACAATGCCTAAGAAAAAATAATAAAACTAGTTTAAACCAGTTTAAACACCTGCAGCAAGGCAAACAAAAGAAATTCCTAGCATTACTAACAAAGAAATTTTTTAGACCAGTAACACAAGTTCACAACAATTTTTAATATTTTCAAAATTAATTTTAACAAGGAGTTTGCACATTAATCGAATCAATAAAAAATACTTCAATTACAAATTGTTCGAGTAAATTACATTACATTATGTAATATTAATGTTATTAATTTAAAATATTTTCAAGCACCTGCGTACGAGACTACAAACTAATTGTTTTTGGGTACGAGATTACAAAAGTAAGTGCGTTTGGGTACGTGATTACAAAACTAAATGCGTTTGGGTACGAGATTAAATTTCATGCAAGAAACTGTGAAAATGTATTTTCAGAAAAATTTACTTTCTGATCCCCCCTCGTAATAATTCGAAAAAAATGTTCAAGTTTATCGTGTAGGGTGTCTTTGTATATACTTTTTGACCTGATAAATCGATTTCTGTAGTCCATTTTTTCCTACGATCAATAGTTTACGAGATATGATCATTTAAAATTATTTTAAAGTTACAATGTTCTAACTTGTATAATAGTGTTACTGAGGTCCTAAGCTTCAAGAAAATATCTTTCTTTACTTTCTACGACCAATAGTTTGCCGTAAAAATGTATTTTCAGAAAAAATTACTTTTTGACCACCCCTCGTAATAATTTGAAAAAAATGTTCAAGTTTATCGTGTAGGGTGTCTTTCTATATAGATTTTGACCTGATAAATCGATTTCTGTAGTCCATTTTGTTTTACGTTCAATACTTTACGAGATATGATCATTTAAAGTTATTTTAAAGTTACAATGTTTAACTTGTATAATAGTGTTCCTTAGGTCATAAGCTTCAAGAAAATATCTTTCTTTACTTTCTACGACCAATAGTTTGCCGTAAAATGTATTTTCAGAAAAATTTACTTTTTGATCGCCCCTCGTAATAATTCGAAAAAAAATTGTTCAAGTTTATCGTGTAGGGTGTCTTTCTATATAGTTTTTGATCTGATAAATCGATTTCTGTAGTCCATTTTTCCTACGATCAATAGTTTCCGAAATATAATAATTAAAATTATTATACGAAAAAACCTTAGTCTTTTCCCTATATATTAACAAATGTCAGTACTAAACATTCTTTTGTGCACTTAACATCAAAATTTACCGGCCTAGTGTTATTTGTAGAAACGGCAATGCCTCATACGTTTACCGACAAAAATATTTTGTCGCTTCGCGTGTTTTTTTTCGTCATATTTTAGTTGTTCGTATACAGTTTTTCGTATGTGCTTCAAACCTGGAAGAAGACATTTTCTTTTAGGTAAGTAACGTTTTGAAATTTGTATAATTTGCATGTGCTTTCCAGTAGCCACCATAACAGTATGATGTAGCTTTACATAGGCAAATATCGTACTCAAAACCTAATTTTTTCCCCTTTCAAATGGCAAACATATCTTTAAAGTAACGCTAAATAGCTAAAAAATAATCACTCAAAAGCATTTACATATACTTCAATGTAAATTTATTCTCAATAAGCCGCCCGCATAATCATATTCTGCATACGCCACTGTTCTCAACAAACAAATTATTCCTTTTCGTTAATTTAATTCAATCGTTTACTATTTGTTTTTTTTAAATATATATCTTAGTTTACGAAAACTTCTGGATTTTTCATCTTCAAAAAACAAGTTTTCTTCCTTCCTTTGGAATGTCTTAAATTCCATCCCATTCACCTAGCAATAAAAACCGCCCCAAGCGTAGGTAATAACCAGCACCATTGACGCTAAGGCTGTCTTTTCCGCCTATCTCACACACACCAACGCATTTATGCGTGCTTCGAGCATTCACACACACACACACACACACACCAACGCGTTTATGCATCCGTGCGAGCTTTTTCACACACACCAATACAAAAATAAATCTCTTCCCCCGTCTCTCTCTCTCGCTCCCGCTGTTTCCTTCAAACTAGCAACAAAAATATACCCTCCCCCTGCCTTTCTGCTCCGCTCCTATTGTAGCCTAGTCAAGAAAACTTTCTTTTTTCTTCCCTCTCTCGCTCTCTTGCTTTCGTTCTCTGTTACCTTCCATATTCCTTACAATGTTAGGTAACTGTTTGTCCCATTTTAAACATTTTTTACACCTAACAAACAAGTGTTTATTCTTTCGAACGTTCTTTCTCTGCTAACTCGTACACAAGCGCTATAAAACTATCCAGGAAATACATGGCATTTCCGCTTTGCGTATTTCAATCTTAAATTTGCCGTAACAAAATTTCAATGTCTTTTTCGCTCATAACAACGCTTATATCCTAGCTCTCCAATAAATAAAAGCAAAAACAACGCATTTTGATTCATGTAAATGCACTTAAAATCGCAGTTCAATATTTTTATGATATTTGTTTATATAAATGCTAGATTTTAACTCACCTTTACTTCCAGTAATTCCAAATGTATTCTCCAAACAACACACTCACACGAAAATACACAAGCCAAGTTTTAACAACGCCACAAGCACACTATTTAATTTCAACTCATTTCAAACTTCTGTATATATATCTTAACCTGCGTGCTTTCATGCACACACAAACACATCTGTTTTTCACCCTTCCGTTTTTCACAAAACAACTACAATAGCTATTCTTTAAAGTTAACAAGGATGTTATCCACAAAAAGGGCTTTTTCTTTTTTCTTTTTCCTAGTATCAGGGTAGGTGGTATGCTAAATGGAACAGTTTTATGTCTAACAAGTCGAAAGATCTTTTCTTCTAAAAAGGGTTACATTCAACTCAAAAATACAGGTGCACGAAACTAACATGACGTTGTCTCCACCGTCAACAATAAATGTCACATACGTTTTCTCAAATAACTTTCACAAACTCACATATGCATGCTAAATGTCACATTTTTCTGTCTAACAAGTCAAAAGATCTTTTTTCAACTATTTCCATTCTTTGTTTTTTTAAAAAAAATACAGGTGTACAAAACTAACATGATGTTGTCTCTACCGTAAACAATAAATGTCACATACATTTTCTCCTTTTATTCTGTTCGCTATGTAGCTTTCGCTTTCCATTGCAGTAATTTCCACATCTGCCTCTAGCTGGCAAAGTCCTTAACAAATACGTAACAATTCACACGCCAATTAAAAGCAGTGGTCCTTTACTCCAAAAAGAACATTACGCTTCGCCTCCCGATCCTATGTGTGCTCCAACAGTATGTGGCATTGCAATAACTTTCACAAAGTGACATGTAACATTTTCCAGGTGTTTCTAAAAATCTCTGTCCTTCACAATAATGAGTGCTATTTCTTTTTTCCACATCTTTTCATTCTCCATAGGGTACAAGTCACAGTCCCAATTAAAAAAGTTCACATTTTACCCCGACCACCTGGAACACACACATAGAAACATCTGGGTGTATCCCCTTTTCTTTACATAACGTCAAAGAATTCTCTCCCTCTTTTGAGTCTCCCCAACACATCTTAGCTATCATTTAGATGTCCTTTTAACAATAATGTATTATCGACATTTCCGCTGTTTCTAAATACATGTAACTAAGTTATGTGACATGTTCAAATACTCTTTTCTGACTTCCAACAGTTAAAGTATTGTCCGACACCTGTCTATCAGTTTCAAGTGACAGTATCTTCTATTGTAATAATCCTAGAAAGCTTCAATTTATGTGACAGTTACAAAAAGCTTCTCTCTTTCGAATTCTAACCTTTCCCATTGTTTTGACAATGGTATCACGCTGTTAGGAATGTTTACATATAGGACCATGACTACTGCGTTGGCTACAAAATCCGAACGAAATAACCACATAAAATTTCATTGTCGTATGGCGGAAAACTTCCAAAACTTTTAGAACAAAGAAACGCGAGTTTTGAAAGCTAAAATTAATTAACTTGAAGATAATAGTAAAAACAAAAACATTCGGGACATGTATAAATGCACCAATGAACTTAAGAAAGACTATCAGCGTCGTGCTTATACAATAAGAAATCCAACGGAACAGTTCTCACTGATCAGGATAGCATCTTAAATAGATGGAAAGATTTCTTTGACGGTTTACTTAACACATAGCCAATAAGTAATGTTCTTGGAGAAAGTGACCGTATATTCCAGACTCTATACATAACCGTATATTCCAGACTCTAACCAGACAGAAACAGAAATCACTATTTAAAAATTAAAGGAACACACATCTCCGGGTGTATACGAAATTTTGGCTGAATTAATTTTAGCTGGAGGAGAAAAATTATAGAGCAAGATATACAAACTCATTCTCCTTATCTGAAACAAGGAGGAATTACCACAAGAGTGAAAAGAATCATTGTCCCAGTTCAAAAGAAAAGCAACAAAACTGATTGTAATAATCGTAATAATTATTGAGACATTTCTATTTTGTCAACATCCAATAAATCCTTTCAAACATTCTATGAGCAAGATTGACTCCATACACAGATGAAATTATTAGAGATTATCAGAGCGGATTTAGGTAAAATCGATCAACTATGGGCCAGATATTTACCATTCGACTAATACTTGAAAAGAAATGTGAATGCAATATCCTGGCATATCAATTATTGACTTTAGACTCGGATAGGAGTCAAATATTGTACATTATTACAGAATTTGGAATACGGAAAAAAGGTAGATTATTTAATATATGTTTAAATGAATCCCAAAGTAAAGTCCGGGTAGCAAAATTTATGTCCACGAGCTTTCACGTCGAAAATGGCCTGAAACAAGAAGATGCGTTGTCTCCATTATTAAACTTTGTTCTGAAGAACACTATATGGAAAATCAAAGACAGCAATCAGGTCCTAGAGCTGAATTGTATTTACCAGGTTATGGTGTATGCTGATGATGTAAATTTAATAGGAGATGATAGAACAATAGAAAGGAATGCAGAAATCTTAATTAACGCTTGCAGGGATATGGGGTTAGAAGTAAATGCAGAGAAAACTAAATATATGGAAGTTTGTTGAGATCGTAATAGTACTGTATTGTATGGATGAGTTAAAATATCAAATAATACTTACTTTCGAGAAAGTGGATACCTTCAAATATCTAGGATCATTACTAACAGACCAAAACTATAATCAGTAAGAAACTTGATGTCAACTGAGAGCAGGGATTTCGTGTTATTCAGTTAAAAATCTTTTGTTGTCGCGAATTCTGTTGAAGAGTTTGCAGCTTAAAATATAAAACGATAATAATGCCTGTTGTGCTGTATGGTTGCGAAAACACTGACGGAAAATTGCAGACTGAAAGTATTTGAAAACAAGATTCTTAGAACAATATTCGGACTCCAAGAGAAACGAGAATGTGGAATGGCGGAAATTTCATATCAAAGAAGTGCATAATTTATACGTTTACCAAACATTGTTAGGATCATCAAGTCTAGGAGGCTAAAATGGGTATTTCATGTAGCTAGAATGGAAGAAAATAGAAACGCTTTCAAAGTTCTAACTGGAAATCTAAATAGGAAAACGACCATTAGGAAGACCAAGGCGTAGATGGAAGGACAATATTAAGATGGTTCTCGCAGAGATTAAAATGTAAAGTAGAAACTGGGTCCAGTTGACTAAAGACAGAAATCAATGGAGAGCTTTTGTAAACGCGGCACTGAACCTCCTGTGTCCATAGGCCACACAGCTATATTAATTTGTTGATATATTTAGCTTATCTTTATTTGACAGAAAAGTTATTACAGGAACTAAAAAAGCATTTCTCTAGTAAACATGATTTCGATTCGATTTTTCCACAAATTAGCTATTTACGTTAATACTAAAACAAATTTGATGATGATTTTGATATAAAATGACATCCATACTTTCTTTCAGTCTCTCTCTCTCTCTCTCTCTCTCTCTATGGGCGCCCTTTTAGTAGACTTGTCCACCGCCCTCATTACTATCCCAGCACGGGCCTGACCATAACCTATCACACGATTACTGTTGTTAATTATTTCCTTTTAATTTATTACATAACGGGCCCTACTCAGAGAGAAACGTAAGAATAACACGAATAAACAAGCAGAAATCTCTTCCGTTATATTAGTTTCTTCTTTTTCTTCTTTCTTCGAATTGATGAAAGATTGCAATGAGCAGGAATTTCCAGCTTCAAATGATAGTTTGGCAAAATATGCGAATCCGGAATTTTGTAGACCATTTTCATGGTGATATTATTGATAATATAAAAACATAATGTATTCCATCAATACCTTTAGATTCTCATGAACAAAGAAATGAGACTATGTAATACATCATGTAACTGTTGTCTGTCTGTTCGACACATGGAAGGACAGAGAAGGAGGGACAAGGGTAGTTTTTACAGTGTAAATATATAACTAGTAAACTATTCTTAATACATAATGAATGAATTCCTGTATTTTGATGAACGACTAAAAAAGTTATAATTTAGAAAGTTACACTGCTCAAATAAAAATGTCACAAATTCAAAATAGTGAATTTGCGAATCATGTTGTTTATTTACGTTTTTCAACCCAAAATCTAAACGAATTTATAGGTTATGATAAAAGCAGGGTATATGTTTTCATAACAACAATATAATACTATAGAATTTTATAGAATTTTCCAATTTCTCACATTTCGGAACTACATATTTCTTAACCTGTATAAATTCGTGAAATCATAAACGTTTGGGAATTCATGCCCATTACTCCCTTTGATCAGTTCAACAATACATCCAAAAGAAAATTAATTTGTTAGAGGTACGATTTGCGTAATAAGTTTGCTAGGTCCTTTGTCAAAGTATTATACATAGGAAACCTATAACTCATTGAAAGGAAGTCGCATCATATTCTTATAGTTACGGTTTACATTAAAGATATAATTATCAGAGATTTATACCAAACTTGTAAAATAAGGTTTCAGTTTCAACATTTCTGTCTTTCTGTTCCAGAAAACGCCAGTGACGAGGAAGGTCACCCCAAAGCACCAAATGGAAAATCTTTATAAAAGGAGCGAGGCATACCTATCAAAAATAGAAGCAAGAAGATTATCATTAATTAATATTCAAATTAGACGCGAGAAGGTGGTCCTGAAGCAGCAAAAGATAGCATCAAGGCAACAGAACGAGCTGCATAATGCTCTGATGGCAGAACACAGTAAGAGAATGGCTTTACTACAGATTCAGAAACAAAGAGCAAGCACGTATAATTGTATTTCGACATCATCTTTGTAATTATGAAAATGTAAATAAACATCAGAATTCAGAAATAACAAGCTTTATTTCAGTGAATCGAAAACTTATTAATTCCCCGTTTAAATTTATAATACTTTTTTCCCCTAAGAAAACTAACGGTAGTTCATGGATTGTACCGTTAATTGAGCAACAAGTGTCAAAATGATAGTCCATATCTCAATCCAAGTAATTTTCAAACAAGATAACTTCAAAGACCGAATTTCTACATTTACCGCAGGTTATGATAAACGCGTTTACCAATTCATGTGTTCTAAAAATTTTTTGATATTTCCTTTTGATGTAAGGAATAATGTTCCAAGTATATCCGCATACTTAATTAATTGTTTGTTAATTCTCGGACACGAAAAAATCTGTGGCCTATAGTTGGGAGAACGCCTTTGGTAGTGTCCCAGAACTAGTGTGTGAATTGAACATTTTTTTCCGGGGCATAGATGAATTTTACATACAGAGCGTTGCTACTTAATTGAGAAATGGACTGCAAATATCATTGTGTAGCGTAATGCACATGTTGTAGAAAGTTTTCAATGTGCAACTACATCATTATTCCATTCTGTTAAACATTATTTGTTGTACAGTCTGCTATAGAAGTTCTTTCCGTTTGATGATAGTTTCGTAAATAACTAGAGAATGGAAGTATAATTTCAGTACAGTTTTCAGTAAGTTAAAAAAATAATTTTCTATACGTTCCAGCATATGGCGCAACCGGCGGTAAGCCATACCACCTTTAGTCCCAAAATAAATTTTACCAAACCGAAAGAACTTTAGCCGCTGACTATTGGAGATGGTTTCAGCGGTGGCTCAGTAGTACAGAAACCAATCTCTAGTACATGGAACCCCTGATTCGGTCCCGGTTCGTGTCAAACGGATTCCGTAGTGGATGGACATCGTTTGCATGAGTTTCCTTGGGTTTCTCTTACTTCCTTATTTCTACGAAATCTTTCACAATCATTAATTTTGTTCATCCATAGCAATCAATAATGAAATATCAATCTGGAAGACAAAGTGAAAGAAATGAAATTTCCACTGCGTGGAATTTTTAATTTGGTTTATAATACACAATTCTCTAAAGTTTCTTCTTTTGACTAGTGTGGAATCTAAGAGAAGTCTCAAAACGGAAAATTTTGAGAAGCACAGTTTAAAAAACACTGTCTATGAGCTTGTTAATTACCGTATTTCTTTGAATATAAGGCGCACCTTTTTGTCAGCTTTTAGACGTCCAAAATTCATGTGCGCCTTAGATTCGACGGCGTCTTGAATTCTATGTATATACTGCTATATACATATTTATTCATTGCATGTAGGTTACAACATAGAATCTACTACAGTCTTAATTCTGGTAGTTTCAACTAATTTGCCTAAAATTATTGTATTACGACAATGACAGACTGCACAGAGATGGTAATCGCTCACGAAGAATGAATATTTCGTTTCACTGATAAGAAAATACTTATCAAAGGAATGTATACGTACATTTCTGCGCAGGGTTTGCCCAAATGGGCCAGTGCGAAAAAACCCGGTGGGTTTTTTCGTGTTGGACCCACCTGAAAAAAACACCTTGGTTTTTAAGCTTCTTGTTAGTATATTGTTGGTACAACTTGGTATCAGATTTTGGTCTTTCCTTGGGCGAATTAGCTTTCGCATTAGGGTATGCAACAGCTTTCAACGTATGACCTATATAAAGTTCTGAATGAATAAGAAACCTTACCTTAGCTTGAGATAATTATAAAACAGATTAATGTATGGACTATGCTTATGGCCAGTTTGAAGTAAAATATGCAATTTTATATTTTAGAAAATACTTTCTATGGATAGTATGCTCGCCGATTCGGCGACGCCGAGTGACGTTATCCCTCATATGTTTGACGGGTTTAAGGCCATAGGTGCCGGTATTACCAGTAAATATGTAAATACATTAGTAGCACTATTATTTCTTATCTTTGATGGTAACACAAGCATTCTTCAGTAAAATTTGGTTTTCCTAGAACAACAGTTTAGTTCAGTCATTTGTTGCTAACTCTTCAAATAAGCATTCTGTAGAATTAACACTACCACCATTAGCGTAAAAATTGTCAAATTTAAAAGCTTAATGTGTAGAGTTCCGAAGACTGCTTAACTATTTCAAGTACTCAATTCCAAATTCCGTAATAGCTGAAGTTTCTAGGGATGCGCTCGAGTCGAGACATGTCTCGAATCTCGACTCGACTCGACTCGAATTCGAGTCGAGATTCGAGTCGAGACACACTTTGTAAAATTCGAGACGAGTCGAGACAAACGTATTTCTCGACTCGAATTTTCGAGTCGAGACACGAGTCGAGTCGAGACGGCTCTTAAAAATCTCGACTCGACTCGAATGTCTCGAAAATCTTTCTATAATTTTTAATATTATTTTGAAGAAAGTATTCACTCAGAAACAGCCTTGAAACCAATTCCAGCTTTTATTCCTTCAGAAAGGTACAGAACGCATAAAATTAATAGTTAATCTTTAAAGATCAAGGTTTAATTTTCAGCTCAATTCAGTTAATTAGAACTAATAGTTAATGTCGTTGTATTTGATTGTACTGCAAATATAATGATAATAATAATAATTGATTATCTAGTTTGTATAAAACTATTATCCGTAGTCTAAATATAGTTTGTATAAAACTATTGCGATAAAGTGAACTTCATAAATTCTCTGAATGAGCAGTTGGTAGTCTATAGTAATTTAGCATAGTTATAATTATTGTGTTTTCGTTCCCATGAACGCAATAGGGTTACGTAACTTCTGGATTATTCGCTTGCCCAACTATTCTGAGGCTTTAATATGTTGCAGCATATCACGAGCTACGGATAATATATAATGTAACATTTGTTGTAAATCACATATTATGATACGAGACTATTTTACATAGTATATCTTATCTAATATAAATAAAATAAAGAGTTTGTTTGTGTGTTTGTCTGTCTGTCTGTGTGCGATCTGGGAACCAGACGAGTGGAAATTTGGTCACAGGTACCTTAGTCCAGGCCCCAGATCAAGACCAAGCGTTTTTTTTTTAAATTTCGAACCAGGGGGGTCTAGGGGGAGACGTTTACTGGGACCGACCTGGGGACCAGACAAGTTGACCGAGAGTTACCAAATTTTGGTCACGGATACCTTGGTCCAGGTCCCAGTCTAAGGCGAAGCGTTTTTGTCAAAATTGGAACCAGGGGGTCTCAGGGGGACGTTTAGCGAGACATGTAGTAAAAGTAATCCAAATTGATCGACATTAGTGTCAAATCCATAGTTTTCACGGTCGCTGAGATCAATGGTGACACTTCCATCAGCGATGACTTGCAAATTCAGCTACTACTGTATGCGGGCCGGGTGTCAGCGGGTGAGGAATACCGAGACATGTATAAATAGCCCATATTGATTGATACTAGTGTCAAGTCCATAGTTTTCGCGGTTTCTGAAATGAATAGTGATACTTCCACAGGTGTTGACTTCCAAATACAGCCCCCATGCGAAGAATGGGTATATTAAGCTAGTATTACAATAAATGGACTGCTTGGATGCCAAGAACTAGTACAGATAAGTATCATTCACTTCTATGAATAGGTATTTTTAAAAGGATTTTTGTAAACACTAAGTTATAAAACAATGAACTACATACAGTAGTTATGGTTTTGGTTCCCAACATAAAAGAAATATGGATTGTTCATGAGATATTGAACTTCAACTTTCACTCCTGGAAAATTTCAATTTTGGAGTTAGGCCACTTGGCATCAAAGCAGTTCACTGTAAGATAAATACATTCCGCACATTAGTAACATAGTTTTTCAGGGGCCTTCGATTTCCATCCTCTCAAATGAAAGCTGAACGATTGCTTGACACATGCTGACTATATAGGAGAAATAGTGTATTAAGTTTTCGAGCTTTGGTGCGTATCCGTATTTACACTCTGATATAACTTTAAGTTCACACTCAAATCGAGCTAATTGCTTAATGCATTTCGAAAGCTTTTGTTTTTGTGCAGCTCATTAAGGAAAATCTATTTCATAATCGTAACATTTATGTACCAAGAAACTATGAACGTAAAGTGGACTCGACCTAGCCCCGTGGCCGCTGTGACTCAGTGGCACAGCTCTCACCCTTGGTGTGTGAGGACTCTGATTCTGTGTGTGTGTGTGTGAACTCCGCGGCTAGTGTACGCGTCTTTGCCGTGGAAGACTCGGGCTCAATTCCCGGCGCGAGCTCATGTAGTTCGGATTCCACGTTAATCAGTAGGTCTACATTTCATATATCCTCGCTGCTGAAAGAGACGGTAAAGTCAAAATCAACTCAACAATATATATGTGTGTGTGCTTATGTGAATTTCCTTGTGGCTGTATGGTTAACACATACGCCTTGATCGCGGGAGACTCTGGTTCGATTTACGGTGGAAGCTCATGAAGTTGTTACCGGTATCCCACTTTAAACTGTAGATCCATGCCTCATATAACCATAGATATAATATGGTACAGAGTAAAACAGGCATAGAAATTTAAGCTTTTTAGGCTAACTTAATCTTACATATAATGCAACTAGCTTGGCCAAGTTATAATGGAGGAAATGCTATCATTGCAACACTCTGAGAATAGAAAATGTTCGTCAGGTATTACTATCCCCCCCTCTCCTGCAGAATGAAAACCCTGACTAAAACTCAATATATATATATATAAAACTATTTTGTGTAATGTAACAAACAGTGGCGGATAGTATTCATGTTTCCTTGCAGAGGTCCTTACGAGGGTTCGCTTCCATCTTCCTCTCCCCAAGAACTAAAATAAATTAAAAAATTGCTATTACTTGTTAATCTTGTACAAAGGACGCAATTAAAGTCCCAGTGTAACACCCCTTCACATTTAGATTTTTCCCCTGGAAGAAAACCAGTTATTATTGTTTCTTGATTTCTCAGTCTCACCTACATAAACATACGAATAGAATTACAGGATAGGACATGTTTAGAGTGCTTGCACGTGACATCTAACTATATTTCTCATCAAATGTGTCACAGATGAAAATTTCCGTTTGTACTGCCTCTATTTTCTGGTACATATGTTTCATTTATGTTATGTTGCTAAAATTCGTTAGGAAACAAGTACAGACTGCGCCTGTGTGCCTGACAAAACGTAAATGTACTGGATAATTATTTCTTCACTTTCTTCCAGAAAAAAAAAGTAACCCATCTCATGTCGGCTAACAAAAGGAGGTAGCGGACCAAAGATAGCCGTTGTTTACCTAAGGTCGTTACACAGCAGGGGTTTCATTCAGTCAGAGGGAAAAGAAAAAATAATTTAAGGTTACTACATTTGTTTTGAACTGCAATATACTTCTTCCTTTTATTTTAAGAACCATTTTCTTCTCATTTGTCTGCATCAGGAAAAAAATGCAAAAAATCACTAGAATGTGCCTATTTACCCAAAGTACGTACTAGATCACTAGTTCAATAGTAAAATCACTAAATCTAGTACGAAATCATAAATGTGGCTTCCCTGGGTTGGAGCGAAAGTAATGGTTGGAGTAAAAACTAGTCCGTATTTCTACTGCGTTCTGTTGTTGAATTCACAGAAATGTTCAAAAATAAATTCAAGAAGTAAAACACGATCCTACAAAAGACTGTTTACTTGCTCACTGGTTTTCGTATTGTGAACTGAAACTCAAGTGCGCAGTCATGTTGAATACTTCTGTCCCTTTCTACTTTACAATTTGAGGTGGGATGAGGGTCAGAATAGATCTAGTGATATACCGCTAAAGGAAGTGCTTCAGTACAGAGTCGGAAGCGGTATGTATTGTTTATACTACTTACAACGTTACCCCCCACATAAAATATAAATTCACCCTTTCTCCCTTCCCTTTTTCGAATACAATGAACCGACTCTTTTGCTGAAGAAAGATGCTAAAAGAAAATTGAAACATCTGTGTCTAAACTTTCTTTGAAGCGCAGTTTTTTGTATTTGTAAGGTTTTGCGAGTGTTTTCGAGATAGCCAAATCTTTTACCATGGACTCCTGCTGCGAACTGACAGTGAGTAAACACCCGATCTCGCTGTGCTCAATTTCTCTCGCACACGTGAAATGGGTTTGTTGTTTCCAAAACAAATAGGAAGTTACCTTGTGCTTTTGCATTTCTGCACGCACACAGGTACCATTGTTGTTTTAATGATCAGAAGAAATATCAAAACCATCCGATATATATGATACGAAACAGCTAACAGAGGGAGGCAAAGATAAAAGTAGGCCTATACCAAGTTTTCTGCGTGATACCATTATGGAGAATAAATATTTGATAAAGTCACGTAGATGCGCTTAAACCTATTCCATCTGTCCTTATAACTTTTCTGGTCTCATCAATTTCTCAGGAGAATACGTACAACATATGTCCAAATTCCATACATACTCTTTCTAAACCAATCAGTAAACTCATTAAGAACACCAACTGATATCAATAAACAGTAAAGAAAACAATACTTTATACTTCTATCATTTGGTACACATCTCTATGAAGCATAGCTTGTTTCTTTTCGAAATAGCTCCTTCGTGTCACAGCTGTGGTTAGTTTTGTTTTGTGTTAGGATGAAAGAGACAAATGCAATATTTGCTTCGCGGTGAAGTTATATATATTATTAAGATGAGCGAGGTTTAACAAAGAGTGCCTTTCGGATGCACAATTTAACGGGTAGTTGCAGTCCGTGTTGAGAATCGAACCAAAGCTATGTAAGACATGTTATGATAAATCCAAAAGGTGTGTTGTATCGGTGCAGTACCAGTTTTTCACGTTTTTCAAAATGTTCCAAAACCCAAAGAATAATCTTTAAATTCTGATATTTTATTCGTCACAAATTACAATTTTATAATGTAGTCAATGTTTATAATTACTGGGCAGTTGGGCGTTTAAACTAATGACATCATAATAAAGTCAAAACCATAATTTTGAGTTGAATTGATTCTGAGTTTAACGTCCCGTTCAGCAGCGAGGCTATGTGAGACGTGGACCTACTGATTAACGTGGAATCCGAACCACATGAACTCCCACCGGGAATCAAACCCAGGTTTCCCACGCCAAAGGCAAGTATGCTAACCGTTAGCCACGAAGGAGCTCCCCCATAATTTTAGTGGGCGATAAGAAATATCTCGCCAGTGCTTTTACAATAAATAAAATTTTATAAGTATTACAGAATAGTGGTAAGAGATTTTATAATAGCTCTTTTATTTATGAGATATGAGTATTTTGAAAAAAAAACAACTAAAGAATAGGTTGGCGGAACCACAAAAGACTCGTAAAATAAACTTTCTTATAAATACATACGCACCTTACTCACCTTTTATAATTGCCATGCTTACGTTCTCCACAAAAACAGAAATTCTCTTTTAGTGATACTTTACACAAGATCATGAAGTGGGTTCAAATTTAATTAAAGGCAAAATACAATACAATAATCCACAAATATTGCCTCAAGTGAGTTTAAAGATTTCTAAACACTAGTGCGAAACCGGGCTCTGCCGTTGCGATCGATTTACTGGTCTTGAGACGAAAGTAAGAAGGGACTTACGCACACAGTAAGTAAAAACAATTAATATGCCTGTAATTTTCCCCCAAATGGACGTATCTTAAAACTAACCTCACCATTATTTTTCTAATTAAATTCTAGCCCGAAATTATGTATCATATTACCCTATTCGCATTTTGAAAACTTGACCTTAATTCAAAATGGCGGATTTCAAGATGGCTGCCATCAAGGTCATATCTACCATACGACTTCTCCCAGGACTTATATGTATCCACATGGTTTTTCTTCACTTTTCTTCATTAACGCTCCGTTTACAAAGGGTAGTAAGGGACTTCTGTAGTAATCTCTAATAACCACATCACAATTCTTAAAAGTTATTTAAAAAAATAGAAAACATGCACCATGGCAAAAATTTGTCATCACAAGTAATGATGCATACATGCCTTCTATCAGCAAAAAAAGTTTCATTGAAATTGGAGCCGGACATTTGAGTGATGTCCCTTGTGGGATGTGATTGAACGTGACGTCAGAGCACATCGCTCCCCTTCCCGGAATTTACGGGAATTAGGTGACCTGAGTGAGTACATGCGGTGCCAGCTGTCTCCAGCGACCTATCAAGGATCATTGCGTGTATGCCAAGAACGGTCGCCGTTTTTATCCATGCCAAAAGTCAACATACTGACAATTAGGTAGGTAGTCATGATGGTCTGGCTGATGTGTGCGTATATTTTAACTCGTACATTTTGTCTCGACTCGAATTTCGAGACGTCTCGACTCGAATTCGAGTCGAGTCGAGACAGAGACTGTCGAGTCGAGACACGAGTCGAGACAGAAACATATTTTCGAGTCGAGACAACATTTTCTCGAGACGAGTCGAGACAGGCTTAAATCTCGACTCGACTCGACTCGAATGCATCCCTAGAAGTTTCGATGTACAGTAAAGAAAGCATTTTCGAGGGAAAGAAGTACTCGGTAAACAGGGTCGGCGCTAGCAGTTTTGCCGCCCTAGGCGGTACTTTAAAATGCCGCCCCTTTAATCCACAAACCTTATTTTGACAGAAGACCGCTCAGATATACCGCCCAGGTAGGTATTAAGAAAAGTAAGATACCATATTTAAAAACCTGTATGAAAAGGAAAAGTAAACAAAAAATTGAACTACCTCTCTCGAATGCTTACGTAGTATTTAAACGATTCCATACATGACACAATATTCAGTATGCTCGACTTCGCTGTACGTGATATACAGCAGGACATATCCTACAGTTTTTTTTAATATATGCTTTAGTCCGACTATGAATTTTAATTTTTAAGCTTATTTTATATCAAAAGGTGTTTCCAATAGAGTATGGAGCAAAAAGTTAATATAGTGATTCAATTATACGGCAAAAGTAAGTAATTAACTTAAGACCTATAATGTACTAAAACACAATAGAAATACACAAATTTAACACACTTTAATTGAAAAAACTTTTCTTGCTTTGATATGGGCAAATTCTTTTATCACATTCGCGTAGTCCAATGTTTCAGCCAATTAATGTTCCATTGATATCATCACTAGACCCTTAAACGTGTTTGAGATATGGAAGAACGTAGATAGCTTTTAATAAGCTTAGAGTAAGTTTCGAAAAATTTCTTTCTCTACTTGCCGCGGTTACTGGTAAGCTAAACAAAATCATACCTGAAACACTGACATAGGGAGCAAAGTAATATTCCTAAATTAATGTTAGTCTCTTTTGGTGAACTTTTAGGCTTAATTATAGCTTTTAATAGTTTCAGTTCGTCTTTCAAATCACTGGGGTTAATATCTTTCGATTCTTCGCGTATTAAAATGCAGGCACTTTTCAGACAAAAGTTCCAAGTGGCATATCGTTCAGATTACTTATATCGTAAAGAAAATCGAAATACTCGCTGTGATGTTTAAGTTGCTCAAACCTTTCTCTTAAATCTAACACAATCACGTCTAGAAGTTTGTAATAAAAATCGATCTTGTATCTTGTTTGTGGATCTTCAATAGCTTCATCTTCTGCCTTCTATTGAAACTATCTCTTCTTTCGACTTCGAGCTTGCACTGTATTTCCTATCCATGGATCATCCATATCTAATGCTGATGCTAACTCCATCTCATCAACTAAGTAAGATTGAAACTTTGCATCATTTCTGCTCCACTGAAAGTTCTCAGATTTGTTTTAAAGAAACCCTACTGCATCAAACACATGAGAATCAATGCTTTGGATACTTCTGTTTACTGTTTATGTGGAGTGAAAAGTCATACCACATAACGAGTGAGTAAAGAAAGTAAAGCCAGGCAGCTGGTTTGCTATACACAGAGCATCATGGGAGATAATTCTATCTAATATTGTCGTTACTTATTTGAAGTAAGGTATCATAAAACCTCTATTTGATATCTCAGTGGATTCAGAGCATCAACTCGACTCTCCCATCTTGTGGTGCTGAATGGTTTTAAAGTGAGGCTGGTATGTTTATTTAGTATGGTCCATCGTTGAACTGACGCAGGAACGAAGTCAAACTTTTTTTTTTAGCTATACAAAAAAATGAAACGGTAGACTGAGATGTGGCTGCACCGTTAACGACAAAGTTTAGTAAAGGAACATAGAAGGCTTGGGAATTTATTTTTGCTTTTCATATTGGAACTATTGTCATATCTTTGGCCCTTCATATCTTCGATAGAAGTTCATTTCTTTTTTCTGTTTAATTATTACTTCTGTCAGTTCTAGCTAGACCAGTGATGTCTTTTACTGGGACGAAACCAAGAAAGTGTTCGCAAATTTTTATAAGCCATTCTCCATTACTGTATGTAACTTGTATAAAACGAACGATCCTTTGCTCTGTACCAGAAATATCTGGTGTACAGTCTAGCACTATAGTATAATACATTGCAGCTCTCAACAAAAACAGTATTTTACTTTCAATTTACTCACTAAGAATATGAATAAAATATTCAGAAAGTAAAGCCACGCAAGAAATTTTGACTTGCTGAAAATTTTTGGACATCTTTTCCTTAGTAATGGGGGTATTTTTTTTGCCCTCCCATGGTTTTTTTAATGTGTTCGGCCATGATTTGTATTGCTTAAATATAAAAACAATTATATATATATATATATATATATATATATATATATATATATATATATATATATATATATATATATATTGTTGATAAGACATGATAATGAACAATTTGTAAATTGGTTAAAAACTCGCTGCTAGAACCTAAATGTCTCTAGGTGCTGTAGGCTAGAACGGCCTGTCTCAAATGGGAGTGTACCTTTTACGTACTTGAAGTGGAGCGTTAGAATATTGCTGAATAGAAAAAATATAAAAGACAATTGACAATCTTATCTGCCCTAGCTGAAAATCTTATCTACGCTGCTGCAAGGGAAATCTTGAACGAGATACATGTGGCTAATAGTTTGATAATTGAAAATGAGGTGGATTTCGTGAGTAATTTCCTAAATGTGAGTGAGATAAGTTTAATTACATTCTCAGGGAACACAATTTTATTTTTCCATGTGGGCCTATTACGAAGCATTATATTTTGATAGTATTCTTTTCTTTTTCAAATTTTGCCGCCCACTAGACGTGCCGCCCTGGGCGGTGGCACGGCTCAACCCCCCCTCGCGCCGGCCCTGTCGGTAAATTCCAGCAACTGAACGCACAAAGTATCAGAAGTGAACTGCAACAAAACCAGTGGTGCCATTCAGCCGGTTCGCGAGAACCGGTTGTTAAAATATTTCGGGTTCGCAGAACCGTTTGTTATACCCAGACATAAATACACACATACATACATAACGCATGACCTACCCAAGAGTGAAATAAAGAAGCGAAATTTGTGAAAACATCCCTCTACTTTTCCCGCTCGCTTGCATTGTTGTGAAAACAAACAACGTTGAAAGAGAAATTGGAATGGGTGGGTGCAAATATATTTATCTGATGCGACCGATGGAGTTTTCCAGTCATGTCAATAAAAGGTTTCCAGGTCTTATTGTTAATTCTTTTGAAATTTCCAGACACCAAAAGACTGGTTTGGGTAAAGCTTTGACCAACTCGGGAAGGTTCTAGAATACAGGTCTCCCATATAGGTTAATAGCTAGATTGGGTTCTTTTCTGTACCAAAGTTTAAAATTTAATTCACATGATATTGACGAGCGAGCGTTAGCGAGTGAAGGTGGGTTAGGGCCCCGCAGGCCACATTGTTTTCTGTCTTTATTACAGCTAAGTGGGAAGGGGGAACTGTGTTCTAGAACCTTGCCGACTAACTCTCACTAACAATAATGTGTTATTGTATATTCTGTCATGTGTTTCCCTCTCCTACAGTCGGTTTAGTTTGAACGTGACGCTACAAAATAGAAACAGTTCTTAGTTCGAAAAATCAGGATAAAATATATATAGGGTGTTCCCAAGAACAACAGAAAGCTATTCTTCAGGTCAAAATAAAGCGAAAATCCTATATAATAGCATACCTTCCAAGGCCCCTTTCAGTCGATATAGGGAATTAAGATTTCACTATGTGACAACGTTACAGATTAAATTGGAACCATTAGCATTGCCCTAAGAATCCATCAAGCAGTTACATCGATTGTTATGCTACTAAGTGCTGCTAGTGTCAACTTTAACTTCCATCTGGAAAGAACCGGTGTAACTATTTGATAGATTGATAGATCTTCTCTGTGGTTCCTTATCTGTGACGTTGGCACATAGTGAAATTCATCTCCAAACGAGGACCCGAAAGATGTACAATTATATATTTTTTGCTTTGTTTTGTCTATGCTCTGTAGTCTATGGGCGCCATTTTTAAAACACCCGATATATATATACCAAGGTATATAGAGAACCGGTTGTTAAAAACAAAGAATAGCACCACTGAACAAAACATGTGGCGAATATCACTGTGGTTCCTGAGATGATTCAATCTACATTTGTTTGTTCGTCCTTTAAATCATTAGACGAATATTTCACCCCAATCAGTTCTGACCGCCCCTTTCCCCTTTGAGCCTACTCGCCCACTCCAGGACTCCGTCCTGTATCCGCCCCTGGTGTACCACACACACTACAGGGTACCACTTTCGGTCTTTTAAGTTTAAATTTTCAGGGTACAAGCACGAGACACTAAATTTCCTGCATAGATTTTGGCGGCATACCAACGTAAATGTTCAAAATGGAGGCCATTTTATTTTTCAAAATAGCTGTTATCCACGCTACAAACTGCTACTTTTGGTCTTCCAAATTGAAAATTTCATAGTAGAAGCACGAGATACTAAATTACCTGTATATATTTTGGCGGCGATGCAATATAAAATTTCAAAATGGTGGCCATTTTTCAAAATAGCGGGTACCCACGCTGCAGGATGCAATTTTCGGACTTTTAAGTTGAAAGTTTGAAAGTAGAAGAATGAGACATTCTAAATTTGCTATATAGATTTTCTCGGCGATCCAATGAAAAATTTCAAAATGGCGGCCATGTTTTCGAAACAGCAGTGAATAGAAAATTGTTGCAAGTTGTGACAATGATAATCTTAAAATATATAAGAATAAGAATAATTTATTGTCGTTAAACAACATGATGTTGTAATAGACAACGTCAAAATTTAAGTTCGCATACATGCAATATCTACAATTTTAATTAATCAATACAATATTTTATATTTTACCTAGTACAGTAAAACCTGTGAACTTGGCCACCTCTCTAAGTTGGCCACCTGTTTATCTTGGCCTGGTTCATGTTGAACCTGCATTTTCCCATAAGACATCGTTACTTATTACTCTGTAAGTTGGCCACCTGTGTATCTTGGAAGTTGGCCACATTGAAGCAATGTTTGTCCTATGATGATAATGATAAATTTACCTGCGAATCTTGGCCACGCAAAATACCGTTTTGTTATTTTTCTTAACTCTTTCTTATTCCCATATGAGAGGCAGATGTTCTGTATTTGAGACTAGACACAAAGAAACATGGATTCGCACGATTTGTTCTTGGAGGTCAATGGCCAGAACACTACCCTCATAAAGGGTTGGTGAAGGAAGATGTGAATATGAAAAAGCACGTACAGGAATTCAGGAAATGGTTATACGTATTTGTTTACCCTGTCTGGTTTGGAAAACCATTAGCTATATCAGCTCCTTTCATCAGTGGGGAGCTTTCGTAATTCCGGAAAATTCTCAAGGTTAAAGCTAACCATGTCAGTTGTCAAGTATTGGCACCTGACGGCTTGTGGAAAGATAGCGGAAGTTTTGAGATATGAATTCCCATAAGATATTCTTAAAACATATTTTGCTACGAGGAAACACTTGTAGCTCATTAACAAGAAGTAGTTAACTACAAAATTAGAACGCTGAAAAGAATAAAAGAAGTACGTTTAGAATGAACCACGATGAATAAATTTGTATAATATCTGATTTGCTATTTTTTTCGAAAGATATCTACAGAAAATATTTGTCACTGTCGAAAAGACATATAAACTGCACATAAATAGTTCAATTTATAATTTTGCTTTTCTTGTTTTCAATCTGAAATTAAATCTTTACGTCCCACGTTTATGCTGGGTAGGCTAAAGGAGAAGGTGATAACGAGAAATGAGTAAAATGATAGAATGAAGAAAGTGGGAGGAAACGGGAGAACCCCGATGAAACCCACGCACACGGTATCTGTCCACCTTCAAAGTTCACTTGACGCGAGCTGGGATCGAACCAGAGACCTCATGCACCAGAAGTGAAATCTCTATCACTGAACCACTGCGGCCCCTGTTTTCAATCTAAATAACTCAGTATGCTACAATATCAATTTCAATAAACTGCGTGAGTATGTTTCTATTATATCGTTGTTTGTGTAATTGCGCTTTCAATCCGAATAACTAAGTGTACCATACTAGTTTTCAAGAAGATAAAGGTACATATATTAAACATCCTGTAGTACTTTTTCTAGTACTGTACATTGTTATGATTACTCTATATACATTATTTAAAAGTAGCTATGCTGCCATTGCTTATTAAAATTTTACAATCAAGTAATACTAGAAATTCTATCTTAAAAATACATCAATCACAGTTATTTTCTGTAAGTTGGCCACCTGTCTAAGTTGGCCACTTTTCAATGGAACCAATGGTGGCCAACATAGACAGGTTTCACTGTACTACTTTTCTATTCTAATCCTGAAATTTCTTCCTGAAATACTATATATACACTTTTCTAAGAGCCACTTTTTACAAAAACATTTAAAATATTTAATCTCCATTTCTCTTACTCTAAGTGGCAATAGATTATACAATTTTATCCCTATATATTTATAACTATTTTGAGTTTTGCACAGCTGCACATGAGGAATATTTATTTCATTTTTGCGCCTTGTATTGTGTGAGTGAATACTACTTCGAGTAACATAATTTGTACAGTTTTCTTTGATGTACATAAGGCACGATAATATGTACAAGGACGGGATAGTCATTATTTCAAAATCTTTGAAAAAATGTCTACAAGATTCTCTCTCTGGAATTCCTGCTATCGTTCTTATCGCTCTTTTTTGCCACTTAAATACTGTTTGTGCCCCGGAAGAATTACCCCATAATAGTATGCCATACGACAGATGAGAGTGAAAGAAAGCATAATATGCAGTGATTAATCGACTTCTACTTACAGATATTTTTAATTTACGTAACACATATACTGCCCTTGATAATTTTTTACAAAGTTGCATAGTATGCACATTCCAGTTTAATTTCGTATCTAAATATATCCCTAATAGATTAACTGAGGAGCATTCTTTTGTATCAGTTGTGGAGCTGCTGAGATGAAAGTATAGCTTCTCTGTTTTATTATGATTCAAATGTAATTTATTGTGGAACAGCCAAACACTAGATTTATCTATTGCTTTATTATTTTTCGTGTGTATTGCGTTGATATTATTATCTTTCGTTATAAATGTAGTGTCATCGGCATACATAACAGTGGTTTCTGATAAAAAGTCAGGTAAATCGTTAATATATACCAGAAATAGAAAAGGTCCAATGACACTTCCCTGTGGCACTCCTTTAATATTTCAAGTAAGTTTGACTTTATTTTGTACACACACAACTTGTTTTCTACTTTCTAGATAAGACCTGATCAATAACAGCTCAGTTCCTCTGATCCCATAATACTGTAATTTCTGCATCAATATTTCATGTGAAACAGTATCAAAAGCCTTATTTAAATCTAATAATATTGCGCAAGCGAATGAACTGTTTTCAAAGGCATCAATTATCTCAGATACAACTTCTTCAACAGCTTTAATTGTGGACATACCTTTCCGAAACCCATATTGTGCACAGTTAATGAGATTGTTATTTTCAAAGTACAGAGTTAGTTGTTCTTTCATGCAATGTTCAATAATTTTTGATACAATTGGTACGAGAGATATTGGTCTATAGTAGTTGGGACAGCTTTTGTCTCCTTTTTTATATATGGGAATAGTAACCGCAATCTTAAGACAATCCGGGAACACTCCTTCTACTAGTATCCAATTAATTAAGTGTGTAAGGGGTTCCACTATTACGTCTATAATGTTTTTAATTGTACTATTAGTAAACCCATAATAATCCTCGCTACCAGATGTCTTAAACTTACGAACCACTGATAAAATTGCTTCAGGTGTTACGTTTGTCCATTTAAATGTCAAGTTACTAGTTTGATATCTACATGAACTTAGAATACTTTTAAAGTCTATAACACCGTTTTCTGCGGACTTAAGAGATATTGCTTGTATTACCATTTACATACTTAGCACTACTTACAAAGAATTCATTAAAAGTGTCAGGGGATATTGATATTGAATCATTTTCTTTCCGTACCCCTTATTTCCCTATTTATAATTGTCCACCCTGCTTTACATTTATTTGCATGGTTTACAATAAAATTGTCGTTTGCCTTAATTTTTGCCGCACTTATTTCCTTTCTGTAGTGTCTTTTAGCTCTGATGTATTTTTCTTTTCCCACAGGACAGCCCGATTTAGCCCTATTATACCAAGCAATGACAACCTTACGAAGCTCTGCTAGTTGCGGAGTGTACCAGTTACTAACATTTTGCTGTAATTTGTTTGTAGATAAGTTATAGCATTTAAATTTTCTTGGACAACATTTGTTTAGGCATCGTGTTAAATTATACATAAAAAATTCACACGCTTCTACTACATTTTTACATCTGAAGAATATTTGCTGCCAGTCAATTTCTTTTAATTTATGTCTTAAACTACAGATATTATCTAAACTAAGTACTCGAAAACTCTTTGTCACCACCCTAGTATTATTGTGTTTGACAAAGGGGTATAACACCCATAGGCCATCGTGATCTGACAATGCGCATTGTACTACACCACACGATAAATCATTTCTATATACATTTGTAATAATGTTATCTAAACAAGCTTCCTTTCTTGTTGGCTGATCATTTAGAAAATAAAAGTTATATGATCTAAGTATATCAGAAAAATAATTCTTGGTAGGAGTATCAACTAAAACATTGATATTTACATCCCCCAGATATAATATTTTATATTTATCATGCTTACTTAAATAGTTAGTAAGTTCTTCCCAGCGTGCAAGAAAGACATTGACATCCGTATCTGGTGTTCGATAAATTGATGCCACTATTGTTTTCGCACTAGGAAATTAAATTGCAACTACTTCGAATTCCCCCTCATAGCAGAAATGATCTACGTTAATAACAATATAGTCAATGGTGAAGCCATCTCTTAAATAAATTGCTACTCCGCCATGGGTAATTCTACTTCTATAATAGCTCGCTGCCATGATATAATTTTTAGGTACGTATAGCAGTATTTCTTCATTTCTAAGCCAGTGTTCATTAACGCAAAGAATATGGCACGGAAATGAGTCAAGAAAAATTTCAATTTCAATTAATTTGTTTCTTATTGATTGTACGTTAATGTGGAACACCAAGATATTTTCAAAGTCACAATTTATAGCACCTTTCATGTTTGAAAACACACCAGAGTTACTTTGTGCTAAAATTATATCATTTATGTTTTTAACATTAAGAAGTCTAGTTAAGTTAGATTACTTAATTCGACCAACTTCATTATTATCTATTAGTTCAATTTCTTTTGCTGTACCATTATATGACTCTGTAAACAATTTTTTATTATTTTTCGTGCACCCTTGTATAGCATTATGGTGAGGTTTACCTTGCTCCGTGCTAGCTAGACCTTGCACATTCTGGTAATATACATTTATTACATTGTAGTCACTGTTACCTCTATTGGCTAAGTGCTTGGAATTATTATTGGGACTTGCATTAAAAAACTATTATCATCATACTTTGTAGGAACCTTTCTTATTCTATTTGATTTTCGCTGCGTTGGACTAGGTGGACTTACATTACCTGCTTTTTCAAGATTTTCCACAGTACTTTCAGTATCTGCGTGTATTTTTTGAACGAGGCAGATCCTGTCTAATTCCCTTTCTTTACACGCATTAGTACTGTTTACATCAGAGCTGACAGCAATGGTGGTCTTACTTTTGAGATTGTTGTTAAATGGTAAAGCTATAACACCAGTATCATTATAGGTTTCCGATTGCTCCACTAATACATATATTTTATCAGCCATGCATGGTTTCCCCTTACCGTTTAGATGCAGACCATGTACGGTATGGTATTGTCTAGGATACATACTTATGTCTAGTACCTTTACATTTTTTAATCTTCTGCACAATTTAATGGTTTTTTGCATTTGCTGTTTCAACTTCCTTGTTTACAATTGATGTACCGATTAAGTCATGCCGATGAGGCAGAGTAGATACAATTACATTTGTTTGTGTAAGATTTGGCAAGATGTTTTTCAAATTCCTAACCACGTTGTCAGCTTCGTTTTTTGCCACATCAATTGATCCCCCAATTATTACTACCGTATCACACTTTGACATTTGTTCACCTTTTTGTGCCAAACAGCTAACTACCTCACCTAAACCTGCACCTGGCTTAACGAAACCACTAGCCTGCATGTTCACCTTCTGTTCTTGAATAATTCTGGCTATACTCTTTGCATGGCTATCGCCTACAATATATATGTTACCCCTTCTCTTTCCCTGAAAACTATTTTGTCGTTTTTGACTTTTCTCTACTTTATTTACACTTTTGTCCTTTGTTACCCTCTTTTCATTTTTTCCATTCTTCACGCTTTCCGCAGTATTTTCCTTTTCACATGTATAGCTGTTTAAATCACATTTTAACACTTTTACCCCAAAGACATTGAAATATTTCGAAAAAAACCCAATAAACGAGAAAAAACCCATATAGGCCCAGGCGGGTGTTTTTTTTTTTTTTAAAAAAAAAACAGTTTTTTCAAACCCTGTTTCTGCGCCTTAAATTCGAAGATTTTTAAAAATGAGTTTAAATGAGGTGAAATTTCAGGTGCGCCTAATATTCGAAGAAATACGGTAATGCATTTTTTCTTTAACACGTATGTATTGCATTCTCCTTGCGTAGCTTGGGTGTAATAAGGTTCTTCCCAGCTAGACCTGGTGACACTACTACGCAAATCGCAAAACAATTTTCACAACCAAGAGACTTCAGAATACCAAAAGGAAAAAAATCTACCTTGAAAACTATGAAACTTATCTCCACTGGGTTAAGGAGTTACAGGTGTAAATTCCTGGCTAAGCGGTTAACGCGTCTTTTGCATGGGAGACTCAGGTTGTATTCCCTGCGAGAGCTGATGTGATTCGAATCGCATGTTAACCTGTAGGTCCAAGTCTCATATAGCCTTGCTGCTGAAAGTGACGCTAAACTGAAAATCGAGTCAAGAAATTACAGAGGATATATCTAAATACCCATGCTTCAGAACTCTATGGTACTTGTTTATCATGTTTTAAATTATGAGTCGGGTACAGATACTTTGAAGTACTAATTAGCTAGCTATCAATGACAATAATTCGTTACGTTCTATTAAAATATCGTTCTTTTTAGTATCTGTTGTTGATTAAAAATGCATTACATCACTAGCACCAAATTTCAGCGAACTTTTTTTTTATTATTATATGCGATTGCATAACTCGTACAATTAAAATCTAGAAATGCAGCAAAACTGCATACCCATAGATCAAATATCAAACTATTAATTTAGCGGTGTTTTAGAGCGTTTTCGTTAGGAACACCAAATCTTCAACTGAACAGAGTTATAATCACCTTCGTTAAATTTTAAGATTTTTTTTTTAGTTTGATTACTCGAAAACAATTTGTCCGAAAAACTAGGACATAATTTCAGTTTTAATTTGGGATACATATATGATGTAGTCTTCCATAATTAAGCAATGGGTAAAGTGCGTGCCTTTTGTGCAAGGAGCACTGGGTTTGATTCTCTACGGAGAGGAATAAACAGAGATATTTTTGCTTACTGTCACCATACTTACGCTAGGCTATTTAATAACTTTTTAAATCAATAAAACTAACGATGTTTACTAATGTTAGACACCATTTAATTATATATAAAAACATTATTTTCCCTCATATACATTTCGTTTCAACTCACACCACCTGAGTCTTAAAATTTATGACCTACACACATAAGAGATGTATTACACAAAGTGAGAATTTACAATAGTATTTCGTACTGCATTACCCTCCAATACAGCTCGTAATGGCAGGTTTGGAGGCAAAACTTCTGCATCATCATTAAAATAGTCCTGTTCATAGATGTTAGCAAGTCTAAACATTATTCAGCGTAAGCTCTAAACTCCGATAAACAAAATATTTGTATCCTTCCGTTTGTCACAAATACGATTGGCGAGTGATGTATCACTCCCACTCCCCACAGGGAGGAGCAAATTATACACGTGCATTTTGACAATACTGTCTCGTGTTGTCCAGATACTTACACAGCAGCAGAAAAGAAAGAAAAGAAACTTGAAAGATTTTTAAAAAAAAAGTATTTGAATTTCGCTCGTAAACAACTGTTGCTTAGTGAGTAAAGGTTTGCCTTGTTAGTGTTTCACCACAACACTCGCGGAACCGGGATTCATGCCAGTCATCTTTCAGACTTTAAAAGCAGAACACCCGTCCACAGTTGAGTTGGCGCCAGAATTACTGCGCATGCTTAGTGTTTATTTCTATTGTTTCATTAGACACACTCGATTGCAGTATTATTAGATAATCCGTATTATATTTTTGTCATTTATAATAATATAGCAGTCTTATATGAAGCTTCATAGTAAAAGTAATAATGCAATCACATGAATTATTTAGCGGAGTACAAGGGTCGGTAGGACAACAGCAAATCAGCGAGATTTCGTTTCACGTGGCTTTGTTTATCGCAGTTTAGAGCTTACACCGACACAATGTATAGTGTTGACTGCTATGTTGTGCAATACAGAAGCAGCAACAATCACGGCTAAAGTTGTTTCCAACTTTAAACGTAATTTGGCTTGCAGACACGGAAATCGTCGCTTCCATGTACCAAACAAACGCTCGACGGTGTTTCTAGTTCTAATATGTGCAGCGTTGTATCTTTCTTGAGCCGCAGTCTGAGGGCGAGGAAAGGGGTCAAAAGATACCGGCGACAGGGATATCCATTGTCCCCCAATAGCAAGTCTCCTGTTTCATTTTGTTCCATTAAGGCACACATACGTAAATTGTCGAAAATTGTTGCATCGTGAGTTGACCCTGGCCAACTTGCAACAATGTCTCTAATTTTTCCCTTGGAATACGCAACAACTTGAACATTGATTGAAAAGCAGCCCTTTCTATTTCTATATAGTTCAGCGTTGTTCCCTCCTGGGGACTGGATCGGAATTTCTGTGCATCCACCGTTCCCACTACTCCAGGGAATCCTGCGATTTGAAAAAAAGATGCCATCACTTGAGTACGTTCTTCCCGAGTGCTAGGAAACTGCACGTGAATGGGACGCATTTCTGCAATAATAGGCGCCACTCTCTTGACTATTCTACTGACTGTCAATTTGTGGAGTCCTTTGAAGTCGCCCAAAACTGCTTGGAAAGTACCTACAGAAAACAATAGAAAATTAATATATAAAGAACAAATACAACTTTTAAAGCACATTGAATTATAATACGCCTCAAAACTAACAACGCACGAGTTATAGTTCCGACGTTGTATGAGCTGAGATGACCCTACCCACTTGTTTACTTGCGTTAACCTGAAAGTACTGCGCCACAAATAAGAAGAGTGCTTTCAATGACACGAAGCCATCTGTAGACAATGACTGGTGCTATGCCTTCTACTTACATGTTATTGGAGTACTGTTCACACACACACACACACACACACAAAAAAAAAAAAAAAAAAAAAACTATAACTGTTGTATGATACTACGTGAATTACACATTTATTCCTAAAGACAGGGATTAGAAATTGGGTGCTTCAAAATAACGTGGAAAATTCACACAAATTCGTTTATCCTTTATGTTTGGGCCAATGATATTCAGATCACATATGATCACCAGCACTTCAACGTTACTCATGTACTCCATAGAAACAGTATTTTTGGCGGTCATGGTTTAACTGTATTAGTTTAACGTGATCTTGAAGCACACAATTTCGTGTCCTCACTATAATAGGTTTGTATACCACAGGACTATATATAACAAAGTGATTACAAAAAAATTATCGAAGTGCGATGTATAGCCATGTATAGTTAATATCACTAGACATATGTTACAATGAAACACTGCATTTTGTGAGCAGACACTCTACACTCAAGAAAAATATTCAAAATTCGAGTTTCGATATTTAAAACAAACAATTGCACATCTAACTTCCAGAAGGTTACAAATCAAGATTAAGTATGGAGGCGTTGTGATACGTGAAGAAAGTAAAAAATGAATGAAATCTTTAAGTTTTACGTCCAGCGGTTATGCCGGCTAGGCTAAAGGAGACGGTGATGACAACAAATGACTGAAACTATGGAATGAAGAAAGTCAGAGGAAACGGGAGAACAGCGACAAAACCAACGCACACGGTGTTAGTCCACTATAAAGCTCACTTGGCCGAGCTGGGATCGAACCAAGGACCCCATGCACCAGAGATGAACGCTCTACCATTGAGCCGCCGCGGGCCCATGATTCGTGAAGAGTCGCAAGCTTGAGTACACCACTCATTCTTCTATTCCACTATTCATTATCATTTACCATAGTTTCATTTTAACAAGACTTACATTTTCAAGTTTTATAACAAAAAGTGATGGTAAAGTTAGCCTATTTTTATGGAGTGCCAATTTTATTTTTCAAATGGCAGATAATAGCATTGGATGAAATATTAATCGTAGTAAAATTTTAAAATGAGCACAAGCACGGTTCCCGAAATACAAGGAGTTGAAAATGATTATTTCCAGAAGGAGTATGAAAAACCCAGGTTTTGAAAAGGCCCAGCCCAATGGGTTTTATTAAATTTTGTACATATATTTAAAGCCACATACCTACTTAAAATACTATATAAGCATTGATGTTGTATTATACACATGAAACTACAGAATTCCTTCCTGGGGCCGGGATGATTCACTTTTAGCGCAATTTCCTGGTTCAATTCCAGCTCCGCCAAGTGCGCTTTGTGGTGAACAAACACAGTGTGCATTGGTTTTCTCGAAGTTCTACCGTTTCTTCCCGCTTTGTTCATGCCACCATTATCATCCATCTCATCATCACAGTCTCCCTTAGCCTCGACGCATAATCATAAGACATTGAATTAAACTTAAAAGTAACAAAAAAGAAAGAAAAAATCCGCACAAGGAATCCGTAAAGCCTCATCCTCGTTTCGGTGGATAAACTCTGGACCACTAATATTCGCTCATAATTCGGTCTCTACAACCGTTTCCCCATGATGCGAACACAAAAGGGATACTATTTATTTGTATATAGTAGATTACAATTGAACACAGTTACCGAGCGCAAACAAAATTCGTTACGCAAGATTCCCAAACAATTTTTTTTTTTTTGTTTGTTTGTTGTTTGTTTTCAGTGATATTCTGTTCTGGTAATAAATACACTTTTCAAGCCACTTCTGAAACTAGGCATATACTAAAAAGTTTGATCGAAGAAAGTAATTAATTATAATCTCATAAAAGTTCTTGTTTCAATCCAAGTTTTGAAGTATATTTTTGGAGGGGAGTTTTTTGGATTTTACCCGAAAATCCACTGGGGAAAATTTCAACTACTCTGATTTCCAGCCAAAGTGCATTGCATAAGAAAACATGAATGGCTGAAGTACACGTAACATTCAGGAGAATATTTTCCTTCGAAGCATCCCAATGTGTGAGAGGCAGAGGGGGAATTCACATTAGAAAAGCATCCCAATCTACGAAAGGAAGGAAATTCAAAGTAGGAAAGCATTCCGATCCATAAGAGACAGTGTTATATGTCTCTTCAACCCTATAGGTCTCGAGGAAGTTTTACGATAAACGAAAACTAAAGTCATATTTGAATGCGACATAAAATAATAGAAAAGAAACGGTATATTTCATTTTGTTATATACATTTTATTCTTTGGAATGGGCACTTGAAAAGTATCGTGCTTAGGCGTATACTCACCGTCGCTAAAGCGCCTACTGCCTTCGGACGCACTCCCGCGCGAGGTCACCAGCTTCGCCGTGCGCTGACTCGGTAAGATATTGTTAGTGCCTTCTTTTTTTTTTTTTTTTTTTTTTTTTTGCATAATAGTTATGCCATGTATCCGGACGCGGATATTTATAAGAAAATCTTTAAAGAATTGCTATTTTTTAACAATTATTTCTGGTGCCCAGCTTGAATTTTATCTATGTTAAATGAGGCAGTGTCATGTCGTCCGGCGCAAATCTTTTGGAGAGCAATAAGAAGAAAATCAATTTCACACAATTATTTCGAGTGGTGTTCCAGAACTTGACATGCACGCATAAAGGAACATATAAGGGAATTTGAATAGGAATTGTTTGAATCCAAAATGATTTTTATTTTTAAATTAGTACATGGCATTCCCATAGAATAGAACAGTTTGTTGGAAACATAATAATTGTTTTGGCAGTTTTTTTTTTTTTTTTTTTTTTAAGGTAGACACGGCCCCGTTCGTTTATTTAACATTTCCTTTTAGGTTCAAACGATATTAAATTTGCTTTTTATACTAGAATATGCCTTGTATTTAAAGGCAATAGCAATGCAGAAAAAAAGACAAAATTCGAAAGAAAAACACAGTTAATCGAAAGAGAAACTGGCCCACCTTAAACTAAAATGGGGTATGTTTAGTACAAGGGGTCCAGAAGCACGTAAAAAACACAAAATTTACAGGAGAAATGAGTGATGCAAGTACTTAGACGTAACATAACGTGACCAAATCTAACCTAACCCAACATAAACAAACGTAAGCTAACCTGAACTAACCTAAACTAACGTAATGTTAGTAGAAATAAGCGAAATTCTATCATCTTTTGGAAAATTATGCAGGACTTCTACACTAATATAACATAAGCTAAACTATCCTAACGTAACCTAAACTAGCCTAACCTAACTTAAACTAACCAACCCTACCCTAAACTAACCGAATGTGAACAGAAATTACCAAAATTGTAACGTTTGTTAGAGAAAAGAGCTGGACCCCTTCTGCTAAACATAGGCTACTAAAATTGATCCAACGTTCTTAATGCAAATAATCTATTTATTGTTAATTATTGAAAATGAAAGTACAACTTACCTGTAGCGAGGAATCGTAATGTAACTAATAGTTGATCAAGTGGTGGAATCGGTGTATTGCGTGAAGAATTATATGCTAATCTGTGTTCAAAATGTTGTAATATATCCAATACCGAATACTTCGACAAGCAAAAACGAATACCTACAAAATTCTTCATCATTGAAGTATTCGAAAGGATTTTGTCTGTCTCTCATTACTCTTCTTGGTCGGATGGCATATTCTATGTCTTCCAGCATTTCAAAATCATCAAAAATATCCAAATAATCTTCAGCAAGCATATTTACTCACTCTACTCGCAGCTTATCACAACGTTAATAAGAGATTAAACTCCCGTTTTCGAAGGTTAATCTTAATCCAACGATTTGTCGATATAATCTTCAGATAAGTGTTGGTGCAAACAGAACATAAATCCCCTGATCGATAACAAAATTTTATTTAGTTTGACTAGCACAGTACACTCTGTAAGTTTGACTAGCACAGTACACTCTGTAAAGAAAAAATAGCGACACCTCAATTCTCAAGCTAACTTACACAGAAAACCATAGTTGCAGCCCGTTAGAAGAGAAATAGAAGGAAATGAAGAGTGGGATAGTCATTTGCGTTATCTGTGACACCTGTGGTGTACGACATCGCTTGCCAATTGTTTGTGTATCAGAAATATTTTCGCTAGATGGCACTGAGTACGTCTCATAAATTATTGTAGTGAGAATTCTACATTGCATTTGAGATGTGTAGGCTGAAGTAAATAGCATTTTATGATTGTTCTTTGCTTTCTCATTGTTTGGACAGTATCAAGTGGCAAAAAATAGAAATTACTTCTTTTTAAAATAAAATGAAATTTGCAAAAATAGAAATTACTTCTTTCTAAAATGAAATGAAATCTTTCAATTTAACGTCCCTCGCTTATTCTCGTTACACTAATAGGGTTAAATTATTAAGACATGTGAAAATGGGGAGTACCCCGATAAAAAAAAACACGGAATCGATATTGTTCATCACAAACTTACATGGTTGTGATCAAACCAGGGACCCATAGGCATTAAAGGTAAGCGTTTTACCACTCACTATGGCCCTCAAAAAACGTATACACTTGTTAGCTAAAGAGCGAGGTTAATGCTGAGCTTTTTACGTTTTGTATAATCTCTTTTGACTTGGAGAGAAATGCTGCATAGCTTTTACGAAAATTTTATTAATGGAAGGAATGTATGAACTTTAATTATTGTTTCACAGAGGGTTAAGAGTTCGTATTAAATTCTGTATGGAGGAATTAGATTTTTAATCTAATGGTAACTAAGATTATTTAATTTCTTGCGTATGAGCGCCCCCAACGGCGAGCACTTTATACAATGAAAGGGAGGGACACTATTAATATTTCTCTGGTGTGAATGATGGAATTTTCACGCAGCTTGCTTGGCGTGAAAAGCCTTTACACTCTTTTTGATTGAGTGCCCTTACCGGGAGTTGAACAAGAGATCGCTTGTAGCAAAGGCGAGAGCGTTAGCTAATAAATCACTTAATTTACACAGAATACAATAAATGAGAATAATTTGCTGAATTCAGAATGAAAGATGAAATTGAAAGAAACAACTTGAGAAAATATTTTGTTAAAGTTGAATACGTGTTCTATGTTACACAAATTTGATTAGAATCTAAGTAAGGAAAATCAAACGAAGTATATTTCAACTATAAGACCATATTGAAAATGCGCGTATGGAGAAGAATTTTTTTTTTTACTCTCCTTTGAAGAGAACTGTTTGGTGTTGCTTTTCATGATTTTCCCTCTATTAACATGATGATTCAATTGGACTAACGAATAAGCTGATTAAGCATGTTGTTTCTCATTAGTTTACTTTAGTGTGTCTATGTGACTTGCAAAGTAACATGCCACGATCTTAACAAATTGTTTTCGATTATCCTATGTTAGTTTACGAGTTTTGTAAATAGAAGTGTTTGCTAGGCATATGATCGGTTTATTTTATTGTATTTATTAATGGATTCGGTATAGAGGAAATGAAAAGGTTGTATCCTACCATTATTTGATTGCTTTTGTGATACTGATTTAGGTTATTTCATACTTTTGATACGTAGCTTAAAGTAAAATTATTATTATTATTATTCGTACTTTTTAGTAACGTTATAGCAATGTGTAGGGAAGAAACTAGTGAATAATAAAAAAAAGACTACTAATATTAGATTACGGAGGCACTCAGAAATTTTTGCCGAAAAGGTTACGAAGTAAATTGATCAGCGTACAAAGTGAATGTGTTGATAAATGTTTGAGGCTTGATTTTGGGAAATGTACGTATGGAAAAAAAAAATAGATTACAGACTATAACGTTTTTGTTAGGCGATCTGTGCAGTTATGTGTACTTTAATCTTTAACTATGGTGTAAAACGCTTAGGAAAATTCCAGAAAAGGAAAAATTAATGAAATTAGATCCTTTGTGGTTGGTTGGAAGGATAACTATCATAAAATCGATTTACCTACTGAAAATCGAACCCGGAATCATTTGTACTGAACGCCAGAGATTTAAGAAGTAACACAGTGGGAAATATTTTTGTATCCTTTTGTCAACGTTTTTGAAAATGAAATTCTTATAACTGGGTTGCTTATTAACGTAAAATGAAACTGCAATTTGACATGTTAATGGGTCGCAAGCGCTAAAGGAATATCTACAAGAACTATATGTGAAATAAGACTAACATGAATGTTTTTTAAATAAATTCAAGTGGGTGAAGATTAAATTATATTGACTTTATTTGTATAATACGAAATGTGGTACGATTCATTGTTGAGATGATTGTGGAGTAAAATTTATTTTGTTGTAAAATGCTACACCATTGTTTTATCATAGTGCAGGAGAATTAGCATTTAACCCAGAACAAATTGGAACATAGACGACTGGTGTTGTATATTAACTATAACATGCTAAATTGCAACATACTAAAAATCCGCCAAAATCCAGTCACGGGAACATATTTATTTTCGCCATTTTCAAAATGGCTGCCGCGGAAAGAGACAACATTTGGGAGTGGCTCAATTATAATTTTCTATAGTAAAGAAATCCGGGTTAAAGCTAATTTTCTTTGCTTATTTTGCTTTTTTCTATATAATGTGATACATTATGTTGCATTTCATTTAAATAAAGTCATTATAATAATTAATTTTTGTGTTTTGTTGTGTTTCAGGTATCAATAAAAAATAATAAAATGTAGATCACTGAGAAATCCAAATTACTAAGTTATTCCAAACCACTTAAGAAATGGAGTCAATTACAAATGTTTGTATTGTATGTGAAAGTGAAGAACAAGCAGACAAACTAATTCAGTTAACAAAGAAAGGTGCTGAAGGAATTAATAGGGCTGCTAAATTACGAGGATTGACTATCAATGCCTCAGATAATAGTTTTGTTCACGCCTCCTGCCGCAAACGTTTTACGGATAAAAAAGACATTGAAAGATATTTAAGAAAATCTTCTGATGATGTGGAACCTGCAGTTAAGAAACGATGTCGTACAAGTGGGGGAGCTTTCAACAGCCAGACTGATTGTATATTCTGTGGACAAGTTGTTGATTTTAAGCATTTACCTAAATCAGAGTGCTTTACTGTGAAAACACAATTTCTCTAAAACAATAAGTGATATTTGTGTTAAACGGAAAGATGATTGGTCTCTTGAAGTACAAGGACGCTTAGAATATTACAGCAATGATCTTTTTGCCGCAGACTGTGTATATCACAATACTTGTAGTTCTAATTTCCGATCCGGTAAGTATATTCCTTACTCATATAAAAAAAAGACAGATGCTGGGAGCAAAAAAGTAGTAGTACCTGGAAGACCACAAAATGAGAAATTAAGAGAAGCATTTCTCAAAGTATGTCTTTTCTTAGAAGAACATCAGGATAATCAGTTTACTGTACGAGATTTAGTAGCATTGATGGGAGAACATTTAAAGGATTCTAGTGAAAAAACATACTCTCCTAAGTACATGAAATCTAAATTGATTGATCACTTTGGAGAATATATATATATTTGTGAGATGGAAGGTAATAAGGACATTGTACTTATTAGGGAATCTGTGAAGTCAATTATAAGAGATCATTACGAAAGAAACCGCTGTGTGGATGATGAAAATGAGAAGATAAGAATTATTGAAACAGCAGCAAGACTTATAGTAAGTGATATAAGAACAATGAACGTTGATAACAAAGAATTTTACCCTCCTGCTAGCAGCATAAATACTGAGAACATTCAGGATTTTTTGCCTCAAAGCCTACAAATACTTCTGTCTAAAATATTTACTGGAGATAATGAGTTGAAGATTGCTACTGTTGGTCAATGCATAATACAAGCCTGTAGGCCTAGAACTGTATTAGCTCCATTACAATTAACACTCGCAATTTGGCTACATACCCATTATCGTTCACGACTCCTTGTTGATGTATTACACCGTTTTGGGTTATGCTCGTCGTACGATGAAGTCAAAAAGTTTGAACGGAATGCAGCGGTAGCAACAGGAGAAAATTTACTTGAACTAAATGGAAATGAAAGAAACAGTTATATTTGCGGCAGATAATGTTGATCATAACAAGCAAACTTTAAGAGGTCAAGATACATTCCATGGCATGGGAATGATGACTTCAATAACACCAAGCAATAAAAGACAGACACGACTAATTCCACGAAAGAATATTTCAGATGACGACGTGAAAGAAATGGCAACAGTTAACATGTGTGAGTTTATCAAGACCAACATATCGTCATGTTTATTGTTTGAAGAATTACCTAAGCTCCAGGAGAAAACCTCAAAAATAGACATCTTATGGAAGGCAGCGTGGCATCTCAATCCACGTACCCCAAACTGGTCAGGAACAATGAAAGGAATTCGCATTTCAGGCGAGGTTAAGAAATCTTCTGTAGTGATACTTCCCATCATAGATATGTCACCAAGTAACATGAACTGTATTCTGTCTACTTTGACATACATTGGCAATTTATGTAGAGTTCATAAGCTCACCCCAGTGATCACCTTTGACCAGCCATTATTCTGGAAAGCGTCCATTATCGTGAATGATAGTAGATACAAAACTGAATTTGCGGACACAGTATTGATGTTGGGGTCGTTTCACTTGTTAATGAATATCATAGGTGCGATTGGCACATTAATGGAAGGTTCTGGTCTAAATTACATTTTCCAAGTTGTTTATGGAGAAAATACTGTGAGACACGTGATGACTGGCAAAGCTGTCTCAAGAGCTTTCCGAGGTCACATGTTAGTTGAGTGTTCTTTGACTTCTCTGCTACTTGCTGAAGTGTTGAATGAACAAGGGGAAGAATCAAAATCTGAAATTGGTGCAAGTATTTTAAACTTATATGAAGAGCTTATATCAAATACAAGGCCCATACATGAAATCGAAAAGTCCGAAACTCTATCTAGACTTCAAAACTTGCTGAAACGGAAAAAGTGTGATTTATGTGAAACCTCATTGACAAGTAAGTTGTGGGTAGAATATCAGTCAATGATAAGTACAATGCGTAAGCTGGTACAAGCAGACAGAAGTGGCTCGTGGTTGATGCACTTGGAAGCTGTTCAGGAATGTCTACCAATAATTGGAGCAGCAGGTCATACTAACTATCTGAAATCTGTCCATCTGTACTTACAGGAAATGCTGAAACTTTCTGAGAAGCAATTACATGTATACAATGCATTTCTAAAGGGAGAATTTGTTGTATATAGGACAGGTACTTCATGGTGTGGCCTTGGATGTGATCTAGCTATTGAACAAATCTTGATGAGGTCACTAAAGACTACTGGCGGTCTCACAAGAGGAAGTGGATTAACAGAACTTCAGCGAGCAATTTGGGTACTTTCAATGCCAACAACTTGTGAGTACAGCATGGTTGTTCAGAATCTAGCAAGAATCGCACCATCAAGAAGCGAACAGCACAGAGAAATGCATACATCAAGGATTCTGCAAGATAGATCTGATGGTAGAAAGATACTTGAATTTCTTCAGCAGTTCTCTCCTTTCACTACAGATCCATCGCTTAGGAACATTGTAACTGGGGTCACAGTTGATGAAAAGGTAGTAAACGTTCATGCTCTAAAAGAAGTAGGGAACAAAATTGTTGAAAAACTCGCTGGGAAGCTTGTGTTTTCTTATTCAATTCGAAGAGATAAAGCTGTTACTCTAAGTTCACACGAAAAAGTTACAATTGACGAAAAGGAGAAAATTGCCATAGATCCTGCTCTTTTGTTCCAGCGGTTTATCCTAGCTGCTACCAATACTGAAATGGATCTTGAACATGTTCTACAGTACGAACTCTGTGCTTTCCCACTATCCCTGTTTGAATCACCAAATCTCCTGCGAAAAGGACAAAAATCTCAGCTAGCTCATGCAATAAATGTATATGTTAGAAATAAGTTACAAAATACATCGAATAAAACGTCTCAGATAGAGACATTCTCACAAACCCATGCGCAAAGTAAAAAATATATCCTTGATGGCGGTTCACTGCTTTATAGAATACCTTGGAAGGCCCTTGACACCTTTGACACTATAGCAACAACATACGCAGAATTTACGATCAGGAATTATGGGAAAGCTACTATAGTGTTTGATGGTTATGAAGCTACTACTCCTTCAATCAAAGATTGTGAACATCGGAGAAGAGGCATGAAGTCACGATTCAGCCCATTGGTTAAATTCACACAGAATACTACATTCATAGGCAGCAAAGAAAAGTTTCTTCAGAATTCTGAGAATAAATCACAAATGATCAAACTCATATCCGATAAGTTGATTGAAAGAGGTTGTAGAGTTATCATAGCGGACGGTGATGCTGATGTAACTATTGTCAAGGAATCAGTTCAATCCTCAAAACATTCAAATACAATAGTTGTAGGAGAAGATACTGATCTGCTCGTGCTTCTTTTATATTATGCTTCTAATAGTGGCTTCTCATTAGAATTTCGGAGTGACGTCAATCGCAAAAAAAAAAGTGAAACTCAAGTGTATGATATACATTCCATTCAGGATGTGCTAGGAAAAGAAGTATGTGAATGCCTACTTTTCTTACATTCTTTCACAGGCTGTGACAGTACATCGCATATCTATGGTCTTGGCAAAACCACAGCATTTAACAAGTTTCTACAGTATAGTGATTTAAGACAAATTGCCAAAACTTTCTGCACAAAGAACAAATCGCAAAAGGAAGTAGAAAATGCTGGGCAACAAGCACTTTTGATGTTCATGCGTGGCAAGAAAAATGAAACAGTACAAATGTTTAGAACTCGTATCTTTAAGGAAAAAGTTTCATCATCTAAGTGTTTTGTAAAACCAGAGCTCCTACCTCCAACAGATTCAGCACTTAAATACCATTCATTTAGATGTTATTATCAGACACTTGTGTGGAAAGAAGAGCATACAGGTGAAAATCCATGTTCATGGGGGTGGAAGTTGAGTGATAATACTATCCAGTTCTGAGTGATTTACCCCCAGCACCGAGTTCTTTGTTATCTATTATCCGTTGTAAATGCACTAAAAATTGTGTAAGCTTGCATTGTACTTGCAGAAGCGTTGGTTTACATTGCAGTGATGTATGTGGACAATGCCAAGAAACAGAGTGTGAAAACTGTCCTCAAGAACAGCTGAGAGAAAGTGATGTGGAAGACTCAGACATTGAATAGAGGTGCAAGTTCAAGTAACGTTTTATTAATTTGTTTGTGAATTTTTTTTTCTTTTGTGATCAGCCTATTTTTGTATATTACGTAGAAAAGTAAGTTCTGTTCATTAAAAGATCAGCTTAAGTCTTGAAACTCCACCACTAATTTACTGGTACGTAAACGAAAATAAAAGTTCATAACTACATACTCATTCTGTTTATGTCCATTTGACTATAAACTGGTAAACTCAACAATTTTGCTTTCAAAGAGCTAAATCTAAATACTGATTCATTAGGTGAATAAAATTTACGAGTTTGTAATAATCTAAATGCTGTTACAATTAAATAATAGCAATTGTATAATTATATCTAAGGAAATTGAGGAGCATCTCGACGGTTATATTCGGTCGACGTTTTTGGACATTTCCCGTGAACGGATTTTGGCTGATTTTGTGTATGTTATAGGAAAAGCATATTAGTATATTGTGCCCAAATATCTCTTCTGTTCCAATTTCTTCTAGGTATCACCCTATATTTCCGTATTTCTCCTGCACTATAAGAACAGAACCAAGAATTGCACCTCTTGTATTTTCTTAGTAATGGTATCGGTAGTTATAAAACTGAATGCATGGATTCGTGAGAGGAAGGAAAAATAGGGTGGGAAAAATGATAAAAAGTGTCTTACTTATATTGATATAATTTGAGCTGTACGCTCTTTGTTTAAATATAGCCTTTAAAAACTTATTTATTACTCTGTATATATATTTTGAAAAAAAATCCGTATTTTTGTCTCTTGATATTTTGTACACTTTTCATAAAGTCGACTGCATATTAGTTGACATTGAAAATGAAGAAGAAGAAAGGAGAACGAAGGAAAGAGGAAAGGAGAAAAAGAAAGAGGGAGGAAGCGGAAGAATAAATGACTAAAACAAAGAGGAAGGAAAAGGAAGAAGGAAGAACTATGGAAACTCTTCCCCTTAAAAGATGAAGCCGCACTTAAGCTAATAATTACTGTGAAAAGGGTTGAAGCCATGGAAAAATTAAGACTAAAAAGAAAATAATAAAAATCAGTAAAACAATGTTATATATATATATATATATATATATATATATATATATATATATATATATATATATATATATATATATATATATATAGATAGATAGATAGATATAGATATATGAAAATAAAGTAGTTTATTTTAGGTGACAAGAAAAGTCAAGTGTATTTTTTCCTTTTTTCTATTATAATATGTGGGTGAGTGTTTTTAAAAAAATGTGGTATACAGAGGTTGTTCAGTCTACATTTGGCCAATTTCGATTTACCTACAAATTTGGAAGAATCCATGGCGCAAGGTCTGTATGTGCTCGATGTGTTTCCCTTGGTTCCTAACAATAGTCTGACAGCGTAATTTCCACTGTAATAGGCTTCTCTGAAGAACTGGGAGGGGAATCTTGTTCCATTCCCTTTGCACAGCTTTCAAAAGTCCTTCCACAGTTGTCACACGCCATTTTCCCAAAGCCCCTTTCAGCAATCCAAATCCACAATAGTCCATAGGACTTGCATCTGGAGATTTAACAGGTACCTCATTGAAAAGTATCACCTGTATACCCCTTGCCTCCTCCATCTCGTTGTAGAATGCGAGGGACGATCGTGAGGTATGCGATGAGGCCTTGTCTATGTGAATGGGCACCAGATTGGCGTCATTTCCGTACATTGCTGGAATCTCATGCTCGTAGATCGGCCGCATGATCTGCTCGTAAATATACTGCGAATTTATTTTGCAGTTCTTCGCCACCCTACGAATCTTCAGTTTACCTCGTTAACAGTAGCCAGTAACGACCATGAACCTTTTTGGGAAGGTTTCTTTAGAGACACGGACCCACCTTCTGAAGTTCTTGGCGCCTTTCTCTCGGTACATGATGGCTCTCGGTTTTCCGCAGTCGGAAAGGTAAATCTATGCTTCATCAAGCGTTACGACGTACATCCATCTTTGTTTTGCCAGATACCGTTCGTACAGTTTCCGGGCGTTGCACTTTCGTTCCTTTTGGAGGGCATCCGTGAGAAGATGGCCGCGAGCTTTCATGACTTTTTCCAGCTTGAGTTGATGGTGTAACGTCCGGCTCACAGTCCCCAAGGACACGTCAAGACGATTAGCCATACACCTTTGTCTTGGCGGATTTTCTTGCATTGCCATTTTGCGAAGTTTCCTCTGTATGGTAGAGGTGGCCTTGGTGCATTCCGGCTTCCTAGACAATTCGTTGGTGATCCAAATGGTGGAGCTTCGTTACCCTTGTACTTTTCAATAATATTTTTTATTCTGCTTAAACTTATGTTGCAACCATCCTTCTTGCAGTGTTTTCTAATGACAGAAACACTAAAATAGGTGCCATAAAGAACCGCAACATAGCCTTCCCAAAACCGGCTTAGTTTATGCGGCATTTTTGTCACAGAGCGGAAACCCACACTTGGAAACAAATTTAACACAACACTCACAACAATGGTCCTATTTTGTGCGTTATTTTTGTCCACGCGGAAAAACAACTCCGTTCCCAGAAAGCTACTGCACATCACTGCAGGACGCCACGAGCCAGGTTGGGTGAGTCCATTCTGCACGGGAGGGGGAAGGAACGAAATCGGCCAAACGTAGGCTGAACAACCTTTGTACATTAGTGGTTATTAAATGAAGCAATTCTTGAAGGAAAAAATCTGTTTTTCTAAGAACAGCAAAGCTATTTGAGACATGTTCTTATAGATTAACATGAGATTGGAAACAGTTAAATTGTGACTTGTTTTTTTTTTTCAGGAAAAAGGCTATATGAGACATACACCTGCAGATTAATATGGTATCCAAACCACTTAAATTGAGCTTTGTTTTTTGCTGTTTTTAAGAATAAGGCTATTTGAGATGTGGACTTAGGGTTCAACGCATAACCGAAACCATTTAAATTATAACTTGAAAATAGATTGACACACACACATTAAGAAAAGTGGAAGAAGAAAATATTTTTTATTTTACAGTCTTCAAAGAGAAAGTGACGGTAAGTATTTGAAATTTGAAAAAATCCTGTAATAGAAGTTACGAACATCCACAGAAGAACAAAAGGAGGACATGAGAGAAAAAATAGAGTGACCAATTATAATGATTAGCTGATTGTTTACACACAACTCTTTTTGATAATACATAAAGTCCTGTGATTATTTACGAAATCGCTTCCTGCTGAATCTCTGAACAGTCTTCGATTGTGATCCTACTAAAAAGTTTGATTTCTGCTAGAAGCTAATGATAACAGCTAAGCTATATGACTCGTAGCATTACTCGATAACATAGGATTCGAACCCGACCACAAGTTGAAGTCCGATTAAGCATTACGAAATGTGGATGTGAAGAAATCCTATTCTTATTACTATTATATTGATTTGTACGCATGTGAGACCTAATTAATAGGATATAAATGAAGAAATCTTGTTTGCTTACTTAATGCTGATGTTGATAACGGAAATATTGTTTGTTGTGATTGACAACTGGTTTTCATAGTTGAAGGGGGATTGTCTTGGGAGTTTGAAAACAAGTTTTGGAGGGTGGAAAGATTGCGAGTTGTGCTTGAATAACGCCTCCACTCCTCTATGGGTCGGTTCTAGTGTTCGGCTGATCTTTTTTAGGAAGAAAGCTGTTTTATTGCAATGATCCGTTCTTTTCACTAAAAAGAAAAATCAAAATTCTCTTAGAGAATAGTCTTTTTGAGTAGTAAATAGTAGGAGCAAGTTTGTGAAATTCTGAATGTTTACAACGCTTTGTCCATGATTTCTGGAAGAGTTGTGGGCAATCTTATCTTTGAAACATATTTGAAATTGCTTTTTAGTAAAATTATTCAATCGTATTATTACACTCTGAAATACAACATCCAAGAAATATATTCTTTGGATTCCAACATATTGTTCTTATATGATATTGGCAAAAATTCTGACGGAGGATCACTGTAACTTTAGAGATTCAATTAGTATTGGAAATAATGCATAGAAAAAAGCTTGTTGTAAAAAACGCATATGGTACACAAGCTGTCTTATCACACTTGTTGTATTGTTAGAAATAAGCTCTATTTTTCGTTAAAGGACACGGAGAGATATGAATAGTGAAAAAAGCCATGCGCTCCGTGTTGCACAAATACAAAAAGTTGATTAGTACAAGTTGTCCCACGCAGTTGAATATTTGATATTATGTTTTTTTCTTTTAATAACTAAATAAACTATTTTCTTTCCTAATATATCCGGTTTTTATAATAAAAGGTAGTTATTCTTTGGCTCCGGATCAGTTTTGTTATTCTTGTAAACAATAGTTGAAATTTCGTGAAGAAATCGTATATCGTTAAAAATATTAAAATCATTAAAATGAATTTGAGTTTCATCTTCATAAAGTTAAGACAATGCTTTCATCATATATCTATGTTAGCACGCAAGTACAATGATAACTAAGAGAATATTTTCACGGTCCCCCTATACTGTTTGTTTATCAGAAATTCAGGATACTGTGTTGACAATATTCAAGTAATTTTTCAGAAATGTCTGATAGTAAAGGAATGTAATTTTTTAAAAAAGAGATGTATTGAAAACTACAATGTCATTAAATGAGAATATTCTGCAATTTGCTTACGCCCTTTTTATGAAGGCTAGCTTTTGACGGAGGAAGGGAGCTAATAAGGAACGCACTAGTGAACCCTTATGTCATGGGATGAGTTACGTATAACCCTTTTAAATTTTTTGCGTCCACCTTCGGAATTTGCTTTATAAATCTCTAGTAAAGCTTTTCACCCTGTTTTTTGCATTTATTTAAGTATGGAAGCATCCAAGAACATGCTTTATGGGCATTTTGTAGTTACGTGTGGGTGCAGTGACGTCACAAACAACGAAGTAAGCTTTTAAAAAGGGTAAATTTTGGAGCTGTTTTCAAAAAAATTCGTGACGCGTCTTAGAAACATAGATTGTACGTCGTTGGTTTCGTTATAAAGCAGAGTTTGCAAATGTAGCACTCAAATTTCCCTATTATGTACCAGAAGAGGGAAAATCCCACCCAAATCGAAAAAAGGTATTTTTTTATTAAAAATTCCATTTTGGGGGAATTTTCTCCCCTCAGGCGCACGATAGGAATACACAAGTTATACCGCTCGAAAGGCCGATTCATGCCAAGCAAGACGAGGTACGATTCATGTTCCTACAATGATCAGTTTTTATGCTGAAGTGGATTGGATAGAAATTGACTGAAAATGGATTATCGAGGGATAATTGGTAGATCGGCTATAGCGTCAAGACTTTTCCCGCGTACATTCTTCGTTCCTCGTTATTTTTACAATGAAACAAAGTTTTTTGGTAGGATTCGCATATACGTGTCATATACCTGAGCTTAGAAATTCCCGATAAAAGAGGATTTTTTTCAAAAATCTCTATTTCCCACTTTGAGTGGAAATTTCTCGCATTTGGTACGTAATAGGGAAATTTGACAGTACGAAACTCTGTTTCATTACAAAAAGAACGAGGCACGAACCATGATCCTAGCGTCAATAATGTTGGTACTGTAGCTGCTTGACTGAAAGCCTAAAATTACCTTTACAAAACCCAATATTTAAAAGGGATAATTCATGTAATAGTAGTAGTAGTACTAATACTTAGTTACTGTAGGGTTGGAAGAAAACAGAAAATATGAGAGTTTCATCCACTGGATTGGGCCTTTTATAATGGCATGGTTTATGTGAAAAACTTATTGAGTGTAGAACATTTTTTAAATGGAAACTGAGAGGGTGCGGGGTATGAGTCATAGGTCACAAAGAAGTACTTTATTACAAAGTGAACGTGGTGAAGATTAAATGAGGGATCATAAGTAAACACTACCACTGAGACACCACAATGCTCTGATAAACCACAACTAGCAGAAGTAAATACTCTACCAATGATTTACTGCACCCCTGCATCAAAAATAAACATTAATCAGATAATATACAGACATTTGGGTCTTTGTATTCTGAAATAAAAGTTTTTGTATTTTCGAGTGTGGATAGTAACGAAGAGAAAAGTTATTTTCGATTGAAACTTCATAGATTAAAAGCACACATAAAGACGAAAGAATATCCCATAATACGTGCTTTTGATGAAGTGAGTGGTTTCAAATATCTAGGAACAGACGTAAATTATATGCACGCAGAACTAAAATGTAGATTAAAAGGAGAGAATTTGAGCAGTTGAAAATCTCTTGTCGTCAGAAATTTCTGTTGAGGAATTTCAAGCTTAAAATCATGTCTGTTGTTTTCAAATATATGCAGGGGGTTAAAAAATTATATATATATATATATATATATATATATATATATATATATATATATATATATATATATATATATATATATATATATATACGGATTAGATAGCCAAGGCATGTACGCAAAATGAATTTTGGATGACAAATGGCCATTTGGAAGGCCTAGACATAGATGGGAGGGCAATACTAAAATGAAGTTTGAATAGAAAATGGTCATTAGGACCATTAGGAAGGTCTAGACACACATGGGAGGACAATATGAAGATGAATTTACAAATACAAACTAGAAAATGGTGTAGAAAAAATACGAATACAAACTAGAAAATGGTGTAGAATAGATGATAGTACGGAATATTTGTGAACCTTTGGATTTCATAATCCATAGAATTAGTCAGTTTTAATACCATGTTTTGTGATTAGTGATTTATTTTTAAATATAAAAAATTAGTGTAGGAATAAAATGTGATACATTCAATCAAAGATTGTGTTTATCAGTTGCAATAAGGTATAAAGTATAATTCTTAGGTGTTACATGAAATTAGTAGCCAAGTCAAAAATGTAGGGGAAACATATTATAGTTAATTTCGAAGTCTATCGTATTTTGTAGGGGTCCCGTTGCGTACGAACATGCGTCACACAGAAGAGAATGCAAGTGTCATATCCATAATGAAAATTATACTCATTCTTAGCAGAAAAGTAGTTTAGAGACCTGTATGTACACTGAGAACAAAAAGTATGCTCTCAGTGTAAATAAGAGAGACAAAAAAGAGTCATAGAGAGACAGAAAGAGAGAGAGAGAAAAAGGAGAGACACAGAGACAACGAGATACAGAGAGAGAGAGAAAGAGAAAAAAGAGAGACAGAGAGGGAGAGAGAGAGAGATGTTCTCAATGCAGTGTAAGGTTAACATTTTCACATCAGGGATAAATACCTGAAAAAACTGACATTTTCTCCTATATTCAGGGTAAAGGATAGCTGTATGGGCATGGTTTGCTTCTTAAGGTATAACATTAGAATATTTTACAAGCGTTCTCTTAAAAAACCAGAGAATTAATGTTTGAAATAAACTATAATAAGTTTAGTTCATCTTGTTGCTAACAGATGATATGTCTGTAATAGTTACTTAATCAGCCGACTGATATGAAGGAACTAATTTATACTATTAGTACAATACTTCAATAAACATATGTACGTTTACTATAAAACTGAAAACACGATTCTATACTAACTATTGGGACATACAGTCATAATAAGGTCTACGTATATGAAATAGGGAAAAAGATTCCAAAGTGGAAATTTTCTTTTCAGTATAAAACCAAGAGACGTGGAGGCAGTTCACATAATACTTATATATATATATATATATATATATATATATATATATATATATATATATATATATATATATATATATATATATATATATATATATATTTGAATGTACAAATTATATCCTGCTAATTTCTATATTTACAAATTGATGATATAAGTACATCTTAAAATATAGGACATATCATTAGTAAAAGGACATCAAAATTATAATTAAGGTATATGAATAGAATTTCAAGTAAATGTGATCAAAATTAAAAAAATAGTGCAAATGAGTACAATTATGATAAAATCTCGTCAAAACTTAAAAATAGGGCATATCAATAGTAATATAAGACAATGACGTAAACTTATAAACAGATCATATATACGGTAATATAAACGTTTACCGATAGACAATTGTTTTCATTTATTTTATATTTTGCAAATTACATACATATAGTGATGTCTATAACTGTTATAAAGTTTAACTTACCTATTGTCGAGTTCTTTCAGGAAACATTTTAATATCACTCTACACTATACTGATTACAGGAGTGTGGAATATACTATTTTGTGTCCGAGAATTAAATATGGGGGGTTATTTGTTAACAAGCAAATAATGTGAAGCTGCTTTGTCAGCCATTTTTCCGCGCCTGCGATTTTTCCCGCGCATACGATTGGAAAAGCCTTGAGCGATGCGGGGAAGCGCGAAATAAGCCTAGTCGGCAACCGGGCGGGCTACCCCCGGGCCTGCGAGATTAAGAAGGCGCGGCAAGTAGGGATGGCGCACGGACGCGGTCCAATACATTAACGGTGGTAGTGGTGTGTGGAGTGGAGAGCAGATGGCGCTGATTCAAAAAATAAAAATGGCGCTCACTCTGGTAGATATTGTCATCCTTTTTGCATAATTCATATACATCAACGGCAAGGCTTGTTATTTTGTATATAGCATATAATCGGCAAGCGCCGATATTTTATACAAAGCATACATTAGTGCATATAGACGAGTAAAAGAGACGCACTGAGGGTAGTACATATAGACGAAAAAGAAACGCACTTAAGGTAGTATACGGTTAATATGTTACACATAGTATACTTTATACCGTATGGATGCAAAAAATTCTCCAAAACCGGATAGTAAATGCTTAATATCTTACACATAGCATACATTACTGTTTTAAAATGCGCAAAGGATGACAACATACCAGCAAGCGACGTTGCTATACAAAACACACAATTCTAATTTAGGATGACATCAGCTGTAAGAGGTATAGAGATTACAATATTGCGTATGATCGGGTAAAAGAAATGTACACACTGTTGTAAACGGATGCGTAGCATGCAATATTCAAAGAATAAAACATGGCTGACTTCCATATATGTATTACTGTACAATGCTTAGAATACTTGTTGGATAGCATTTAGTATATGCGATGTACAGGCACTATGTGCAGTGAACGGTATAGTTAGTGGATAAGAGTTAGTATATGCGTTAACAGTTAATATTATAAGATTTTATGCGTTGTATAGAAAATATGTGCAATGAACGGCATACTTAGTGGGTAAAAGTTAGTATACGTACTAACATGTAATTTACTTGGTGTTTATGCGCTGTGTATATTAATATATAGGACACTGCATAGGAAATATCTTGACTCCCAGTTAGTATTTAAATTATACATATATTAGTATGTGAAGTACGTGATATATACACGGTGTACATGTTGCTCGATATACGTACGTTAAAATTTTTGCGAAATATATATTATTATTTCATTTTTACAGGATGTTTTTATAAAGTATGTGTGTACTGTTGGGGAAAAATAATGGTCGACACTTACTATGTAAGACAACGGATGATTTTTCGTGTTGTATGTATGAAAGGATAGGATAGTATAGTGCATAGTAAATACATTGGCTAAGAGTCAGTATGAACGTCAGCAGATTATTTTTTATACAAGAAAACATATACTAGTACTTTGTTTATATTTAGAGTATGGGAAATAAACACAATAGTAAGTATATGGACGGGCAAAAATTTAGTAAGCATATTTTACTCCATTTTCATTCGATGTATGTGCACTGGTGAACATATGTACTGGGTAACAGTTAGTAAACAAAAAAACTTTTTTCTCACTGTTGTAAATGTTTTGGGGGACTCGGAATAAATTGTTAACGCCAAGTGTCACTGTCGTTAGCCGATAAAGTACATGTTACAGTTCCCCGCTAAAAATTCTTTCAAAGTGAAATTTCTTCCTTCCTTCCTTATTCTTAATACCATTCTTACTTTTAACTTAAAATTATTTTTCATGCATGTGACATTTAAGTATCAGATAACGATTTTTTCTACTTTGATAAGCATTTATATTCTGTTAAAATTAAGATTTGAATGAGTAAAAGTTTTCATATTTGTAATTTACTTATAATGCTACTTTGAAATCGGTATACAAAAAGTAAAATCCAATTCTTCGTTTCATTTTATGAAACACATTTTATCTAATGCTTTGTTGGCGTAGCAACCTCTAAGTCCAACTTCTATGTATGCATATTAAAATTCCTTTGTAAAACTAAAGAAAGTTTGACTATAAAATTATTTAAGTATTAATCTATAAATAATTCATTACATGATACTTTTTTATTGTAAAATGTACTTTGCAATATGAAGAATATAATTCTTCATATATTCGTTGTATAACATGAAAAAACAGTTTTTAGTATTTTCGGAACATAGTTCTTGGAGTTCTACGCATATAATGAACATAGTTCTACGCATATAATGAACATAGTTCTACGCATATAATATAACTAAAATTTCTATGGAAGCGATCCAACTAAAGTTAACAATGAGTTTTTAATATAAAACGAAAGAATTAAATGATCGCAGAGTATAATTTTAATTTTATTGGATCACAACTAAATTTTCAAAAAGAATTTCCAATTAAACAAGAGAATACCAAAGCAGAGCTTCTTGAAGAACTCTAATATGATCACAGCGTAGCTGTTCTAAAGAGTTTGTGTAACGAACGAATTATTTACAAGTTCACAATTTTTAGTATTTTTGGAACATTTTTTAACAAGGAGTGTTATTACAAATAACGAAAGAATAAATAAGCAGAGTTTCTGTAACAAACGATACGTAAAAGATAGGAAAGGAGAATATAAACAATTAACAACGAGTATGCTTTGTCATATGAGCCAACTAAAGTTAAAAACGAGTTTCCAAAGAAACGAGAGAATACAAAACAGAGTTTACATAGTAACACGAACGAATAAAATTATCACAGTAGAATACAGGCTGGATAGATGGCTGAGTCAGCAAAAAATTATCTTGTTTTCCTAGAATTCGATTTTTTCCCACGGGAACGTGGTGTGAGCGTTGTTGCTAAGCTGGTATACGTATGTTCATACTCTTGGACGCCTACCGGCTGTAGAATCAAGACGAAACATGCCTTTTCCTCTACAGCTTCTCCTCGTTCTGTATTGGCTAGTTATTTGAATCCCCCAGCCCCCAAGGGCCCCTCTTATAAAGTAAGAACGGAAAGAAGCTCATAGTATTGGAGAATTCGAAGGCAAGTTTAAACAGGTTTTAGTTTTTAGGCTTATATCCTTTAGGGCTACCACCAGTTATAGGTTCATGAAAAAACATGCCTTTTCGTCTTCTTTTTCTAGTCGTCTTGTATTGGATAGCTAGATTTCGCCCTCAGCCTCAGACTCATCTTGTAATGTTAAGAATAGAAGTCCCCAGACCTCCTGCGAAGAGCGTAAGGATTCAGCCCTGGTCTTATTCTCACGAAACGCCTGTAGGTTATGACCCTTGTGGAAAATTTTCGTCTGGAACCTTCTCAGGAATTTGAGTTGATAAGGCGAATATTGCAGTTCATGATTGTTTTAAAACGTATTGGATTCCATTGATTGAGCATGTTCTAATAGCGGAAGCTTCTCGTAGCATATAATATTTTAACAACGTAGAATGAAAAAAATTGTATACTTAAGTCAGCAGGGTCGGTTGTATTGCATGTCAAGTGTTATATGGATATTCACATGATGATGTCTCTTATGACTAGTAATTAAAATCACCTATGTAGAGAAATCATAGATCAAATTATGCCAAAACGAATTTGCTGCTTATGTTGAAGCAGTGATGAGATATTACTTTATAACATATTCCCATAGCACAAAAAAACTATGGGAATATGTTATCGAAATATAGAATTGAAATACATTCCCATAGACATACTTGTATAAACAAAATGAAACACGGCTTTCTCAAATCTTCGTGTGAAATCGTAATGAGATATGTTTTCGATGACTAGTATGCGACCTCGATTATGGTAGGCATGATCGAACTTGTTCTGACATGATTCTCGAAGGCAAACACGTATGTATATGTGTGTGTCTGTATACAGAGAACATTTGTGATTCAGATTTAACAGAGTAAGCGTGTGTGGATTATATCCTCTTCCGCGTAAAAACATTGGTGTTCAGCTAACTGTGAAGATAGTGTGATTACCGTCTTTTCCGTCTAAAACTTTAGTGTCTTTCACGAGACGTATTTTGTGAGCTGTGAACAAAGTGTGATACCGATCGTTTTTATTAAAATAGGTAATATATATATATATGTGTGTGTGTGTGTTCTTTGTTCATTTAGTTATAAAGGCAGTTGAAAGAACAAGATATAAATTGTATTTCTTCATAGCTCAGTTCGTATGAGCCCAGTTTCTAACATTAAAAAAACACACAGACACATACATACATATATGTGAATGTCTATTAGATAGTATCTCTCTCTCTCTGTTTGTTAGCACATTGGATTCTGTCTTAAAAGTGTTTAGTTTCAAGAGCGACAGATAAGATAACATTTCCAAATGTTTTGATGATTCGTATTGCAACTAGGCAACAGACTGACCTACAGTCCTCCTAAACGAATGATAACAACTGACGTGAGAAACGTTAGTGAACATCGGGCGTTAAAAGATAGAGTACTTTTAATTGTATGTTAAATAATATTATGTGTCTTAAAATTTTATAATATCATGTCTGCCTGTCTGTCTGTTGTATATGTTTGGGAGAGCCCTGGAACATGGAACCACTTTACCTGTAAGTATATGATAATAGAATAAAAAATGTGGAACGAGAGAAAAAGAAATGAAATCTTTGAGTTTTACGTCACACAGTTATGCCTACGAGGATAATGGAGGAAGGCAGCCAAAAATATATCAAACAAAATGGGTTTTACGTCCCACGTTTATGCCTACGAGGGTAATAGAGGAAGGGAGCCGAAAAGCTATCAAACAAAATGGGTTTTACGTCCCACGATTATGCCTACGAGGCTAATAGAGGAAGGGAGCCGAAAAAGCTATCAAACAAAATTGGTTTTACGTCCCATGGTTATGCCTACTAGGCTAATGGAGAAAGAGAGACGAAAAGTTATCAAACAAAATGGGTTTTACGTCCCACTCTTATGCTACTAGGCTAATGGAAGAATGGAGCCGAAAAGCTATCAAACAAAATGGGTTTTACATCCCACGGTTATGCCTACTAGGCTAACGGATGGAAGGTGATGAGAAATGAGGGAAATGATGAAGTGAAGAAAGTGGGGGGGAACGGAAGAACTCCCAAGGAAATCCATTCATACGGTGTGTGTCCACCACAAAGTTCACTTGTCGGGAGCAGAATTTGAACACGGTGCCTCATGCATCACAGGTGAACGCTCTACCACTGAACCACCGAGGACCCCCTAGGTCAAAGCACAGCACTCATGCAATGATTTTATCCAACATAAAGTTCACTTTTCGGGGGACATGAGTTGAACACGAGGAGCTTATGCATCAGAGGTGAACGCTCTACCACTGAATCAGCGAGGCACCTAGGTCAAAGCACAGCACTCATGCAATGATTTTATCCAACATAAAGTTCACTATTTGGGGACATCATTTGAACACGGGGGCCTCATGCATCAGAGTTGAACGCTCTACCACTGAGCCACCGAGGCCCCTAATCAAAGCACAGCACTCATGCAATGATTTTACCCAACATAAAGTTCACTTTTTTGGAAATGATTTGAACACGGGGGCCTCATGCATCACAGGTGAACGTTCTATCATTGAGCATCCGTGGCCCCTGAAAATAAAGATTAAACTATATTACTTATGCAATGATTGTTTGACACCCCATGAACATTCGTCCCTATACGTGTGAAATATAAATATATATAACTGTATATCTTTCTGTCTGTCTGTCTGTATGTCTGTATGTATGTGGTCTTGGGGGGATCAGAGAAGTAAACCGAAAATATAAAAAATAATATAAAATGTCCGAAATCAGTAAATATTATCTAAGGGGTTGAAGTGAAGCCCCCCCAGGGGTGCCCAATTAACATTTTCGTTGTCAAACGGTGTGGCAATCGTTGTCTATTTGTAGGCATCGATGGCAAAGCCACTATCAAAATGCCAACGGCAAATTCGATAATCCAACAACCATCGATGTCAACAAGCGAAACCAAAACAGCGGTTCAACGTAGTACACTGTTGTCTATTGGTTGATTGGCCCACTGTACACAATCTACTGTTGGCCCAACGTTGCAATTTAAAATGTTCCATATTAGTGTCAAATCCACAGTTTTCGGGGTTGTTGTGTTCAGTAATGAAAATCCAAACTCTGTAACACAACATCTAAGGGGCATGAAGTAGGGGTCCCCAATTGTGATAACGAAGCATGTAAAAATAATATTAAATGATTGATATTAGTGTCTAATCCATAGTTTTCGGTGTCGTTGTGTTCAGTACTGAAACTCTAAGCTCAGTAACACAACATCTAAGGGGAGGGAGTGAAGTAGGGCTCCCCCATAGCTGATAACGAAACATATAAAAATAATTTTAAATGATCGATATTAGTGTCAAATTCATAGTTTTCGGGGGGTCGTTGTGTTCAGTAATGAAACTCCAAACTCAATAACATAACATCTAGGGGGTTAAGGTAGAGGAAGGTAGTAGATGTCCCGGCGTTCATACCCGTGGGAAAATTTTGGCCGTAGAGCCGTTATTAGAGGGCTCTAACCCGGCCTAAACCAGTATGTTGCTATGCTAGAATAAGGAAGTATACTTTTGGAAGCCTACCAGATGTAGAAACAAGATGAAACATGACTTTTTTCGTCTTCTTGTCTTATATTGTCCAGTTATTTGACCCCCAGCCACCCTCTGCTCCTCTTGGAAAGCCGAAGAGCATAAGCGATTTAGCCCCTTGGTCCTATTCCCACGAAATGCCTGTAGGTTATGAACTGAAGGCATGATATTCAAATGAGCGAAGCTCCTCAGCATGTTGTATGAAATTGGTCTTAGTTGCTAAGGCAAATATTATATTTCATGATTTTTTTTAAAAACGTGGGAATAGAAACAATATATGAGTCTCATAACGAAACACATACCCATACAAAATCGTGTTGCTTAGCCCCTTGGTCCTATTCCCACGAAGTGCCTGTAGGTTATGAACTGAAGACGTGATATTCAAATGATCAAAGCTTCTCAGCAGATTGTACGAAATTGGTCTTAGTTGCTAAGATAAATATTTTATTTCACGATTTTTTTAAAACGTGGGATAAGAAACAATATATGAGTCTCATAACGAAACACATACCCATACACTTCTCCCCCCAGACATCCTGCGAAGAGCGTGAGGATTTAGCCCTGGTCTTATTCTCACGAAACGCCTGTAGGTTATGACCCTTGTGGAAAATTTTCGTCTGGAACCTTCTCAGGAAATTGAGTTGATGAGACGAATATTGCAGTTCACGATTGTTTTAAAACGTATTGGATTCCATTGATTGAGCATGTTCTAATAGCGGAAGCTTCTCATAGCATATCATAATGTTTTAAAAACGTAGGATGAAAAAAATTTGTATACTCAAATCAGCATGGTCGGTTGTATTGCATGTGGAAAGTGTTATATGGATATTCACATGAGGATGTCTGTTATGACAAGTAATTAAAATCACTTATGTAGAGAAATCAAAGATCAAATTATGCCAAATGAATTTGCTGTTTATGTTAAATCCGTGATGAGATATTGCAATATAACATATTCCCATAGCACAAAAAACTACGTCATCGAAATTTGGAATTGAAATACATTCCCATGACTAGTATGCGACCTCGATTATGGTAGGCATGATCGAACTTGTTCTGACATGTTTCTCTAAGGCTAACACGTGTGTGTGTGTGTGTGTGTGTGTGTAGACCTGAAAAAAGATTAGTTGTGAGTTCGAGTTAGCAGAGAGAAGTTGTAATTAGTCCGCTGTTTTTCACTTCATATTTGTAATAGTGAGTGGGTGTCTTTGTGTGTGCTTGATCCCTTGGATGGCTAGAGCTGTAAATAAGTGTTATCATCAGACGATTTTATTAAAATAGGTAAGTAAAAATATATTATTAAAAATATTATGGTCTATGATTATTCCTGAAAGAATAAAACAATATGTTGTCTTCATTTAACTATAAATGTAGTTAAGACAGTGTATTTACTTTGCGTTTCCGTATTTGATAATGAGATGAAATTCTAACGTTAAAACACATACATATAAGCGTAACTGTATGATGCTTCTGCTCGCTGCACGTTGAATTCTGAGAAAATGATGGAATTCTTGAATGTTTTCTGACTCGCATTGCAAGTAGGTTACAGCTGACTGAATGTCTGGAGACTTGTATAAAGCAGCTAGTGAACGAAAAGTCGTATCACTTATAATTTAACGTTAAAACATAAAAAGAAGAGGTATATTATGTGTTTTAATTTTGATAATATCATTCATACCTGCCTGTCTTTCTGTCTATTTATCTGTCTGTAGTATGTGCTCGGGGCCAGCAAACATTAAAGGCGCGAACAATGAAATCTTTGAGTTTTACGTCCCACGATTATGCCAGCTAGGCTAGGCGTGAACAATGAAATCTTTGAGTTTTACGTTCCACAATTATGCAAGATAGGCTAATGGGAAATTTTTGAATTTTACGTTCCATGGTTTGAAATCTTTGAGTTTTACGTCCCACATCTATGTCTGCTAGGTTAATGAAAACGGTGATGATGAGAAATGAATGAAATGTTGGAATGAAGAAAGTGGAAGGAAACGGGAGAACTCCGAGGAAATCCACTTACACGGCCTTTGTCCACAATAAAGTTCACTTGGCTGAAACAGGATTTTGAACCTGGGACCCCCATGCACCATAGGTGAATGCATTACCACTGAGCCAGCGAGGCCCCCTGCCGAAAAGGTATCAAAATTTGGCCATGGTCTCAGAACAAGACGAAGCGAAGATATGTGTGTATTAACCATTGATAATATCATATGATAGTTTTAAATAAATTGTATATCTGTCTGTGATCTGGGGAGTCAGACAAGAGAGCCAAGAAGTTATCAAAATTTGGTCATGGTACTAGACAAAGACGTGGCGTTTTGGGGAGTTCAACCGGGGACCCATGCATCATAGGTGAACGCTCTACCACTGAGCCACCGACACCCCCTGATGAAAAGGTATCAAAATGAGATCAGAAACACCACAACCCTCCCGAGCTAAGATCGAACGAGAGAAACAATGAAATAAAATCTGAGTTTTACGTCCCACGCTTATGACGATTAGGCTAATGGGAAATCTTAAGTTTTACGTCCCACAGTTATGTCGGCTAGGCTAATGGAGACGGTGATGATGAGAAATGAATGAAATGTTGGAAAGGAGAAAGTGGGAGAAAATTCACGTACACGGTGTTTGTCCACCACAAAGTTCACTTGATTGGAACAGGATATTGAACCTAGGACCTTCCACGTACACGGTGTTTGTCCATCACAAAGTTCACTTGTTGGAACAGGATTTTGAGCTTGTGACCCCCACGCTCTATCACCGAACAACCGGGATCCATAAAACGAGAGAGAGAGGTCAAACCACAACACTCATGCAGGGTCGCTGTGTTCAATGATGATACTCTGAACTCAATAACACATCATCTAAGGGGGTGAAGTTGGCGGTCTCCAGGGTTGGTATCGAGACCCGTAAAAATAATTTAAAATGATCGATATTAGTGTCAAATACATAGTTTCCGGGGCATCTGTGTTCAATGATGATACTCTGAACTCGTTAGTATACCATCTAAGGGGGTTGAAGTTGGGGGTCTCCAGGGTTGGTATTGAGACATAAAAATAATTTAAAATGAACGATATTAGTGTGAAGTACATAGTTTTCGGGGCCGCTGTGTTCAATGATGATACTCTGAACTCGTTTGTACACCATCTAAGGGGGTGAAGTTGGGGGTCTCCAGGGTTGGTATCGAGACACGTAAAAATAATTTAAAATGATCGATATTAGTGTCAAATTCATAGTATTTGGGGCCTCTGTGTTCAATGATGACACTCTGAACTCAATAAGATATCATATAAGGGGGTTGAACGACCCTTTAAATTGAGTGTCCGTATTTGCTACGGAATAAAAATATCACTCATGCAGGGTCGCTGTGTTCAATGATGATACTCTGAACTCAATAACACATCATCTAAGGGGGTGAAGTTGGGGGTCTCCAGGGTTGGTATCGAGACACGTAAAAATAATTTAAAATGATCGATATTAGTGTCAAATTCATAGTATTTGGGGCCTCTGTGTTCAATGATGACACTCTGAACTCAATAAGATATCATATAAGGGGGTTGAACGACCCTTTAAATTGAGTGTCCGTATTTGCTACGGAATAAAAATATCATACTGAGTTAAGTTATAGCTTTCGTAATCATTCAAATCATACCCTCATAAGAGAGAGAGAGAGAGAGAGAGAAATATTTCAGTTTAACGTCCCACAAATATGCTCCTTACGTTGTAAAACGGACGATATTAGTGTCAAATACATATTTTTCGTGGTCGCTGAAACTCTGAAACAATAAGTATAAAATTCACATACAGAACGTTTATACATTAGACAACACACTTGAAGCAAACTGTGAGCATACATTTGTTTCACTCCCAGGGAATACGAAAAAAGTTTCAATTCATTTTAACTACTTAAAAGGTATGCTATTTTTTTTCTTGAAACTTCTGCTTTTTCCATATAACGAATTGAAATCTATGTATATATATGTTGGGAGCAATGTTCGAAAACGGCCATTGGCCGAAGAAAGTGATCAATTCTAAGTTTGGACAGATGCAATTATCCAAAGTACGAAGAAGTCTATCATTTCGGGGTTTGGTCGCTTAATAGTATCCAAAGCTAGGTTTGGATAATTACAGTTCATCCAAAGCTCAATTTAGAAAGGAAAATAAGAAAAAAATTTATTAATTTTTTCACATTTTACACATTTTACAAGATTTTTATTTTTCAATGTTTAAGAAATGAAAATGTATATCACAAAATTCTGTCAAATAAGAAGTATGAAATTCGTATATGAATAAAAATAGTTCTTCGTATTAATTCCTTCTAATTCAGCTTACTTTCTTTTTTAGAAGACTTTTAGAAAATATGCACCATATAAAAATAAGTACAATAATTAATTAAGCATTAACAGCAAAGTGCGTTAAATGTTTTAAGTTCAGTTATTAACACAATGAAACAGTGAAGAATTTGAAAAACGTGTGCTGAAAATTTTAAGCTGTAAGTGCGAAAAAATATAATGAACTTACAGTTATAAAATGGAATAACTGAAATGCAGATTCGCCACATATACAGGCTCTTCAAGTACATTGTAATAGGTCAACTGTCCAGTTACTTGTTCCTACACGCACTTGAGGAATGACACTTTGAGTTACACTTTACACCCTTCTTTACACAATTACATTTTTTGTTCAAACAGAAGTTCCTGCAGCCGCACTTAATAAACCCCTGCCTGGAGTGTGTTTCTGCTTCAGCTACACTTCTAAGTGAAATGTCTCTCTGCGGAACATCACTGATCTGAAGAAACTGTTCATCTGCGAACTGGAACTCATTGCGCGCGTACAGCTTTCTAATAATTCCCGAAGAAGTCCCCAACTGGTAGAGATCGTTATCGTTTCTCCCCATAACCACAGCCATGACGTTCCTCGGAGCAGCTCTGCCTCTGTCCAATTCTGGGATTTTGATTAGAACAGTTTGTCCTACGTCTGCACGAGGGAATTTTTTACTTGACGCCATTAACATTTCATTTGCTTGTCGCTTTAAATGTATTTTGGATCCCTCACGTGCCTCTCGTATACTCTCACTTCTTGTGCAGATGTTGCATCTTTTTTCTTGATTTGCGCACGGACATGGAGATTCATTTGCTTCCACAATTGCAGTGTTGATGGTCTCTAAAGAAGCTGGAAATTCTGGAAAAGTCTCTCTTTCCTGCCGAAGATTATTAAGGGAATCACGAACGAATGAATGCTGTGCGTCCTGTCCTGAAGTGTCTTCTTGTACATCACGAGTCAATGAATACTGTACATCCTGTCCTGAGCCTTCCTCTTCCTGCATGGTGTCACAGTGTGGATCACGAGTCAATAAATTCTGTACATCCTGTCCTGAACCTTCCTCTTCCTGCATGGTGTCACAGTGTGGATCACGAGTCAATGAATTCTGTACATCCTGTCCTGAGCCTTCCCCTTCCTGCATGGTGTCACAATGTGGATCACGAGCCAATATTTCTTGTAGATCTTCCTCATTGGTCAAGTCTCGTAATAAATCACATGGAAGAGATGAATCCGAAAGTCCATTTCTCATGGGAACGCCAAACAAAGCCTCGTAGGGGCTCCGGTTAATGCCCCTATGGAAGGACCTGTTTTTCTTCATCTGGACAAAACGAAGACCCTCAGCCCAAGACGAACAGCTATTTTCTGCCATCCATGTAATAAGAATGTCTCGAACATCTTGGTTCGCTCTCTCAACACTTCCTTGAGACTGAGAGTGGCGCGGCTTGCCGTGCACTATTTTCGACCCAAACACTGAGGCCAGCTCACTTGTAACTTCAGCTGCGAACTCACGTCCGTTATCACTTTGAAGAATACAAGGTGCACCAATAATGCAAAATATATCCATCAGATGATAAGCAACTTCTGATGCTCTTTTTGTCTTTAATGGGCGCAAAAACAGAAACTTTGTGAGATGATCCTGATAATTTAATATGAACTTGTATCCTTTGTCCGGTTCACTCTGCATGTCGATAAGATCAACCTGACCCCTAGAATTAAGCAGATTACTGAGAATAGGTTTAACAGTCAGTCCTTTGCACTTTTGCTTCTTTTTCAACTGACACTGCCCACACAATTTGAGATAAATATTGATGATCTCTCGTGTTACATTACAGTACTTTAGCTTAAGTTCTTTGTCCAAGCATCTCAAACGTTTGTGGCCAGTGTCAATGTGAGCTTTATGAATGACACTGTATAATTCTCCGGTGTGACAGAAATACCTAATAACACTATCACCATCTTTACGTTTTTCGATAAGTTTCTCAACCCCACCAATACTTAAAACATCATATCTCTTCAGGCGACGATAGTCCAGTGACGTCAGTGACTCACCTCTTTTCTTTTTCTCTTGCGAAGCCTTCACCTCCAACAGCAATTCATTGTACTTCTCTGGAGATAACAAGAACGTATTATCTGCTGTACTAGCTCGAACGTAGTCGTCTAGTTTTGCTTTGAAGTCTTCTGCTGCAACCATACTCATTGTTGTGCACGGTCTTCAAATTCACTTCAACGAATAAACAATTGTGAGTGGCAAAGAAAGCATACACGTTAACACATAAAGCTACCGCCTGACTGAAGACTGACTTCTGCTTTACCCTCCCTATATTCTCCGAATGCGCATGCGCCACGAATAAAAAATTGCAATGACATCTCGCAAGAACAACTGGAAATAACTAAATTGAGCTTTGGATGAACTGTAATTATCCAAACCTAGCTTTGGATACTATTAAGCGACCAAACCCCGAAATGATAGACTTCTTCGTACTTTGGATAATTGCATCTGTCCAAACTTAGAATTGATCACTTTCTTCGGCCAATGGCCGTTTTCGAACATTGCTCCCAACATATATACTGTTTATATTTATTTGGAATATGGTTATAAGTAACCAGATGGATTTATTTTTTTTATTTTAGGTTGAATACAAATAAAGATACGTGTATTAGACTTTCCTTATCCTTCCTGATATTATTATTTCATGTTAATTACTTATATATAGTCCTTTTTTATTTATTCATATATTCTTTTAAAGCACTTTTATTTATTTATATTCCATTTTAAATAATACTTATATTCTCTATTCACTATTTACATATACATATTGGAAACTTTTTGCATTACGTATATACATCTGGGGAGTAAAAATGGAAAACAAGTGTACGCAAGAGTTATTAAAAGAGATTACTGCATTTATTAATGACATAGAAGAAGAAGAAGAGGAGGAGGAGGAGGAGATCGTAATAAATAAAGAGACGCAAGTTCTTCTAAAAGAAATAGATGCCGTAATCGGAATAGAAGAAGATGATCATCATGAAAGGAAGGAAGAAGATGAAATGAAGAAAGGTACACAAAAGGAGGAAGTACTCACAGAAGAAGAAAAAGAAGAAGAAGAAGAAGAAAAAGAGAAGAGATGATCATCAATACCGAAGAAGAAGAAAAAGATGCAGCTAGTGAAATTCAAATCGCAGAAGAAAAAGAAGAATATAAAGAAGAACTATTAGAAATATTGGAAAGTGCAGGTAATAGAATGATAACAGAAAAAGAAGAGGAAGCATCTGACCGACCGTATTGCCCAAATTAAAAAATGGTTACAAGAAGGAGCAAAAGAAGAAGAAGAAGACGTCGAAGAAAGAACAAAAGAAGAAGAATTGCTAAATCTAACGTTCTCCCAAATAATAGGAGAGACTTACAATGAGGAAGAGAAGAAGACAGAAGAAGATGAGTTCTACAAAACTGAGCCAGAAAAATGGATTACCAATTTATTTCCTAATCCTGAAAAAGAAGAAGAACAACAAGAAGTACTATATCCATCAATTATGGAAATATTAGCAGAGGCTAATACAGAACATACAGAAATAGAAATCGATTTAGACGAAACAGAAAAAAGATGGAAAGACTTTTTATCCGTATTTGAAGCAGAACGAAACAGAAAAATGTACAAGTAGGATTTGAAAATAGCAGGCGTAATGATCTTTAGAGAAGCAAGGAATCTCTCAGCAGTTCTATGGACAAGTTATGAAAAAGTACTGCAAAGTAATGCGGCATTTCTTATAAATGAAGATTGCATCGTGAATTTTCATCATGTACGCATGCCGAGAGGACAAGGTGGATTGAAAGAACATATTATGAATACCGAGGAATATGTGAAGGTAAAACATGGTATTGTTACAATTAAGAACAAAGGGACAAGGTGTTTAGCACATGCAATCGTCGTTGCTATTGGATTAAAAAATACAAGGGAAGAAATCAAGCCGAATACAGAAGATATGTAAAACAATATAAATATATAATTGAAAAAGAAGCAGAAGACCTATGTGAATCTGCTGATGTAGATCTCAGTCATGGTGGTGAAATTCCTGAAATTCGTAGATTTCAGGAATACTTAAAGGATTATAAAATTACAGTGTATAGGGGCTTTTCAGGAAGTGATGTTATGTTTGAAGCACCACCAAGTGATAATGAAAGAACTATCACAAATCAGCGCCGTATCAAAATGGAAAGCCTTTATGTTCAACTGTGAAATGTTGTGCCCAGTGTTTGAAAACTTATGTAGTGAAAGAAAAAGGTTCTCACGTATGTGGAGAAAATTATTGCAACATTTGCTATGATATAGTACCACCCAATCATGAATGTTACATGAAAGTGAATTAAAGAAGAAAATAAATAAAAGCCAATGAAAAAATTATCATGGAGAAGAAAGCTATGATTGTATTTTATGATATTGAATGTACACAAGACACGAAAATAGAAGATGAGGACGCAAACATATATGAACATATACCTAATGTCTTGGTTAGTCCGCATACATGTTACAGGTGTTATGAAGATAACATCAAAAATAATTGTATCGTTTGTGGAAAACGAGAAAATATATTTGATGGAGAAAATGTAATAGAAGACTTTCTAAAACACCTTCAACAACGTAGTCCAAACATTAAATAAGTAACATGTGTGGCCCATAATTCTAAGGGCTATGACGCACATTTCATCATTAAGACCATGGTTGAGAAGATGAATTGGACTCCCTTAAAATAAGGAACGTAACATTCATTGATTCACTAAGCTTTCTTCCTATGCCCTTAAGTAAATTAAGTGGTGCATTTGGTCTTCAATCGTGCAAAGGATATTTCCAACACTTTTTCAATCGACGTCAGAACCAAACATATTAAGGTACACTTCCAGACATTAGATATTATGGAGCAGATACCATGAAAGTAGACGAAAGACGCAAGTTTCTACAATGGTATACTGAACATCGAAACGATACGTTTAAAATGAAAGAAGAACTCATCAAGTATTGTGTACAGGATGTTGAAGTATTACGCCAAGCATGTATTTCCTTTATGAATGCATTTGAATCTGAAACAAATGTAAATCCCTTACTTGAATGCATTACAATCGCCAGTGCATGTAATTTGGTGTATCGTAGAAATTTCTTAAAGGAAAATACGATTGGTATCACACCAAAGAACGGGTATCGATGGAGAGATGTCCAATCAGATGAAGCAGTACAATGGATAGCTTGGGAAGAAAAACCAAGAAACATACAAATTACCAATGCTGCACGTAGTAAGGAAAAACGAATTGCATCCATGAAAGTAGATGGTGTATGGACAGATCCCAACACAGGAAGAATACACGTGTGGGAATATGAGGGCGATTTTACACATGGAAGTATCTTCTGCTACCCTAACGACAGAGATATAACAATGCTACAAATACCATGGAATTTCGATATGAAGCTACAAAGAAGAAAATTCAAAAATTAAAAGATTTTGGCTGTGAAGTGCATGAAATATGAGGCTGTGAATTTAAAAAACAATTGGCAGGAAATGAAGAGATGAAGAAGTATGTTAGTAACCATCCGTATACAAAGAAAACACCATTAAATCCTCGTGACGCTTTTTATGGAGGACGTGTGAATGCCATATGTTTGTATCATAAAGCACAAGAATCTGAAGGAAAAAACAATCCAATACAAAGATGTTCTATCCCTTTATCCGCATATCTGTAAGACTAAGACATTTCCAATTCGTCATCCTATTGTCTATCTGCCTGGAGATTCAAATATTCCCACCATTGAAGAAGTAGAAGGATTAGTTAAACTAAGTATTCTACCTCCAAAAAATCTCTTACACGCAGTACTCCCTTACAAATCAAAAGATAGACTGATGTTTCCACTTTGACGTACATGTTGTGATGAACTAAATCGGTCATCTTGTAATCACAGTGATGAAGACCAAGTTCTACATGGTACATGGGTAGCAGATGAAGTATGAAAAGCATTAGAAAAAGGATACAAAATTATAGATATTCATGAAATTTGGGCATATGATGTTGTTCAATATGATGAAGAAACAAGAAGTGGCGGCTTATTTGCAGAATACATAAATACCTTCCTCAAAGCAAAAACGGAAACTAGTGGATGGCCAACATGGTGTGAAACAGATGAGCTAAAGGAGAAGTGCATTCAGCAATTTTATGAAAAGGCAGGAATACGTCTCGATGAAAATAAAATTCAACATAATCCAGCACTTAGGAGTTTAGCTAAATTAATGCTAAATTCATTTTGGGGAAAATTCGGACAACGTGAGAACATGGGTCATGTAAGCATTATTAATGATCCAAAGGAATTATATGAGAAATTAACATCTCATGATATAGATGTTCATCAAATATTTCCAGTAAATGATGATAACATATATGTATATTGGCAATACACAGATGAAGTTCCTGTTTCACTACCAACAGTAAACGTCGTCATAGCCGCGGACACAACAGCACAAGCAAGATTAGAATTGTACAATTATTTAGATCAACTGCAAGAAAGAGTATTGTATTTTGATACTGATTGTCATTTATACGCAAACATCTGCTGAAACTACAATTCCAACTGTTGATTTTTTAGGTGATTTAACAAATGAAGTACTTGAGTATGGTAAAGAGGCCTATATTTCAAAATACGTCTCGGCTGGACCCAAGAACTATGGGTTACGTATTTTTGATCCTAGTACGAAGAAGGAGTTTCAAGTATGCAAGATACAGAGCTTTTCATTAAACTATGAATCTTCAAAACACCTAAGTTTTGATGTAATGAAGAAAATGATAGTAGATAATGAAGAGGAGGAGGAAGAAGAAAAAGAAGAAGAATCTCGTCCCACTGAAGTCAAAATTACCAATGAGAAAAAAAACTGCCGCAGGAAAGACTATACTATCGTCAGCATGCCCGAAACAAAAATTTATAAGATAAATTATATAAAACGACGTAGAATACCAAATTCATATGATACTCTTCCATATGGCTACACTACTTCCAACAAAAGAAGAGAAATGTAATAAGGCCCTTTATAAATATACGTATGAAGAAAGAATGATCATACTCTTTAACATGGATACGACGTGGAAGCATGCCTTTTCATGTATTGTTGCCGGACCAAGTGTATGTCGAAAAACTTCTTTTGTAGTACGATTCATGTCCAATTTATCACGTATGGTTAATATATCGTTTCGTTATATTTATTGGTACTATGCACTTTGGCAAAATGCATACAGAGAAATTTCGACAAAAGTACAATTTATTGAAGGATTACCTCGAACAAAAGACTTTTTACCTGAAACTGGACCACCTCTTATTATTATTATTGATGATCAAATGTGTGAAGTGAACCGCAATAGAGTTGATTTCTTTACAAAAGGTTCTCATCATAGAAATCTTAGTGTACTATTTATTACAGAAAACATATTTCATCAGGGAAAAGGAAGCAGAGATATGAGTTTGAATTGTTCTTATCTCGTATTATTTAAAAATCGAAGAGATAAATCACAAATTAAACATTTGAGTTATCAACTAACTCCTGAGAATCCAAAATTTCTTCAAAAAAGTTTCAAAGACGCAACAAAGTTACCATATGGATATTTGTTTATTGATTTAAAACAGGATACGCCACATGAACTTCGTTTCCAAACAAATATCTTTCCTGATGATATTTATCATTACGTTTGTGTTCCAACCAAATAGAGGAAGGTGTGTTTATAATGCTTGTTTTCAACTGTGTTTCTTTATTCTGACAATATGTCTCCAAGAGTAAAACACAAAGATCTTCTTCGTACGCTGAGCAAAGCAAATCCTAAATTACGTAAAGCTGTAGTGGCCAATGCAGACTCTTCAGTCATTCGAAGTATTTGCGAATGTTGTTATAATGTATTAAAAGGGAATGTACCTCTTACAAAGACACAGAAAGCTAGATTAAAGCGATACAAGAGGACGCTTCGATATCTTGTGAAGAAAGGAAATTCCATCCAAAAGAAGAAGAAGTATTTATTAGTCCAGCAGCAGGATGGATTCCTACCGGCATTATTAGCTCCTATTTTATCTGGTGCATTATCAAGTTTACTATTTCGTTAGTTCAATGGAACACGCAAAGAAGATGATTTTAGTTCCACCTGAAGTTCTTAATCGTATACAAACGCCATCATCATCATCATCATCAGCCGTGGAGAAACGTGAATCTAATTTGGATCAAGAAATGCAAGAGATTTTACAGTTATCATCGCTTAGTGATGAAGAAAAGTGGAATCAATATAATAATATTCTCCAAAAATATTTACATTTAATACGAAAACAAGAAGAACCTGTGACACTTTCGATTACGTCAACTAAATCAGAGAAGCCTGAAGTAGAAGAAGAAATATTATTATCTATACCCAAAATGTTTTGTAAAAGAGCTGAATTACTACTACATAGAATGAAACCTGATGATAATATTACGTGGGATAATAAACGAACTGTTTACATCAGAGGTGATAAACTAGAAGGATCTCACATTGTAGATTTAATTTCTGATGTGTCGCGACCCCGGAAACACACAAATCCACCGGGATGGGAGAAATTTTTTAATTATTTATCTTCTAATAACACACCTCAAGAACTTATTAGAAATCAAAAACGTTTGTCATATATTTTACGACGAACGAAAGCATCACCGGCAGTATCATCGTCAAGACGACGAAGAAGCAGAAGAAGAAGAAGAAGAAGAAAAGGAAAAAGTAATATCTCCCATAAGGAAAAGGAAACGTGCCTGTAAACGTCCAGTATGGTCAAGATGGAAACCATAAACAAACAGTTAAGCAAGATTTACTACAACCCTTCACATCCTGCCTCGTTTTCCACTGTTAAAAAATTGCGGATAGCTACAAAGAAGAAAATTCCTATACATTTTATAAGAAAATGGCTACTGCAACAAACAACATATACGTTACACAAACCTGTACGTCGTCGCTTTAAAAGAGATTTCTATGTAGTGATTAACATTGATGATGAGTGGGAAAGTGATATTAATGATCTTCAATCTCTTCATAAATTTAATGATGGATATCGTTATATTCTTACAGTGATAGATGTGTTCAGTCGATATGCCTGGGCTGTGCCATTAAAATCTAAAAGTACAAATGATGTCTTAAAAACATTGAAGATTGCGTTCAAAGACAAAAAACCAATCACATTCCGAACAGATAAAGGAAGTGAGTTTACTAATAAAACAATACAGAAGTACTTAGAGGAAACAAAACAAAACATATTACAACTAAAAATCCTGATATAAAAGCTAGTATCGTAGAACGTTTCAACAGAACTCTAAAAGAAAAAATGTGGAAGTATTTTACAAAGTATCAAACGTATAATTATTTAAATGTATTACCTCTTCTTGTGAAATCATACAATGAAGGTTATCATTCAAGCATAAAGATGTCACCTGCAAATGTTTCTCAAAATAACCTATTACAAGTATGGTATAATCAGTATGATAATAAAATAAAGAAGAACAAGAATCCAAATTTCTCAAAACATTTTAAGATTGGTGATACAGTACGAATTAGTAAAACTAAACGTACATTTGATAAAGGATATATGCAAAACTGGACTTGGGAAATATTTAAAGTGAAGAAGATAAAACCAAGAGATCCACCTGTTTATGAAGTTGAAGATTTAAACAAGGAATCACTGGATGGATTATTTTATAGAGAGGAATTACAACCTGTGACGTTATCAAAGACGTTTTACATAGGTAAAATCATACGTACAAGAAGAAAAGGCAGCAGAAAAGAATATCTTGTTCATTGGAAAGGATATCCTTCTTCTTTCGATTCCTGGATACCTGCATCAGCCGTAAAGAAGATTGAGAAGTACAATGGAACCTGATAAAGATTTTTACGTTACGCTTCCCAGTAATAGTTCTATGGAATATTTTCCTGATAACACCTTAACATCATACACTACGAAACTTCATCAAAGAATGGAATTCCGTGAAAAGTGGGAAGTGGCTATTGTTGAAATTCATTATCCTCATTCAATATTAAATATTAATGAAGAAAATAATAAATTTTTTACAAACCTGCAAAAAGTGATGAATGGAAATTTATAACTATTCCTGTACGTTATTACACTGACATATCAGAATTGGTAAAGATAATTAATACGTACAACAGATTCACAAATTTACATATTTCCTATACTCGTGAGAGTAATACCTGTTTTATACGACGTCTTCATAAAGACATAGATGTAGACGTTGCATTATCACCAAGTGTTAGTGGGATGTTGGGGTTTGATCCAAACGTTGATTTAAAGGATATGCAACAAGCCCAAAGCATTCCAAATTTACGTTTAGGACTTCCATCTACAATGTATGTGCATTGTGATATAATTCAATCTGTATTTGTTGGAGATACAGTAGCACCATTATTACGTATCACAAATGAATCCTGTGAATCATACATTTGGAAGTAGTGTTATAGAAATTTTTAATCCTCCACATTATGTGCCTATAGAGAAGATGCATTCTGAATACATCAAAATAGATATAAGAGATAGTACAGGCTCTCCACTGGCATTCACTTTCGGAACTGTATGCGTTAAACTACATTTTCGACCAGTGCGTCAACATCATCAAATATGAATAATCCATAATTACAATATTTTCAAAAACAAGCTCTTTCTGGAACTGGAAACGTTTATGTTGGATCCGCTTATCAAGTTGGACATGGAATTGGTAGTTTCCTTGGAGGATTATTTCGTTCTGTCATGCCATTAGTAAAACAAGGAGCTAAAACGGTAACAAAGGAATTATTACAATCTGAAGCAAACGTTATTACTGATGTCATCGTCGATAAACAACCTATTAACAAATCCTTCCAACAACGAATGGGTGAAGCGAGATCCGTCTTGCAAAAAAAGCAAAAAATAAACTGAAATATATGCTAGCATCTGGATATCAACGAAGGAAAAGAAGAATTACACATCATTCCATCTTTAACCCTTCATCATTACACATCATCAAGCGCAAGAAAAATGGCAAGGGAGCAAGAGGAAACGTACACAGAAAACAAAGAAAAATCAGTCGTATAAGAAGAAGAGGAAAGTATCACACGATATTATTGATTAAATCATCATCATCATGGCTTTCTTACATCATCAATCCTGCGAGTGTGTAAAAAGTGAACTAGATATTTTTCTACAAAACCAACGCAAACCAGTGTATTAGATAATCATGTTGTTACATACAAACCAATCAGTTCACTAGCTGATAATGCTCCTATAGAATTTGTCATCCCAGGTACAAGTGATGAATACATAGATCTACCACATGCTCTTCTTTATATCGAAGCTCAAATCGTTAAGCCTGAAGGATCAGCATTTGTTGAAAGTGATAAAGCTGTGGCTCCTATTAATGACTTTTTAAATTCTATGTTCAGTGATGTGGAAGTGTATTTAAGTAACAAACTGATTTCATTTCCATCTCATAATCACCCATATCGATCATGCATTGAAAAATTGTTAAATTATGATGATTCTGCTAAAAATACTCATCTTCAATGTGCATTCTGGTTTCAAGATACTGCTGGACATATGGATGCAACATCTAGTGTAATAGAGGATTTCAACATCGTTATGAATTAACAAAAAAGTGCAAAATTCGATATGCTTGGACATCTTCATTGTGATATTTTTAATCAAGATAAATTGTTAATCCAAGGAGTAGAATTACGTCTCAAGTTAATTCCTGCAAAGCCAAACTTTTGTCTTATCGCTAGTGATTCGTCTCTTGAGGCTAAAGTGAATATTTTAGATTGCTTTACATATTAAAAAGATTAATGTTAGTCCTACAATAAAACTAGCACATAACAAGCTTTTACAATCAACAAAAGCCAAATATCCTCTCACAAGAGTGCAAATGAAGTCATTCGTCATTCCAAAGGATCTTCAATCAAAAACAATTGATAATTCATTTATGGGAGTATTACCAACTCGAGTGATTGTGGCGTTTACACAAAATGATGCCTATACAGGAACAATAACTTCAAATCCATTTCATTTCAAAGATTTTGACATCAATTTCTTCTCTCTATACATTGATGGAAAACCTGTACCTTCAAAACCTTTACAACCAAATTTCGAAAACAACCCCTATGTTTCCTCATATCATACCTTATTCTGTGGATCAGGTATTCACTTTTCCAATCATGGCAACAATATTCCTCGCGTTGCATTTTTTCAAGGATATACTATTTTGTTTTCGACATTACCCAAGATGGAGAAGTCAACGCTGTGCTGTAGAATCTAATCAAACATGGATGTGTTCGTCTGGAAGTTCATTTTCAGAATCCTCTACCAGCACCTGTCTCATGCATCACGTATGGCGAGTTCCAATCTCTCTTAGAAGTGGAACATCAGAGGAACATCATCATGGATTTTTAAAGGTACGTTATTTAAATACTATACCATATATGTAGATGTCTGCATTTTTATACATGATGTCCTCTACACTAGATTTATTGAATGCCTTGCAAACAAATTCTTTATTTCACAATCATTTCGTTGGCGTATATGCAGCAATTATCAACACATGTTCCACTTACCTGCAGCTATCATCATAAATACAGATCTCTCCAACAAACTTGGCACACACTGGATTTCCGTATATATTCATACTGATGGACGTGCCCACTACTTCGATACATTTGGATTTCCTCCATATGTAATGCAACATATTCAATTTCTACGTTGAAATTCCATTTCTTATACATTTAATAATAAACAAATTCAAAGTGTGAAATCGTCCCTATGTGGACATTATTCATATCTTTTCCTTTGCTTAAAAGCTAAAGGAAAGTCATTAGATGAATTTCATTACACTTTCTCATCAACTCCAGAAAAAAAGATCGTCGCTTGCTTTATTTACTTTTACAGGTAATCATTTCTCCTGTATACATATCATCATGTCTTCATTCTTCTTCTTCTTCGTTTGTTTTTATTACTTTTTCTCATTATATATAAAATTCTAGCTATTATTATTTCAGGTAGTCATTTCTTCTTTATTATAATGTGTTTGTATATATTATCATTTGTTGTTTTATTTGTTCATGATCATAGATAAAAAAATTAAGTTATGTTTTTCAATTTTTTTCATTTCAGAGGGTACCAGATCGTCATCGTGTGTATGGACATCATCATTGTACAGTATGACTTCTATCTACGTTTCATCGCCATCATCAACAGCAGTAGTATCATCTGTGAAGTTATCATTAATTGAACTGTGTAAAAAAAGGCAACACAACTATGTACATGCGTATGGACAGCATCAGTGAACACTATATGGCAACTGTGAAGTTATAATCACCTGAACAATGAAAAAAATCTAACGTACTCTCTTCTAAAAAATGTACTTAACTTACCGTCTTTTTAATTGTGTAAATAATATCATCAACATCAATAAATACTTTGTATTCTTTTTTCTCTTTGAAAACAAATGTTTTATTTCTTATTTTCTCCATTTTCTAATAAATAAATACGTTTTATGATCAATTATGTTATTAAATACACATATCATAAAACATATTTTTAACTAATTGAATTAAAGAATTTCATAGTGATTTTTAAAAAAATGTATTTAAGACTGATTTTTTAATTCAATGGTGTAATCACATAACTAAATAATAATAATAATAATAATAATAATAATAATAATAATAATAATAATAATAATAATAATAATAATGATGTCAAATACTTAATCAGTTATTCTTTTTTAAATTAAAGCAAGTATGTGAATTCAATATTATTATGATAGGACTTTTGTTTTTAAAAATTTAATATTAATTATTTTAGTTCCTTTTTTAAAAAATAAAAAAGTCCTACATAGTTAAGACAAAGTTGTATAATAATAATAATAATTTCAAATACTAATTTTTATCATTCATTTCAAGAATTTGAATTCATTATTATTATTATTATTATTATTATATTATATTATTATTATTATTATTATTATTATATTATTATTATTATTATTATACATATCACTTATAGTATACGAGAAAAAATATGTTAGGATTTTTTTCTTATAAAAATTAGTACAGTAATTAAAAATCCTATCATATTGAGGTGTATGAAACGAACACAAAAGACACACAAATAAAACATTTCACTTTCACTATATATTTTATTACATTTGATATTACGTTGTTTAGTATACATGAAAAAACAAATCAATGTTCTTTATGAAGAGATGTTCACTTCATTGATACCCTCCGAAGGTTGAGTATCGGTTTCCCCCACCGTGGCTGTGTCGGTACACTATCAAATAAATCAGCCATAATTGAATCTATGAATTTTGTTTACAAAATACTTTCATTTCCAATTTTAATCGTTCACCATCTATGTTCACATCACTGTTCTTATCAAGAGAGACTTGCAAAACTGATGTTCCTACCATTAATAATACTCTGTTCATCTACACAAGTATGGATTCCGCCAAATCCTCTGCATGTAAGAAACTGCGATTGTACATGACTACGAATAGTATCCGTACACAAGTCAAAATATTCACGTAACACAACACTGCAAACTTTACTGTTTTTCACAGCATGTTCAATACACGGCAATATTACCAAGAAATAAAGCCAATCATTTGAAGTTAAGTACACAGTGTTTCGAAGAGCACGAAGTGTTCCTTTATTCTCTACCATGACTAATGTTTCACCCATTAGTTTTCGCACCACCAGTTTTTTTTTCGGCCAAGAGATTTTATAAATGTAATTTCCACTTGAGAATTTAAATAGTCCGTAACAAACGGGATCAAATGTATAAGTTTCTCTCACTCAGCCACATTTAACTCCACTCCAAACACAAGTCTTTGCAAACACGAATCACTGGTTCAAATGTATCACTATCCAGACCAATACAAATTAATTTGGTTTTCATTCAGTTACGTCCATATTCAACATTTAACAAGTACTCTTTCTTGGTGTCCATAGTTGATGCACAAACACTCAAAGACATGTTACTCCAATAGCTGGTCAACACATAATAACGACACTATGCATACAGATGACTGCGCATGCATGAAGAGGAGGGGCGAAAAGGAAAATTCAAGTTTTATCTTGTTTCTACTACTATGAGCAAAATAAATGACATGTCTCTTTATTTTGAAGTTTTTTTGAAAATATCTCCCTTTTCTTTATATGTTCTAAATTTCAGAAGGTTTACCCAACAGGACAGGTTAATAACAAACCCCTTTTTAATATTTGTATTAGATATTAGCTTAAAATAAATAAATTAGAAGCAAAAAACATTAAATCGACAGAAATCTCGAGAATTACCAACTCTGCTAAAGTGGGAAATTTTGAAGAACACGAGGGAATTCTGCAGTTCAAAACGAAGCAGCGACATCTATGTCATTGAGAGAAACGTGGATTAGATCTACAAACGAAACTTTTAACGGCACATTTCTAATATGTCTTACTACATGCATTATCAGCGAACTCCAAATATATGAATCTATGCTCAGTATTAACGTATAGATAGAGAAAATAGTGGAAATTACCTATGGAAAAGGACGAATTGGTAGCACGATCGTAATGAAAAATCAACTTTACCACAGAACAGGTTCAGTTCACGTTAGAAAACAATTAGCTCAGGCAGTTAAAGCAACTAGTCTGTATGCCGAAGGTAGTGGGTTCGAACCCTATGAAAATGCCGTTTTTATTTGTATTGTTATTTTACTTATTTTTTATGTGGAAAAGATTCAAATTGTAACATATGTGTAAAACTCATGACTCAACCAAAAAAGAGAAAATGTCTAGTGTTGCATTAGTTTTTTCTAATTTTTGTTTGCAAACAGTTTCGTAATTAATTCCCCTGTGCTCACTGCTCACTACATGCTCACTGGTGCATAACGAATGTTTTCCAGTAAATGTTAATTCTAATTTGGAGAATTTTATAAAGTTTCACAATGTTTCTCACTTGATAGTCTTCTATCTACTTTTTTGGACACTTTGATAACAGATTTCCCTATATATATTTAATTACGGAAAAGTTTTACAATGTATTGGTCTTAAATTGAAATTGTTTTGAATTTACCACATGATGTAAGGAGGCCGAGAGAGGAGAACTGAAGTAACTGATAGTCTACGTAAAAGCAACCTGTTGTAGGATGATTATGCTTCTTACCTTCAGCACATAATCTTTACGTTAGAGAGTCATACAGAGAAAAATCATGTTTTTTCTCTCCTATGACCACTCATCTTAAAGCTCTACATGTAATGATTCGTGTCACATAATTTCGGCTCTCCAAAGACATTCATATTTATTATTATTATTATTATTATTATTATTATTATTATTATTATTATTATTATTATTTCTGAATATGCCACCCTTACATAATGTAGTAACTTTAGAGATCTTAGTTCAAAGTGCTTTCTTTAGTAATAATTTGAGCAACCACGTAACAAAATTTAAAATGTATGAGGAGGCACGACGTTTTATTTCCCCCCTCTCTTTTCAGCACCGTCCCAACAGAAAGTATATAATTTCTGACAAGCAGGGCAGTCAAAATGAATAAGAAATATATTTAGAGTATCCTTTCCTCCTTCGTGAATGGAATATCACGTAGCATTTTTTATTCTACTGAAGACGACTCTAGGACGTTATGGTTAGGTAACAAAATAAATACCTATTATATTTATTGCGCCCCTTGATTGCAATATTACCTCTTCTTTATTTGTTCGAGGGCGCCCTACACAACCAAGGGTGACAAAAAGAATAGGAAAAGTGTCTAAAGATTACAAAGTACATTATATTTTGTCAGAAACAAGGAAGTGTATACACAGTACTACGATAACGTTGTTATGTTGTTATATGTAGTATTGGCAATCTGTGCCAGCTTATAAAAAGGTGATCAGAGGTGAATTAGTGGAACAGTATTATGTAAAAGAAAAGAAAGATACATAGAGATATCAAGAGATTATTCTTTTGTAATCGTAAATGAGAAAAAAAAGAGTTGTTGCTATTGATACATAATAAATAAGTGTGTGTAGAGATAGACATCTTGTTATGTACGCTTCTCATGAGTGGATATTAAAATCAGTTAAAAAGGTGACAAAACGTGTATGAGCCAGGTTATTTATGAAGTATTTAAGTGTTATTCTTCTAAAAGTTGGTGCCGAAACCCGGGAAATAAGTTTGTCGTTTCGAAGTACAGTAAAAACGGCCAACATTATAAGTGACCTTAGTGTGACCACTCTAACAAGCGGAAAAGTGATACGTCGAAATATTATCATGAGTGTCACGGATAGAAATACAACTGGAGAGCAGAGTACTCATCTAGAGATTAATCCAAATGAAAATTTTGCTGATATTTTGAAAGAAATCGCACAACAAATTAGGAATCTTGACGAAAGAGAAGCTCGAAAGTGTGAAGAAATCACACAACAAATTAGGAATCCTGACGAAAGAGAAGCTCGAAAATGTGAAGAAATCACACAACAAATTAGGAATCTTGACGAAAAGACTCAAGATCAAGCCCGAAAAAGTGAAGAAATCGCCCAACAAATTAGGAATCTTGACGAAAAGACTCAAGATCAAGCCCGAAAAAGTGAAGAAATCGCCCAACAAATTAGGAATCCTGACGAAAAGAAGCTCGAAAAAATTAAGAAATAGCACAATAAATTAGGAATCTTGAAGAAAACTTAGACTGGAAAATAAGCCAACAGTAGTAGTCCCCCCCGTATATTGAGCCGAGTCAGCAAAAATTTTTGTGACGTCATAGGTCAAAGGTCAATGACCTTGGCCAGGGGTCAATGACCTAGGGGTACCTAGGACCACCCCCTCTAAATTTTGGCAGGGGTACCTTGGCCCACCCCCTAAATTTTGGCAGGGGTACATAGGACCACCCCCCTTAAATTTTGGAAATTGCCAAATCTAAAAATTTGGTATGGTAGCCTAGGACCATAGTATGTACCTCTATTTCATGGGTAAAAAATTGCCAAAAAGTCAAATTTCGGGGGTTTTTGACCTAATTTATCTCCTTGGATGAGGTGTTATTACCCTATATGGCTATATGGGCGTATACAGGGGTCCATTAGCTTTCATAAGACATGGGTATATTAATGCACCCATTGAAAAAATTTGGGAGGGGTACCTTGGCCCACCCCTTAAATTTTGGAAATCGACCAATTTAAACATTTGGTATTATAGTACCGGACCCTAACATGTATTATGATAAATTTGGGTGGTCCACCTCGTTTCCTTCTAGGGGTATAAAATTGCCAAAATATAAACGTAAGCAATACGTTATACCACGTGTTTGGTTTTGGTCGATTTTATCCCCTTTGATGAGGTGTTATTATCCTATATAGTTATATGGGCGTATACAGGGGGTCCATTCCCTTTCATAAGACATGGGTATATTAATGCACCCTTTAAAAATTTGGGAGGGGTACCTTGGCCCACCACCTAAATTTTGGAAATTGCCCAATTTAAACATTGGGTATTATAGTACAGAACCCTAATATGTATCATGATAAATTTGGGTGGTCCACCTCGTCCCCTTTTAGGGGTACAAAATTGCCAAAAATGGTTTTTGGTCGATTTTACCCCCTTTGATGAGGTGTTATTACCTTATATAGTTATATGGTCATGTATAGGGGTACATTCCCTTTCATAAGACATGGGTATATTAATGCACCCCTTGAAAAATTTGGGAGGGGTACTTTGGCCCACCCCTTAAATTTTGGAAATTGCCCAATTTAAACATTTGGTATTATAGTACCGGACCTTAACATGTATTATGATAAATTTGGGTGTTCCACCTCGTTCCCTTTTAGGGGTACAAAATTGTCAAAATATAAACGTAAGCAATACGTTGTACCACGTGTTTGGTCTTTTGGCCCAATTTATCCTCTTGGATGAGGTTCTATTACCTTATATGGTTATATGGTTATGTATAGGGGTCTATTCCCTATCATAAGACATAGGTACATTTGTGCACTCCTTTAAAAATTTGGGAGGGGTACTTTGGCCCACCCCTTAAATTTTGGAAATTGACCAATTTAAACATTTGGTATTATAGTACCGGACCTTAACATGTATTATGATAAATTTGGGTGTTCCACCTCGTTCCCTTTTAGGGGTACAAAATTGTCAAAATATAAACGTAAGCAATACGTTGTACCACGTGTTTGGTCTTTTGGCCCAATTTATCCTCTTGGATGAGGTTCTATTACCTTATATGATTATATGGATATGTATAGGGGTCTATTCCCTATCATAAGACATAGGTACATTTGTGCACTCCTTTAAAAATTTGGGAGGGGTACTTTGGCCCACCCCTTAAATTTTGGAAATTGCCCAATTTAAACATTTGGTATTATAGTACCGGACCTTAACATGTATTATTATGATAAATTTGGGTGTTCCACCTCGTTCCCTTTTAGGGGTACGAAATTGCCAAATTTTAGTACAACCACGTGTTTGGTCTTTTGGCCCAATTTATCCTCTTGGATGAGGTTCTATTACCTTATATGGTTATATGGTTATGTATAGGGGTCTATTCCCTATCATAAGACATAGGTACATTTGTGCACTCCTTTAAAATTTTTGGGAGGGGTACTTTGGCCCACCCCTTAAATTTTGGAAATTGCTCATTTTATATATTTGGCATTATAGTACCGGACCTTAACATGTATTATTATGATAAATTTGGGTGTTCCACCTCGTTCCCTTTTAGGGGTACGAAATTGCCAAATTTTAGTACAACCACGTGTTTGGTCTTTTGGCCCAATTTGTCCTCTTGGATGAGGTCCTATTACCTTATATGGTTATATGGTCATGTATAGGGGTCCATTACCTATCATAAGACATAGGTACATTTGTGCACTCTTTAAATTTTTTTTGATAGGGGTACTTTGGCCCACCCCTTAAATTTTGGAAATTGCTCATTTTATATATTTGGTATTATAGTACCGGACCCTAACATGTATTATGATAAATTTGGGTAGTTCACCTTGTTCCCTTTCATGCGTAAAAAAATTGCCAAATTTTACTACAACCACGTGTTTGGTATTTTGGTTCACCCTTGGATGAGGTCCTATTACCTTATATGATTATATGGTTATGTATATTGGTCCATTCCCTATTATAAGACATGGGTATATTGATGCACCCTTTAAAAAATTTGGGAGGGGTATCTTGACTATCCACTCAGTTTTAGAAATTGATTAATATAAGCATTTGGTATCTTCGTACAGGTCTTCAATATGTACCACTATAAATTTGGATGGTCCACATCGTTCTCTTTCATGGGTAAAGAACTACCAAAAATCAAATTTCGGATGTTATTGACCCCTATTTAATACGTTATATGGTTTATTACCTCTATATGTTTATGTTCTCTTTTAAATTTGGGAATTATCAAATAACAAAATTCGGTAAACGTTTTCTAGGACCCATTGGTATTCCTCTTATGGCCAAATATTCAAAATTTAAAGGTTATTGACCGGCTTTATTATTGAATAAGTACAGGATTTATTACTTTTTCATAAGACACAGGTGTATTTGTGTACCAATCTTAAATTTTGGGAGGGGTACATTTCTTATTGTCATATCAATAATTGGTAATTGTTCTTTGGGTAAATCATTGTGATCACGTGATCAGTTATTGACCTATGATGGGATTAGGAGTCCAGGACATTGGTACATTGAAACTTTGTAGGATAATTTGAGAATGCGTCATTGGTATTGATTATTACAGCCAAATATAAACGTAAGCAAGACGTTGTACCACGTGATTGACCTTGATGAGGTAGTGTACAGGGATACATAGCTAACCTTATTGAAACTTATGACTCATAGTCTTAAGGGAATACATGCTACAACACTGGCAAAGTTATTGTTGATGCAATTTGATTGGCTGATCACTATCTTTCGTGCAATCTGATTGGTTGATCACTATCTTTCGTGCAATCTGATTGGTTGATGAGTTTTAAATCTTTGCTGTATTCAGTTTTAAGTTTTGTTTTACATTTAAAAATCTTGTTTTCGTTCAACATTTTGCACTCAATGATAAATATGATCAAAACCGTTTATTTGTTAATCGAATAGTTAAAAACCGGATAAAGTTTGACGGTTAACCGTGAAACGAAAAAATTTTTTAGTTTGAAAATTTTTTGTTTGAAATTTTTTGTTTGAATTTTTTGTTTGAGAATTTTGTTTGAAATTTTTTTTGACAACTTTTGTTTCAAAATTTTTTGTTTAAAATTTTTTTTGTTTGAAATTTTTTTCGTTTCAAAATTTTGTTTGAGATTTTTTCGTTTGAAATTTTTGTTTGAAATTTTTTTCGTTTGAAATTTTTTGTTTGCAAATTTTTGTTCGAAAATTTTGTTTAAAATTTTTTGTTTGAAATTTTTTCGCTTCAAAATTTTTTGAATTTTTTTTTGGTTTGAAATTTTTTGTTTGAATTTTTTTTTTCGTTTCAAAATTTTGTTTCAAAGATTTTTGTTTGAAATTTTTGTTTCAAAGTTTGAGTTGACAGCAGTTATTGTTAATGCAATTTGATTGGATGATCACTATCTTTCCTGCAATCTGATTGGTTGATCACTATCTTTCGTGCAATCTGATAGGTTGATGAGTTTTAAATCTTTTTCTGCATTGAGTTTTGTTTTAACATTTAAAAAATTTGAAACTTTGGTTTGACATTTTTTCGTTTCCAAATTTTTTGTTTAAATTTTTTTGTTTCGAAATTTTTTGTTTGTTTCAAAATTTTGTTTGAAACTTTTCGTTTGAAATTTTTGTTTGAAAAATTTTTGTTCGAAAATTTTGTTTAAAATTTTTTGTTTGAAATTTTTCGTTTCCAAATTTTTTGTTTGAAATTTTTTGTTTCAAAATATTGTTTGAAATTTTTTCGCTTCAAAATTTTGTTTGAATTTTTTTCGTTTGAAATTTTTTGTTTGAATTTTTTTTTCGTTTCAAAATTTTGTTTCAAAGATTTTTGTTCTAAATTTTTGTTTTCAAAGTTTGAGTTGACATTTTTAAAAGTTTGTGCACTTATTAGTAAAGAACTGGAACTGTTTAGAGCAAAAACCTTTGACAACATTGTGGTGCAATAGTACACGTCAGAATATGGGTTTGTACTTGAAATGAAAAAACACAATTCATTGAAATGGATCATTTTATTACACTCCACATACATCCATACCAGATAGTGGTTCTGGATATTGTCGATACAATGTATTTTGAACTTCTTGCACTAGTTTGTCTTTAGCGTATAATTTTAATTCCAGTTGAAGTCTTTTAAGGTCTAATGCAATATCAATTGGTGGAAACTCAATGTCCATTTGATCACAAATAAACTGTTTATCAATACAGGTATGCACCCAAGAACGATGTTGACAACCATCACAATATCTAGATACATGTTGTACAATATGCATAACACATTTTTCAAAATAGTACTTTTTCAGGAATATACTAGTTTTGTTGCACACTTCCACTGCATGTTTCACACACTGAAATACGCTGATAAATTTGTTCCATTCCGTTTGTGTTAGATACACCATATTGCGAGGGACATGAAATGTACTCTTTTTACGTAACAGCACCATCTTCTCTTCGAGAACTGTACGCAGCACCACTTCATGATTTGAGCCTAATGATTTGACTATGGTCACATTTAGCTCATCATGAAAATAATCGTTTATTTGGTCGATTCGTGAACATAATATTTGCCATTCTTCACAGGTCAGTTGTACACCAAATTGTTCTGCTTTGCCCAATCGAATCACAGGTTCAAATGTTCTAGCACTGATACCAATCATCACATGTTTTGTTTGAAATATATTTATTGGATAATAGCTTGCGAAGATGAACTCTTTATCGTTAGAAGTACACATCTTTCCTCCTGAAAAGCACTTGCTCAAATGATTTCGTGGGATGACACTGTATTTGCTGGTTTATAGTTATTGCTGACGTCATTGGTAAGGAATGTGCTGACGTTTGAATTCATGATTTCATCACAGTTGCTGACGTCATGCCGACCAACCAAATTCATACAACTACGGCTGACGTCATTGGAAAGAAATGTGCTGATTCATGATTTCATCACAATGGCTGACGAATCTGGCTGTGTACTAAATTCAAGTTGATGACTTCGACCCAAGAATCCTTTGTAACATAAAGATACAGATCCAGTATTTAAGAAACGCAGCAGTTCTTCTTGTTTTGATGCTTCCATGGGTAAATATCTTGCTGGTAAAATTATATTCTTATCATTTTCAAGCTTCACTACGATTCTTAATCCAAACTTTGTAGGGATCATTTGGCTAGCTAAGATTCTATAAGGTACATTCTGTTGTAAATCGGTAATTTTGGTAAATGATTTCATCACATCACGCGTGTTTAGAAACTGCAGACAAGTAGCCATGATGACGTTATCATGAATACTAACTCGAACGATACTTATATATGATGCAAAACTGATGACGTTGCATTATCATGTTCTGACGTGCACCACAATGTTGCCAGAGGTTTTAGTTCTAAACAGTTCCAGTTCTTTACTAATGAGTGCACAAACTTTTAAAATGTCAAACAAAAATTTCAAAAAAAATTTCAAACAAAAATTTTCAAAAAAAATTTGAAACAAAATTTTCCAAACAAAACTGTTCAAACAAAAATTTCAAACGAAAAGTTTCAAACAAAATTTTGAAACAAACAAAAAATTTCAAACTAAAAAAATTTTACGTTTCACGGTTAACCGTCAAACTTTATCCGGTTTTTAACTATTCGATTAACAAATAAACGGTTTTGATCATATTTATCAGTGAGTGCAAAATGTTGAACGAAACCAAGATTTTTAAATGTTAAACAAAACTTAAAACTGAATACAGCAAAGATTTGAAAATCATCAACCTATCAGATTGCACGAAAGATAGTGATCAACCAATCAGATTGCAGGAAAGATAGTGATCATCCAATCAAACTGCATTAACAATAACTTTGTTGTCAACTCAAACTTTGAAACAAAAATTTCAAACAAAAATCTTTGAAACAAAATTTTGAAACGAAAAAAAAATTCAAACAAAAAATTTCAAACCAAAAAAACATTCAAACAAAATTTTGAAGGGAAAAAAATTTCAAACAAAAAATTTTAAAAATTTTCGAACAAAAATTTGCAAACAAAAAATTTCAAACGAAAAAAATTTCAAACAAAAATTTCAAACGAAAAAATCTCAAACAAAATTTTGAAACGAAAAAAATTTCAAACAAAAAAAATTTTAAACAAAAAATTTTGAAACAAAAGTTGTCAAAAAAATTTCAAACAAAATTCTCAAACAAAAAATTCAAACAAAAAATTTCAAACAAAAAATTTTCAAACTAAAAAATTTTTTCGTTTCACGGTTAACCGTCAAACTTTATCCGGTTTTTAACTATTCGATTAACAAATAAACGGTTTTGATCATATTTATCATTGAGTGCAAAATGTTGAACGAAAACAAGATTTTTAAATGTAAAACAAAACTTAAAACTGAATACAGCAAAGATTTAAAACTCATCAACCAATCAGATTGCACGAAAGATAGTGATCAACCAATCAGATTGCACGAAAGATAGTGATCAACCAATCAGATTGCACGAAAGATAGTGATCAGCCAATCAAATTGCATCAACAATAACTTTGCCAGTGTTGTAGCATGTATTCCCTTAAGACTATGAGTCATAAGTTTCAATAAGGTTAGCTATGTATCCCTGTACACTACCTCATCAAGGTCAATCACGTGGTACAACGTCTTGCTTACGTTTATATTTGGCTGTAATAATCAATACCAATGACGCATTCTCAAATTATCCTACAAAGTTTCAATGTACCAATGTCCTGGACTCCTAATCCCATCATAGGTCAATAACTGATCACGTGATCACAATGATTTACCCAAAGAACAATTACCAATTATTGATATGACAATAAGAAATGTACCCCTCCCAAAATTTAAGATTGGTACACAAATACACCTGTGTCTTATGAAAAAGTAATAAATCCTGTACTTATTCAATAATAAAGCCGGTCAATAACCTTTAAATTTTGAATATTTGGCCATAAGAGGAATACCAATGGGTCCTAGAAAACGTTTACCGAATTTTGTTATTTGATAATTCCCAAATTTAAAAGAGAACATAAACATATAGAGGTAATAAACCATATAACGTATTAAATAGGGGTCAATAACATCCGAAATTTGATTTTTGGTAGTTCTTTACCCATGAAAGGGAACGATGTGGACCATCCAAATTTATAGTGGTACATATTGAAGACCTGTACGAAGATACCAAATGCTTATATTAATCAATTTCTAAAACTGAGTGGATAGTCAAGATACCCCTCCCAAATTTTTTAAAGGGTGCATCAATATACCCATGTCTTATAATAGGGAATGGACCAATATACATAACCATATAATCATATAAGGTAATAGGACCTCATCCAAGGGTGAACCAAAATACCAAACACGTGGTTGTAGTAAAATTTGGCAATTTTTTTTACGCATGAAAGGGAACAAGGTGAACTACCCAAATTTATCATAATACATGTTAGGGTCCGGTACTATAATACCAAATATATAAAATGAGCCATTTCCAAAATTTAAGGGGTGGGCCAAAGTACCCCTATCAAAAAAAATTTAAAGAGTGCACAAATGTACCTATGTCTTATGATAGGTAATGGACCCCTATACATGACCATATAACCATATAAGGTAATAGGACCTCATCCAAGAGGACAAATTGGGCCAAAAGACCAAACACGTGGTTGTACTAAAATTTGGCAATTTCGTACCCCTAAAAGGGAACGAGGTGGAACACCCAAATTTATCATAATAATACATGTTAAGGTCCGGTACTATAATGCCAAATATATAAAATGAGCAATTTCCAAAATTTAAGGGGTGGGCCAAAGTACCCCTCCCAAAAATTTTAAAGGAGTGCACAAATGTACCTATGTCTTATGATAGGGAATAGACCCCTATACATAACCATATAACCATATAAGGTAATAGAACCTCATCCAAGAGGATAAATTGGGCCAAAAGACCAAACACGTGGTTGTACTAAAATTTGGCAATTTCGTACCCCTAAAAGGGAACGAGGTGGAACACCCAAATTTATCATAATAATACATGTTAAGGTCCGGTACTATAATGCCAAATATATAAAATGAGCAATTTCCAAAATTTAAGGAGTGGGCCAAAGTACCCCTCCCAAATTTTTAAAGGAGTGCACAAATGTACCTATGTCTTATGATAGGGAATAGACCCCTATACATATCCATATAATCATATAAGGTAATAGAACCTCATCCAAGAGGATAAATTGGGCCAAAAGACCAAACACGTGGTACAACGTATTGCTTACGTTTATATTTTGACAATTTTGTACCCCTAAAAGGGAACGAGGTGGAACACCCAAATTTATCATAATACATGTTAAGGTCCGGTACTATAATACCAAATGTTTAAATTGGTCAATTTCCAAAATTTAAGGGGTGGGCCAAAGTACCCCTCCCAAATTTTTAAAGGAGTGCACAAATGTACCTATGTCTTATGATAGGGAATAGACCCCTATACATAACCATATAACCATATAAGGTAATAGAACCTCATCCAAGAGGATAAATTGGGCCAAAAGACCAAACACGTGGTACAACGTATTGCTTACGTTTATATTTTGACAATTTTGTACCCCTAAAAGGGAACGAGGTGGAACACCCAAATTTATCATAATACATGTTAAGGTCCGGTACTATAATACCAAATGTTTAAATTGGGCGATTTCCAAAATTTAAGGGGTGGGCCAAAGTACCCCTCCCAAATTTTTCAAGGGGTGCATTAATATACCCATGTCTTATGAAAGGGAATGTACCCCTATACATGACCATATAACTATATAAGGTAATAACACCTCATCAAAGGGGGTAAAATCGACCAAAAACCATTTTTGGCAATTTTGTACCCCTAAAAGGGGACGAGGTGGACCACCCAAATTTATCATGATACATATTAGGGTTCTGTACTATAATACCCAATGTTTAAATTGGGCAATTTCCAAAATTTAGGTGGTGGGCCAAGGTACCCCTCCCAAATTTTTAAAGGGTGCATTAATATACCCATGTCTTATGAAAGGGAATGGACCCCCTGTATACGCCCATATAACTATATAGGATAATAACACCTCATCAAAGGGGATAAAATCGACCAAAACCAAACACGTGGTATAACGTATTGCTTACGTTTATATTTTGGCAATTTTATACCCCTAGAAGGAAACGAGGTGGACCACCCAAATTTATCATAATACATGTTAGGGTCCGGTACTATAATACCAAATGTTTAAATTGGTCGATTTCCAAAATTTAAGGGGTGGGCCAAGGTACCCCTCCCAAATTTTTTCAATGGGTGCATTAATATACCCATGTCTTATGAAAGCTAATGGACCCCTGTATACGCCCATATAGCCATATAGGGTAATAACACCTCATCCAAGGAGATAAATTAGGTCAAAAACCCCCGAAATTTGACTTTTTGGCAATTTTTTACCCATGAAAGGGAACGACATAGACACCCAATACTGATAGAGGTACATACTATGGTCCTAGGCTACCATACCAAATTTTTAGATTTGGCAATTTCTAAAATTTAAGGGGGGTGGTCCTATGTACCCCTGCCAAAATTTAGGGGGTGGGCCAAGGTACCCCTGCCAAAATTTAGAGGGGGTGGTCCTAGGTACCCCTAGGTCATTGACCCCTGGCCAAGGTCATTGACCTTTGACCTATGACGTCACAAAAATTTTTGCTGACTCGGCTCAATATACGGGGGGGACTACTACTCCAACAAACGAAGAATTTTGAAGAAAAGCTAGAACAGTTAGAACAATGCAATGAAAACAAGTGGGAAGCTATCCAACGTCAACTTACACAGATGAACCAGCATATTGTAGTCAAATTTCAGCAATATGACGAAAAGATGGAGAGAGTATCACAGAGAGTCACGGAATTCCAAAACTCTGTAGATCTCATAGAGGCAACATTAAACGCCCATGATACACACATCAAGTTATTACAGGAGATTAATCTAATAAAGGAAAATTGCGTTTCCGAGAGTGCAACGCAAGACGGTGGATATAGGAACATGGTGGGTCCTGCATTTAATACTCGTGAACCTAGTCGCCATCCAAGGACGATGTTGGAAGCTGACGAACCTTCAAGTTGTGGAGAAGAAAGTATTGATAGGGAGAGAAGAGTGAGGCAGTCATCCCGGCGAAGCTCCAACAGCTGTATGAAGACTATAACAGGTAAACCCATACGATTCAGTGAAGTTAAATCACTTACCAAGTTCAGTGGCATACCGGAAGATGTACCCGCTAGGGAGTTCCTTGAAAAATTTGAGGGTGAGTGCGAGCTTATAGGTGTAGATGAGTCACAGTATTTAAAACTATTGCCGCATATATTGTTACCACCCTGTTTAACATGGTTTAAGGCTATCAGGGGTAGTCTTTATACATACTCTGATTTTAAGAATGCTCTATTGTCTAATTACGAAAATGATTTCATGACAGCGAATAGGGATGCCATCTTGAGAACAAAGCATTTTAATCCAAAATTGCATAGGAGTATTAGGGAATTTGTAGTATCTACATACAATGAGTTGAGATCACTAAATCCAAATCATCTGGAATCTCGTATTATAGCTTCTATTAGAATTCTATTGCCATTTTGATTACAACAATTGTTAATGTCGGCACAATGCATCAACTTTAACCATTTAATTATGCTTATTCAAAGTTATGAAAGTCAGTCAGCAATACAGAATAATAGAATGCAAGATAGAGGTCAGAGTAATTCTGGACGTAATCAGCCACAATATGCTTCTGTTCGTAATGTGAATGTACAACCTGAAAATAATTCCTATGTGCCTAGTTTCAATAATAGAATGAATACTTATAATCGTACCGGTAATCAAACACAACCCAATCACAGAAATAGTGTTAGGAATTTTAGAAACAGCAACAGAAATCTCAGTAGGAATAATAATTATCGCCGATTTTCACAAAACCAATTTGAAGATGGCAGGAAATCCGTAAATAGGAATCAAAATATGGTATCATATTATGAAAGACAAGAACGTACACAAGATTGTGCTATACAATATTGCTAAAATGAGTCCTTCGAACGTATAACTTGAACTACCACAAAGGCGTCCGATGGATTTGTATTAAATCGACCTTTGCTTACGTCTATGATTATTATCTTCTTTATTCGATTTATTATTAAAATGTATGTTAAGTAATGTAATTATGTTATGTTTTGGTAATTTAGGATTTTAAATTTAAACATCGAATCAAAACCTGTGTTTCACTTAAAATTGGTGCCTCACATATGAATATTATAAATATGTAAAAATAAGATCATAATTTTAATGTAAACGCCTCAAGGCAATGACAGATACATAAAACAGATGCAACTTATTATATGGAAAGAATATGAATAATGAATATCGAATCTCTTAATTTTCCATATGTTTATATGATCTAATGCTTTCTGATCCTACTAATATTTAATATTTTAAAAATCTTTATTTGTGATTAATGTTGCTTGAACATGAAGGAAACTATTAGCTAGATTTAAATTTTGAATAGGCCCATTAATGATAATTGTAAATCGACGTATTAATAAATATGAAAAAATATAATGTTATAATATATTATATATTTGAAGAGTAAAATATTTGTATTAAAAATAATATTGAGTATATACGAGGGCTATTCAAAAGGTAGATGTTTCATGATCTTTAACCCAGGGTTCTTTCCTTCATAGTGAAACTATTACAGAAGTCCCCTTCAGGCGACATTCTACAACGATAACGTTGTTATGTTGTTGTATGTAGTATTGGCAATCTGTGCCAGCTTATAAAAAGGTGATCAGAGGTGAATTAGTGGAACAGTATTATGTAAAAAGAAAAGAAAGATACATAGAGATATCAAGAGATTATTCTTTTGTAATCGTAAATGAGAAAGAAAAGAGTTGCTGCTATGGTACATAATAAATAAGTGTGTGTAGAGATAGACATCTTGTTATGTACGCTTCTCATGAGTGGATATTAAAATCAGTTAAAAAGGTGACAAAACGTGTATGAGCCAGGTTATTTATGAAGTATTTAAGTGTTATTCTTCTAACAGCATTGCTTTCGTTAACAGGTGTTTCACCCTTGAGTCGCTTATAAAATTAGGCAGAATAAACTTTAGCCGATCATTGTTCTAGAGGGATTTGTCCAGGATGGTTTGGTGTCGGGCTAATAACGATGAGTATCCGGTATGTTTATTTACATCGCCGTTAAAGAAATAGCAAACTTTCTGAATGGAACTTACTTAGGAAATATCAGATCCTCCTTCTACTTCATCAAGCGTTCTGAGTGAAAGTTCTATGGGATTATTAGAAAAATATATATTCCCGTTTCCACGCTGATGGTAGAATTTCTTAAGCAGTTATTGAATTACGTTCGAAGCATAGGCGTAAATACCGCCCCCGTAAACCTGTGGCGTGGGGACCGCACAAGCTGCAAGGCCAAAAAAAATACAGAAAGTACGCAGGGGCGGACCAGGCCAAATTTTCACCACGGCAAAGTGACTTTTTGGCGCCCTCCCCCTGGTACTAGCCCATATTTTACATTTTACCATAGTGTTTTTAATATTTTAAACCTATTTTTCAAAAAGACATTCAGTACCTAAAAAAAACTTCACAAAGGATATGGCCCGCTATAAACAATACGAACTCCGCCCCCGTTTGGTCTTGTGGCTAGCACGCCTGCCTTGTGTGGTACCAGGTCCAATTCCTGGTGGATTACTGTTGAACAATAAAAGTGGTTCGGATTCCACTATAATTAGTATCCACATCTAATTTGGCCTAACACTGCGTGCGTGGGTTCTCTCGGGTTTCTTCCGTTTCCTTCCACTTTCTTAATTCCACCATTTCATTCATTACTCATCATCATTGTCTCCTTTAGCCTAATCGGCATAACCGTGGGACGTAAAACTCAAAGATTTCATTTTTTCTTTAGCCATTAAGGCATAACCGTGGAACGCCGAACTCAAGCAAACAAACAAACAATGCTTACTCCCCCGCCACTCTTTATTCTACATGCCATCTCTCCATTTTTTGATACAGCCCCCTTAGTACTATGAAACTCTTCTCTTCCATGGTTATGTAATTGCCACTTCTTTACAAGAATATAAACCAAAAAAGTCAGTAGAAAACACACTATAAAATTTAATTTTGAGGCTAGTTTTGGCGCCCCGGGAAGTCGCTCGACCCTTGGTATGCCCATGAATGTACAGACGCATAACTAAGGAATGCGGAGGAGAGGTTAACCTTCATGTTATGCCACTGGTTTGACGGGTTGGACATGTTCAGAACTGATCGGTTAGTGAAATTATTTCGATGGTTACTGATATTTAAAGTTTAGCTAAGGCAAAAATTACCTAACCAAATACATTTGATATCGCGATGTCACAATTTGATTTTTCCGCACATAAAAAGAGAAAAACAATGGTAATAAAAACCCTTACTCATATTGGGATCAAACTAACAACCTAATTCGTACAGACTAGTTGTTCTGACCAGTTGAGTTTCGATTTCTTACGCGAAAGAAGTCTGTTATATTACGAAGCATGCTTTTCATTCTCAAAACTGTTCGAAGTAATACGAACATGGCTTAAGAACAGAGACGGAACTGAATTACCACTCGATTGACCTTGAGAGCAAATCACCAAAGGGTAGCTATAAACGTAAGTTCAGCATGCATTTCTGTAGAGTTCTGTTCAGTATTATTATCTGCCAATCACGCTTGTTCGTTGGAGTAATATTTTACAAACGTAACCTTTCGATAGAGCACAATGGCAAACCAAAGAGAAGGAATTCTTGCCCTTGTGAACGTTGGATACCACAACGTGCAATAAAACTGTCGCGTCTCCTTGAAGTGATATTTTATCGAAATTAACTGTTTTCCTTTATATAGTCTCTCCGAAGTTTTTGAGGGTTTCAAAATGAGGAAAGGTTACTGTCAAACAAGGACGCATTTAGGGGTGGGTCCAGGGGGTCCGGACCCCCCTCTGAAATCCCAACTTTTCTGTAAATTTAGCCTAACCTTGGGGATTATTTTTTAAAATTTTAGTATAATATATCCTAATATTGAAATCGGACCCCTCCCGAAATAAATTACTGCATACGTGCCTGCTGACAATTTTCAATATATTCGTTAAATAATAAAGTAAAATAATTAGATTAGGAGCAAAAAGATTCAACACGAGCTAACTTTTGTCCACTGCCAATATTGTTAGAAGGGATATTAATACCAAAAACTGCTAGTCAATGCTGAACCTTGGAACTTCACCCCGAACAGCAAGTCTATTATTGAGAACTACATATGAAACATTTTATCAAAACTTATCTAGCTTTTATCTGGCATGAAATTATTATATACACCAAAATGCACTCTCCTAAAATGTGTATCTAAACATTGCTCTACATATCTACGAAGCAATGAAAATTCTTTATCGAAATATGTGAGCAGTAAACTCTAACAGCCAGCCATTTTATTTAAATCGTAATAAAACCTGTAACCGTGCGTTAACGTGAAGACAAAGGTTGGTCCATTGGTAAAGTGTTGGAAGAATGAAAACTCAATGTTCGTAGGTTCGAATCTATCCACTCACCACAACATTTTATTCTTATGTGTAACGATGGAATAAGAAAGAAAAAAATGTATAACCGTTAAGACAAAACTTCAACCAAGTCTGAAGAGAACAATACTAAAATAGTAACACAATGACGTCAGCCAAGAATTATTTCATGTAGCGTTTGGACGAAATTAAAGCTATCAACAATTGCAGAAGTAGAAACAGGCTGATAGGTGTAATGCAGTCTAGACTTCTGAATGCATTTACTTCCTGAAAACTTCCGTCTCGTCATTGGTATGCCGTTAGTCATTGTAAAACTTTTGAATTGGAAGTGAAGTGACACAAACTAAAACAGTTTTAAATCAATAAATGTCTATGTATAAAAGTAGGTGTCTCTTATCTGTAGTTCTGAGTTCCTTTTACTTTGAAGAGACAAATGAGATAAGAAAGTATGGTGTTCGAAAAAAAATCAAATTTTAGATTTCAACGAATTTACACGTATTATAGCCCCTAACACCGAAAAAGTTATTTTTCGATACATGTCCATCTGGGGTTCGTCCGTCCGTTCGCTACACTTTTCTGTGCACTCGCCTAGAGGCCATACCGTTCAACTTATCTGCACCAAATTTTAGTTTAAGATATTCATAGTATTACCTATAGTTTCTTTTATTTCTCTCCTACTCCCGAAACAAGGAGTTTCCTGTACGATGAAAATAGAAAAAAGATATTTTCTCATAACTGGCTATATCGATCTTGTTTTCTTTCTTTTTTTATAAATCAATATTTAATTAGCAACCCTATTTTGTGGTATAAGGCATTTATCAGAGAAAAATCTACCAGGGATAGTTTATACTTAGGGGTGAGTTTTTTCTCAGTGATTTTCTCAAAATGGACTCAAGTGTTTTCGATCATATTTCATAAATAAATATTTCATTAATAACTTAACAATATGACATAACTCGTTTGTCCTAAAAAAAATGCGAGGGATAGTTTATTCTTGGTGGAGTGTGTTGTCTGGGCGATTTTTTCAAAAACGACTCAAAAGAGTTTATTCATATTTCAAAAATACATATTTCGTTAATAACCTAAATATATGGCAAAACTCGTTTGTCCTGAAAAAATACGCGAGAGGTAGTTTACTCTTGGGGGTGTTTTTCCTCCACGATTTTCTCAAAAATGAGTCAAGTAATTTTGTTCGTACTCAGAAATAAATATTTCATTAAAAACCTAATAATATGGAATAACTCGCTTACCCTGAAAGAATCTGCCAGAGAGAGTTTATTCGGGGAGTTATTTTTCCCTCACGATATTGTCAAAAATTACTCGGACAATTTTATTGATAATTCATAAATAAGTATTTCATTAATAACCCTATATTTTAGGATAAGTCATTTCTATGAAAAACAATTACGACGGATAGTTTATTTTGGGGTCAAGGTTTTTCCCGACAATTTTCTCGAACGACAGGCGATTTTGTTCAAATTTCGCAAATAAATGTTTCATTAATAACCAAAAGTATATCTTAACTCATTGCTCGAAACAATTCACAAGAGGTAGGTTACTCCTGACCTGTTCTTCTTGAACGACTTTCTCAAAAATGACTAATTTGATTTTTTCATATTTCATAAACAATTATTGCATTAATTGTTCTATTATATGTCTAATGAAAATATGCTCAAAGTGTGACTTAGTTTTTTAGTGTGGATTTTCTTCAATCGAAGTTTTTTATTCGATAATCTGACATTCGATGTATTTGAATAATACGATAATTTTATTCTTATTATCCAAATGAATTCGTATTATCCAAGAAATTGAATTGAAAAAGTTTAGTGCGGTGGCCCTGTAATTGAATATTTTTTTGGTAAACTTCCTAGCTTTTTGTGGTAAACTCAGGCTTTTCTTTTTCGAGCGACAAAAGAGAGAAGAAAATATGGTGATTGTGAAAATAGTATATCAAATTCAGATATCAACAGATTTACATACTTCATAGTGTCTACATAACGAAAATGTGGTTTTTCGATACCCGTCCTTCCGGTCCTCCTGTGCACTCGCCTAGAGGCCATACCGTTCAACGTATCTACACCAAATTTAAACTTAGGGTTTACACAGTATTCCTACAGGAGATTTTCCAATTTTTTTCCTACCGCCTAAAATAAGTGTGGTTTACTAACAGCCGAAAATCGATAAAACTATTTTCTCCAAAATGGTTTTAACAATTTTGTTTATTTTTCATTAATCAATATTTAATTAACAACCCTATATTGCAGTATCAGATATTTCTCTTAGAAAAATTTGCGAGGGGTAGTTTATTCTTGGAGGTGACTTTTTCTCGACGATTTTCTCACAAAAGACACTGGCAAATTTTGTACACACTTCATAAATAAATATTTAACCTTGCAACATGGTATAAGTCAATTGACCTGAAAAACATATGAGTAGTAGTTTATTCTTGAAGTTGAATTTATTTCCTTAATTTAAAGGCAGAGAGCCACTTTTGAGAGAATCGATCTTGAAAAATAATTTTATAACTTAAACATTTGGTTTCGAGACATTCCAGACAAGACGATACATTTTAAAAGCTATCTTGTGTCCAAAACCTTTGTCACGTCTTATTTTGGATGTCACAAAGCAAGTCTCGTCTCTTCCTCGAGACATGACTTATCTCGTGCGCATTCGTTAACACTTGGAAAGGATTATCTTTCTACTTAAAGCATTGTTTTTATAATGGTTGCATACTTATGATAATTGCGTCAACATAAATTACAGTCCTTTCAATTGAATTAATTGTTTATTATTATTATTGAAATTAAAATTAAATGGAATATCTAGTTGCACGATTATGCACCTACGCTAAGGAAGAATGATGATGAATGAAATGGTGAAATGAAGAAAGTGGGAGGAAAATGGAAAATCCCAAGAAAACCCATACCCACGCACACGGTATTTGTCTACCTCAAATTTCACTTGGCGCGAAGTGGAATCGAGCCGCGGACACCATGTACCAAAGATGAATGCTCTATTAATAATAATAATAATAATAATAATAATAATTGAAGTGAGCTTAACGAGTTTCAACCGTCCGACTCAACCAATGTCTGGGTGCCTGTTCGTTCGTCTGCTCCATGACAACCTCTCATAAAAGACATTTCATTTTAATGAATCTATGTAGTAAGTGCCTTCTTTTAGCTTTGAGAAGTAACTATTGCTTGGAATTAGAATCTGCACAATATAACAGGTAAAATTAACCAAATGGTGCAAGTTTCCACTCATGTATACAAAACAATTTTGCAATATTAACTACGAGAATCTTGTCCCATAAAGAAGCCAAAACCCCTACACCGAAGAGCCCTCCGAAATTTGATCATTCTTCACACGGACTGAACTTGTCATTTGAAGCCAAGACTTTAATATGAAGCTAATAATTTCTTTAAAAGAGACGAAAAATTCGAAAGTTATAAGCATTTTCATATTTTTGCCTTTTCCCATAAGGGAGCCGTAGCCCCCTATACTGAAGATTCCCCCCAGGATTTGATCATTGTCCACTCGGACTGAAATTGCCATTGGGAATCAACACTTTAATACGAAGCCCAACTTTTTTAAAATAGACGAAAAATTCGAAAGTTATAAACATTTTAATATTTTTGCCTTCTCACATAAGGGGGCCGTATTAGCCTACACTGAAGAGCCGCACGAGATTTGATCATTGACCACTTGGACTGAAATTCTCATTTGAAACCAAAACTTTAATATGAAGCCAAAAATTAAACTTTTACATCAATTTAAACTGACTGGGTTCCGGTTCACCCCATTATTGTTTAGTTTAGTTAAGTGGTAATTTGTGACAGCTTCACATCATCAAGAGAATGTTTCACTTCCCCGCCCCTCCCACAGGAGTTCGTGCTGGATCCGCCACTGGAATCAATCGACACTTTTCTTATTCTTTTTGTCACCCTTGATTATGTAGGGGCTCCCTCGTACAAAAAAAGAAGCGGTAATATTACAATCAAGGGCGCTATATATTAGGTACTTCTTTAGTTACCTACCCCTAACCGTACAGGGCCATCTTTGGTAGAATAAAAAATGTTACCTGATATTCCAATCATGAAAGGGGAGAGGATATTGTAAATATATTTCTTATTCATTTTGTCTGCCCTGCTTATCAGAAATTACTTTCTCTTGGAAGGGTACTGAAATGAGAGGGGCAAAATAAAACGTCGTACCCCCTCCTGCATGGTTGCTCAAATAATTACTAAAGAAAGCATTTTAAACTAAGATATTTAAGATTTAAACTAAGAAACTAAGATATCCTTACATTATGTAAGGATGGCATATTCAGTATTATTATTATTATTATTATTATTTGAATATTTTTGGAGCACCGAAATTTTGTGAGACGAACAATGGTATGTACAGGTTTAAGATGGGTGGTCATAGGGGAGAAAAAAACAGGATTTTTCTCTGTCTGACTCTCTAACGTAAAGATTATGTGCTGAAGGTAAGAAGCATCATGATTCTACAATAGGTTGCTTTTACGTAGAATATCAATTACTTGAGTTCTCCTCTTTCGGGCTACTTACCTTATGTAGTAAATTCAAAACAATTTCAATTTAATACAAATACATTGTAAAACTTTTCCGTAATTAAACATCTAGGGAAAAGTAAACATTTAATAGGGAAATCTGTTATCAAAATATCCAAACAAGTAGATAGAAGACTATCTAGTGAGAAATATTGTGAAACTTTATAAAATTCTCCAAATTAGAATTAACATTTACTGGGAAACATTCGTTATGCGCCAGCGAGCATAACGTATAATGAACAGTGAGCACAGGGGAAATAATTACGAAACTGTTTGCAAACAAAATTAGGGACGCAAATGCAAGTGCGACAACGACATTTTTCTTTTTCTTTTTTCTTTTTTTTTGGTGTCGTCATGAGTTTTACACATATGTTACAATTTGATTCTTTCCCACATAAAAATAAAAATAAATAATCATACTAATAAAAATAACAACGGCACTTCGAGGGAGATTCGAACCCACTACCTTTGGCATACAGACTCGTTGCTTTAACTAACTGAGCTATTTGTTTTCTTACGGGAACTGAGACTGTTCCGGTAAAGAAGATTTTTCATTACGGTCGCGCTATCAATTAGTCCTTTTCCATAGATAATTTCCACTATTTGCTCTATCTATATGTTAATACTTGGCATAGATTCATATTTTTGGAGTTTGCAGATAATGCACGTAATAAGACATATTAGAAATATTTCGTTACAAGTTTCGTCTGTAGTTTTAATCCACATTTCTCTCAATAACATAGATATCGCTGCTTCGTATTGAACTGCAGGATTCCCTCGCGTTCTTCAAAATTTCCCACTTCAGCAGAGTTGGTAATTCTCGAGATTTCTGTCGATTTAATGCTTTTTGCTTCTAATTTATTTATTTTAAGCTAATATCTAACACAAATATTAAAAACGGGTTTGTTATTAACCTGTCCTGCTCGGGAAACCTTCCGAAATTTCGAACATATAAAGAAAACAGAGATATTTTCAAAAAACTTCAAAATAAAGAGACGCGTCATTTATTTTGCTCATAATAGTACGTGTCACCATACACTTACGATAAGTATACTAGTTCAGTAAATCGTGCATGTTACGTCCAGATGCATTAATCTTCATTCCTTTATATATTAAACACACATTTCCACTTTGTAAATACCTTAATAATGCACCATTATCTGCTTCCAATTTTTCAGTACAACGTCCTGGTAAAATTACTTTTTCGCCTCCTTCAAATGTCACACATGTCTTCTTACCATATACCGTTGTAATTATCTCACGGTTTACAATACGAAACGGTACTCCAATCTCCAAATCTCGCATTTTTGTAAAGAGTAGCATTGACGGCCTATTAACCTTATCTAACAAACTCATTGACGATGACATCTTTAAATTTGACGTTTCTTCCTTTGCAACAGCTGCTAACAGAATGATCTACACAAGCACATACGTTCCGCTTACGCTCTTCGCGGGAGGTGCGGAGCATGGGGGATCTAAATTAGCCATCCAATACAAGACGACTAGAAAAAGAAGACGAAAAGGCATGTTTTTTCATGAACCTATAGCTGGTGGTACCCCTAAAAGGCTATGAGCCTAACTACTAAAGGCCTGTTGAAACTTGCCTTCGAATTCTCCAATACTATGAGCTTCTTTTCGTTCTTAACTTTGCAAGAGGGAGTCTTGGGGGGATGGGGGATTCAAATAACTAGCTAATACACAACGAGAAGAAGATGTAGAGGAAAAGCATGTTTCACCTTGATTCTGCAGCCGGTAGGCGTCCAAGAGTATAAACATACGTATACTAGCTTAGCAACAACGCCCACGTCACGTTTCCGTGGGAAAAATCGAATTCTAACAAAACAAGATAATTTTTTGCTGACAGCCAACTATCCAGCCTGTATTCTACTATCACACTCAAACAGTGTTCTCATTTTAAAAAATACGAGATATTAAAAAGATACGAGCCAAATAAATTTAAAAACGAGTTTCCAAGGAAACGAGAGAATAAAAAATGCAGAGTTTACGTAGTAAATCAAACCAACTAAAGTTAACAACGAGCTTCCATAGGAAGTGAGAAATGAAGTAATCACATTCTAGGAATGTTCTAAGTGAGAAATGAAGTAATCACATTCTACGAATGTTCTAAGAAAAATAAGCAGAGCTTCCATAAGAACTTTAATATGATCACAGCGTAGCTGTTCAAAAGATTTCGTATACCGAACGAATTATTTGTAAGATTACACTTTCAGTATTTTCGAAACAAGGTTTCTCTGAGCTTCCATAATAAGCAAACCGTAAAATATTTTCGGAACAATTTATCGGTTCATACTCACACATTTAATGAGTTTGCACAGCAAACGATCCAATGAATAAGTAGAGCTTCTTAAAGAAGCGAACCAACTAATATTGCTGTACAAACGTTCTAACTAAAGTTAACAAGCTTCCATAGGAAGCGAACAAATAAAATAATCACAAAGAGTGTTATCTTTTAAAACTTACGAGAGGTTAAAAGATATGATCCAATACATCAGCTGAGAAGCAGCGTTCCTATACAAGTACGTAAATGAAATTTGCTCTTAGGAGTTTACGTAGTAAAACGGACTAACTAAAGTTGAAAACAATCGTATAAATATAAAGAGTTTCTATAAGAAACGATCATGATCATGAACGAGTTTCTATAAGAAACGATCCAATAAATAATTAACAACTAATTTTTTAAAACGTTCACACATTTTAGTGTTTTCAGAACCGTTTCTATTTATGAGATTCCATTGAAAACGATCCGTCAAAATAGAAGTTGCAAAAGCAAATGATCAAGTTTTAAATAAATAATACGAATTATTTCTATATTCGCACCTTAGCTACTCTTAGGAGTTTAGTAGTAACAACTAAAAATTGTGCGAAGTGTTACAACATATTATGTAACGTTATGTAATGTTCTTGAAATTTGTTTGTTTGTTACAATGTAATATAATTAACGCACTTCGTAATATTTTCACATATTTTTCATACCATCTAAGTACGAAATTACAAACTAAATGTATGTGGGTACAAGATTAGATTTTGAAAAGTGAAAATCAAATATTTTCAAAATAATAAACGGTAAAACATTTTAATAATAAAAAGAAATACTTTTAACGAATAATATTTTATTTAGAAAAGAAATTATTTCATATAATATAAAATTTTAAAAATCGTGTATACAAACGTTAAAAACTGATTATATATCGTGAATAAAATTCTAATAAAGTACATGATATGAAAATATATGAAACGTTATATTCTATTTTCATTTTGCATTATTTCCAATACATACAGATGTAAATGATTTTATAATAAAAATTCTGTCTAAAATTCGAATAAGCAATATAAAATGTATTTACAATTTATACCTTTCACTTGTGCATGTTTCACTAACAGAAAAAAACAAAACTTAAAAATTATAAAAGGAATCCTTCTTTGGGAATAGCTCCATAAATAACTGTATATAGTTCTTGTTTAAAAAATATTATATAAGGCATAATTAAATGTCCGTTCATCAATATCCCTATGCATTGATACAAATTCTTCATATAAGTCATCACAGGTTCGTATATTCACTATAGCAGGCCATGCATTATAGCATAACATATAGTCTAAAGTAACATATAAATGTTCATCTAAAATACTTCGATTTTCAAAACAACCATAACACAATAGTATATATTGTGGTTTCCATCTTGAAATACATTCTAGCACACACTGTTCATTCACAGATAAAGAAGTACAATCACACAGCACTGAATATTTTCTATAAACAGTTTTATCTTTCTTTAAAAATAGTTCCACTAACCGCGAAATATAAGTATCAGAAAACAAAACTCCTTCGTAATAAATTAAATCTATTGAAAAGCGTTTTATTTTTTCTATAAGTACTGTTTAAGCACTGTTTCTGCAAATAAAGTTCAAACACTATGTCACGAGTTTCCTTCTTAGTTACAAATTCCCACACATCACGTTTCAAACTATTATCATACGCTAATGTGTATGAATGAAGTCTTTAATTTGGTATTCTTATTGAACAAGCATGGCAAAGTAGTGGTTTATTCAGTTTATAATTTTCAAACAGTTCTTTTACGCACAACTCACTTATGTTAAATCGATTGCACTTACAGTTCGCAATATCTAATTTGGGAATTTCAATATGCAAATTAGGAAACTTTTTCAAACCGAATTTCATCATATCGATAAAATCTTCTAAGGGAATCAAGATTCTCTTCCTTACGATATATTTTTACTTTATCATGTCCTTCTTTACAAGTATCATCATCTACAAAAATAATTTTCTTCCTATTAGCAATTTGAATTTCTCTCTCTCTCTCTCTCTCTCTCGGGGAAATATACTCGGAAGCATATAAATGTCTACTACACATATTCACGAATATTGTTTTACTTAAACATTCATCTTACAAATACTAAAACGTGTGGGCAAGCGCACAAACTTTGAACGAATGCGAATGCGTCCTACAAAAGTTAACATTATTTACCTGCATTCATATTCATTTCGCGTAAAGAATCTTTATGCAAAAATATTTGTCTTGGAAAATCGGAATCAGAGAGTACTAAACGAAATATAATGCTTTTATAAACTATATGAAAATTATACTGAAAAAGAATATAATCTTTCTTACTATGTATATTATTTGATTTCATATATTTCATGTTTTCCTTGCACGTATCGTCTTCTGATAAAATACTAAAGCTTCCCAGTCCTGCACATGTTTACTTTTCAAGATACAACTAAGTATATTGTTAATTTTCAAACTGAAATAAACATTGCAAAGTAAAACTTTGTTTGTCATTCAGTTCATTAAAGCTTACTTAATACAATTAATGTCAATACGTGATTTCTCACCCGAACAATGCTTACCTTTATTAATATACAAACGAGTCTTGGAAGAAGGAAACATTCTCAACAACTTACACACGCAGTATCAAATCACTGTTTCTTTTTCTCTATAAGTGTTGCACTCTAATGGCCAATCTTTTATTTCGTGTTCTAAAACAGTGTCGTACTCTAAAGCACAATACCTTTATATTTTCAAGTGGTAATACTTTGCTAGTTAGTTAGTTACTTAGTTTTGCATTTCACATTTCTTCTCTCCAACATTTTTGCATGTAAGTTTTTTATTATTGTTTACGTTCAAATAATTTCTTAAAATGTAAAACGATATAACGAAAAATTAAAATAATGCACACATGTGAAACAAAACTAATCAAGCAATATATGTAAATGCAAAAGAAAATAAATATAAAACATGTTACTTTACAACATTTAGTTAAAAATAGATTTATTTACTTATTTACTTAAATGTTAAAATTTTTCAAAAAGAAAACAACTCATTTTACTGTAATGAAAATTTTATTTGTTTATATTTTCATTTATCATTCACTTACATAAGTTAAAATTACACCATTCAAAAATGAAACAGTTAATGTTATTGAACGTTCCACCCAAACATAATTATTTCGCATACAGTGTGTTTAATAGTGGACATTGTTTATTTTGCAAATTAATAATGTTAGCTAGTGCAAAAATATTTTGTAGTCCAAAGTGTTTTTCTATACTTTTGCAATAAAAACTTGCATCTTCTTTTACAAAGTTGATATATAAGGTTACGTATGTGATACAGTATAATATTACTTGAATTTAACATTATTATTATAAGTATTAATATTACAAGTATTGTTATCATTCCAGGTTAGTCCATGTAAGTTTACTGTTAACCATTCAATCTGTTTTTGACAACGTAACGGAAGTAAATTGTATTCTAATGGTGATTTTATTAAACAATGCAAATTTACTGTATCATCACATGCAGTTAAACAAAATTCACGAATAATAAATTCATGATTTGGAATCTTGAAACATATATGTCAATAACGTATTTATTAACACATGATAAAAATTCATGTCTACGTTGTCAGAAAAACGGACCAACAAATTCCGTGTTCACGCGCTTTTCGTATAAAGTTTACACTTGAAATTTCACAATGTTGTTCTTGAAACACTTCGAGCAAATCAATGAGTTATTTCGTTGGATAAATGTTCTACAGCAAAAAGTTGCAATATCGTGAAGAAACAAACAACGATGTTCACAAGAAATATTGTTTAAACGTAAGTATACAGTTACAGTTTTTAAAACACTAACTTCACTAATATGTTCAACATTACCAAGTCCATTAATAAACAAAAATATATTTTAAAACACAAACACCTGATTAAACGTAGGCAAATAGTTTAAATATGATTTTCCTTCCTCATTTACACATTCACGTTGCAGTTTCTGCGGGTGTTTAAAACTATATACATAATCACATTTCAATTTCTTCATATATTCAGTTCACAGTTCACTTCACTAATGCATAATCTATTTTCACATGCGTAAACCCTTACTTCGAATATGATTTCTTTCTGTCTTTATTTTTAAAAATCTCAATCACTTTATTCAGAAAATTATTGTCCCTTTCTTGAATCAGATCAGAGTACGTTTCCTTAAAGATTTCCTGTGTGCATATTCAAATAATGTGTGGTTTAGCATAGGAATAAAAAAAGTTCGTCAATTTCTATATCAATTAAATTTCTTACCGCTCTTTCCACCAGTTCTTCACACATGAAAAGGCACTCGTCGTACATTTGGTTCTGTACAGCTTCACTACATCCATAGCAGATTAAAATTTTCTCTGTTTCTCACTCTTTAATGGCTTTGAAAATACTGTTCGGGTCCACTTTAAAATTGCCACACGTACAACCAAAACTCCAAAATCTTCTTCCTCTATTTGACAGTATCGACGGAGAACACGTTGGAGAAGGTGAAACTGCTGGTGATGGTGTTTGGCAAACTTCTTCAAAATCCGTTTCATCTTCAGATGAAATATCATTATCCGAAGATGATGATAAATATACAACTTTGATGCAGTCCGGGGAATCCGGTCTTTGCTTTGACTTTTCCCCCGGTAAATCCATATTTTCCGTCTTCAACTTCTTTTTCACCGGAGATGGTGGACACGGTAAAGTGTCTTCGTCCACATCAAAAACTAACTTCCGTACAGGAGCCATAGCAGCAAATGCATACATTTTCATAAACCCAGTATTTAAACGATTACGTCAAACAAAATTGTGTCCTAACAACACCATATTGTTATAACCCTCCGATTCCGTTCAAGGACAATATTCGTTTTTGTCGCGCCACCCATATTTTTCCCAATATATTCAAAAACAACGCATTCAGTATACAAGCAAGCAATTCTTTATTAAAAAAAGTTCCCAGAATTCTTCTCATGTGTCCACTCAAGACCAATACTTTTCTCTTCTTCGAAATTCAATGTGTACATGGCTTTACTCAAGGTTAAACAATCCTAAACAAACATTCATTTGCTTTTTTTCTTATGTCTACGTGAGTAAAACTCAAGGCCAACACTCTTCTCTTTTTTTCGGAATTCCATGTATATGTGTCTTTACTCCATTTCATGTTTATCCCGCTCGCGTCCGCACACGCGGGTGTTTTCCATTCGTGCGCCCCGTGTACCCCAGGTGAATTGTGGTAAAGGTATCACATGCAGAATCATATTGTCTACTTCACTACGTTTCAGATTTTCGAATATTTTTATTTGTTGTGAAGATATTACCGAAAAGACCTAAAATTAACGGTAATTTGATTTCGCTCTAGTGAAAAACCTTAAGAAGATGCTACTGACCTTTCAATTTTTTGGTTGGAAGAAATATCACCTTTTGGCATCCAATCCAGTACTCATGTTACGGGTCAAGGATGACTGACTCAAATCATACAGGTGTCTGTCTTTTGTTGTCACAGTTTGCCCTTGACTGATCCCGTGATATATTGGAAGTGGAAACAAATATGCGGTATTTTCCTGTAATTTCCTAATATATATCGAAGTGTCATGTATTTTGCTAAAGGCTTTCCTTTACATGGTAAGTAAATGGGTTCCAATAATTTATATAATTTAGTACATTCGACACTGTTGGGAGTTGTCTCATGTTCGAAAAAACTTAAAACTACTGAATTATTGAGAAATATTATACTATATTTGCACGACTGGAGTTGAGATATGAAAATACAGTATCTTCCTTGTCTCTGCTTCATTCAATATTATTTTTTCTTTGTTTTATATTATTACCTCTTATGATTATTTTCTTACGAGTAAAGCAGATAAAGAAAAATGTAAATAAATAATAATAAATGAAGTTGATGGAATGAGGAAGTTAAATTGAGTATCAAAATTTAGAAGGTATCTCCAATTTGGGGTATTGACTTCTCCCTCCCTAATTTCAACTAAATTGTGATTGTTGGCTCTGGATCTGCCCCTGACAGCACAGTAACAGCCTTGGGGGAAGGCAAAGGGAGTAAAATAAAATAGGAAAGTGACGGAATGACAAGTTGCTTACATATTTTAAGAAGTAACACTAGTAATTTGCCCCCTCTCCCTAATCTAAGGGTGTGCGCACGCCTATGTACACACCAATATTTACGCAAGCCAGGAAAAGCTACTTGACGTTCTAAACAATCAAACTTTTCAATTTATCTTCTGGTAATTTTTATCAAGTGATTAACTAAGATTATAATTCTTATCGAATATCCTTTAGTGTACATCCTTTGGATTGAATGAACTGCTCCTGTTTCTGCAATAACACAATATAAATTCATTGAGATCTATAATAGCAACTTGCAAAAACAGATGGTACAAATATTCGGGATGCAAAAACATTCGGGAGCAAGCGTCAGGTTGTGAACCAGAGATTAGAAAATGTTTCTGAGGGTTAGGTCAAGTTTAATACAAAATTTTGAGAAAGACTGGGGCTCGAGCTAAATTTTTTAAAAATTTATCGGGCCGGGTTCGGGCTGAAAACTTTTAAAATTTATTGGGCCCGGGACGGGCTTGGGCCAAGATTTTTTAAAAAAAACTTAACGGGTCGGGCCGAAAATCTCCAAAACATTCCGGGCCCGGGCTGGGCTGGGCCTAGGTACATTCGGGCTGGATTGGGCTAGGGCCAAAAAATTTCGGCCCGTGGAGGTCTCTAGTTTGTGTATGTTTTTGTACTAACGCGGTATCTTCGTTGGCGGAATGGATGAAATGCAAGTTATTGGGAGTGCATATGTTTATTGCCCCAGCCCTAATTACGAAGAATATCCTATTAGAGTAAGTGAAAAACGAAGCCAGGAGAACCTCAACCCAGACTTGTTCCAGTATCATTAGTAAAAGAAAATGTTGCTTATCCAAAAAAGTAAGAGAGGAAACATTGCTCGTTGAAAATGCTATTGTAAAACAAACCATGTTCGTTTTGTTATCTATGAAATTGTCGGGAAAGCTTCAAGGCTCAGAGGAAAAAGGACTAAATTTGTTATGGAAGGGAAGATCTTTCGCATAGAATTCTTGGCCATACGACTGACCCTGCATTAGTGTTATTGCTTATTGGAGGTTTTCTACGATTTTTCCAGAAAGAATTTTTTTTGCGGGCAGGAAGAAAATCAAGTTTAGCTTGAAGCTATTCTGTTTGATGGTTCACCAGGTCTAGATTCATGATAGATACACTTGTGGGGCAAAGACTTTTCTGTCTACTGTAATACATCGCAGAACGAAGAATAATTCCTGTCTGTTACGTAGAGGTTATTGAAACGTTTGGGGAGGGGGAGGGCTGTCCGCGTCCATATCTGAGAGCATCCGTAAAAGAGAGGGTTTTGCTCCGTAAGAGGACATATGTTTTTGCCGGGAAAAAACAAAATCTGTCCGTGTTATAAACGTGTCCGTTAAGAGAGGTTTCACTACATATCATAACTAAATTTGCATTGATTACACTGATCTGCAAATTTTCAACTTTTTTTCTGATGTTTTGAAATAAAACGGTGTATCCGAATCGATTTTTCTGCAGATTACGAAAATGACCTTCAAAGTTGTGTATCATGTCAGGTTTTTTTCACAAATCACGAAAATGTCAAAATTGAAAAAAAAAAAACAAATTTTTTAACCTCCAGACGCCTGCCAGGAAATTCATATCTTGAAGTTGTCATTTCTGGCACCTCTTCTAATCGTTGCAGAGACATGAACAATCCCTTGTTGGAAAGCTAATAGAACAAGTAATGCAATGATCTATGTTCGGCGCAACTGTGCTCCCATTCGTAGACGAAGAAGAAGAAGAAGAAATTCAAAATATTTGTAAAAAATGTCATTTTGTGAATTTCCGGCCACGCTGGCAACACTGCTAGTTATTCTACGTTTGGTAACCTTGGCTCCTGTTCGTAGAAAAAAGGAAGAAGAAAGTAGAAAAAGTTGTAAAATATGTTAATTTTTTTGAGTTTCATTGCTAATATTGCTAGGTCAACAAGCAAGCTACACAAAATATTCTTGCTTTTTGTGTGAGTGGGACTCCAGAGCAATAACTGAACATTGGCCATTCAGAAGTACTTTCATACCTGGCAAAAAGAACATTGTTTCACTTCCATTGGTTGATCCCTTTAAAATACTGTTGCCACCATTGCATATAAAACTAGGTTTAATGAAACAATTCGTGACAGCTTTAAGCAGAGATAGAAAATGCTTTCAGTACCTTGCCAGTAAATTTTCATCTATCACGTCAGAGAAAATCAAAGCTGAAATTATCACAGGCCCACAAATCCGAAAATTGATTGCGGACAAAACATTTGAGGAAATATGAGTGAGATAGAATTACAATCATGGGCTGCGTTCAGAAATGCGGTACAAAACTTTTTGGGGGAACAAGAAGGGGAATTACAGCGTTTTAGTCGACGAGTGTTGGAATCTTTTAAACTGCTTTTCTGCAACATGAGCGTCAAAGTTTACTTTCTTCATGCTCATCTCACTTTCCAGATAATCTTGGCGACTTTACGGAAGAAGATGGCGAGCGTTTCCATCAGGACATTAGTGATGGAAGAGATACCAAGGAAGGTGGACTGTCCATATGATGGCTGACTATTGCTGGATGTTAAAAAGAGACTGTACGGAAGAACACCAACGAAAATCCAAAAAAGGAAGTTTCAAGGGAAGCCCGGTGACGAATGTTAGGTATGTATGTTTTAAGCTATGCATTTATGTTTATCTTCTTTTTTCTCCTTCTTCTTACCGTTCTTCTATGACTATTAGAGTATGGGTGCGAAGCATACCTCGTTGCATTCCCTGTTTCATGAGCTTTCCAACCAAGATGTCATTCATATCTCTGTGACAATTAGGAGTGGGGTAGAAGCCAGGGATGGCAATGTGAATGCATATAAACCAAATTATAAATTTTATACATGTGATTCCACTTCGTTTTCTTTCCCCTTTCCTATTGTAGCTACGGCTTTCATTTTCTATATGGTTGGTATTACTATGTAAGGCACTAGTATTATTTTTTTTGATCAGCGTAGAATTACTAACAGTGTTGTCAGTGGGTCGGAAATTCATTTTTCTTTTTACAAATATTTCGAATTTCTTCTTCTTCTACATATGGGAGCTCAGGGGTACCAAACATAGCTCGTTGAATTTCCTGCTCTATTACCTTTCGAACAAGGTGTCGATTATGTCTCTGTGACAATTAGGAGGCGCCAGAGAAACAACGTGAATGTTTACAAACCCAATATATATATATATATATATATATATATATATATATATATATATATATATATATATATATATATATATATATATATATATATATATATAAACGGCGGTTGCACTGATTTTTTTTCCCTCGCTTCCTATTGTAGATACGGCTTTCATTTTTTACTTGCTCATTACTTCTTCTATTAGCTTTCCAACAAGAGGTCGTTCATGTCTCTGCAACGATTAGGACAGGCACTAGGGATGACAACGTCAAGATATGCATTCCTTGGCAGGCGTCTACAGGTTAAAAAATACGTTTTTTTCTTCAAATTTTGATATTTTCGTGATTTCTGAAAAAACCTGACGTGATACACAACTTTGAAGATCATTTTCGTAATCTGCAGAAAAAATCGATTCCGATACACCTCTTCACTTGAAAACAAAAAAATCTTGCATATCAGTGTTATGAATATAAGTTTTGTGAATTTTCCATAGCAAATCCTAAAAGACACTGCCAACCAAAGACATCCTTCCGGAATCTTCCCGGGCCTTGGCAGAAGCGAGGAGTTTGCGCTTGGCATCTACGAAGGAAAGTACATGAAAGCTTCCTTGGAACGAACTTACTGGTATTCTAGTTCACATATGGCCTTGATTAAGTATTAAATAAATTTTTACGATTTACAACCACAGTATACAACAGAACTGAACAAAATGTTTTTTTTTTTATATATAATTTTATAAAGTGCGTCGTTCTTCAAGTAACAAGACCTCAATGGAAACTGGTGCTTCACCCAACCCCCCATACTTACTGCCCCTGGTCTACAGTGACAGGCCAACATCGAAGTTAACAGTGTTTTAGTGCATGTGATAAGAAGAATAACCATAAGGGCTATATTCTAAGTTCTTTCATTTGCCATATATATATATATATATATATATATATATATATATATATATATATATATATATATATATATATATATATATATATATATGTGTGTGTGTGTGTGTGTGTGTGTGTGTCGTACTGTTTCATATTTCTGAAGTGTGTGTAGAGTTGTTCCCTCCTCGAGCATTCGTGCTTTATCAAGTGGGAATTTGTGTGTTATCAGTATCCTTTCTTTCACTACATATACTGTATATACGCATAAAATTCAATAAATACGAATTCATTTAAGATATTTTTTTCTTTTTTTGTTTATGTGTGTGAGAATACATATGGAATCATTAGCTTGCCAGTCATATATATGCATACATGTGTGCAAAAGTAAAATACAGTCAAACCTTGATTTCCGAACCACTGAGGCTACGCATGTCGTATCACTTATTTCATATTTTTGTGAATTTGCGCTTGAACAGGACGTGAACTCTGAACCAGGCTGCTATCAGCTGTTTCTTTAGGGACTATTGTAGGAGCCACTACCCAAGGGAAACGGTAGGTAGCAAATTTCTCTCAAGGAAAAAATTCCAAAATGAATTTTTCCTCCAATTTATGTACCTTTAAATGATTTCTTAATATAACAAAGACACACAGTTATCATCTTTAATAATACGTAATGTAACAAATAAACATACAGATGTTGGATAATTTTCTTTGAGGGATAAAAACGTATCACGATAAATTTGCACTTATCCGTTAGTAATTGCCTCGAGTCTTCATGTCTGTAAGTAAATAAGTCGTACAGCTGGATGCTACAATTTTTGTTAAATACAGGAACCACCGTGATCAGGCTCTTTACGCGTGGCGACAATAATGTGTAAAGCAGGGAGAAAGGCCAAAATAATTGTACTATGCACTGCCTAAGTAGTGAAGTATAAGTGTTGATATGCAAAGAATAAGGAATATTACATTTCATTAACAAAATATTCTAGAAATTACTGATACAATTTCAAAAGCGAAATAAAACTAAAGAAACATCAAGCTAAGTCGGTAAAACCAAGATTAAACTAATTTTCTGTTTAAGATGTCTGCACGCAACAGTTCCATATTTATTGACCGGTTATCCTTCGACGTGAACTTATGCATAGGAATCTGCTACCTTAGTATCAAGGATCTGTCTGTGATTACAATCAGATTATTAACTTTTGCGATGACCTGGCAACATTTTGCAAGAAATCACAGCAATTCTGAAAGAGAATAAGCAGTACCAATGTTACCATCATACAAAAAGGAATATTGCTCCCTGATGATAACATCTGCATCTATGATTTTCTGAAACACTTTTATCACAATACTGATTTTAAGCACATCACAGCATAAATATTTACAAAATAAATATTGATATCATCATAAAATTGAGTGATTTATTTATTATTGAAATGTTTTAGTAGAAAGTTAGGCTAAACATATTTTATCTAAACATATTAAAATTTCATTTCATTTCATTTGATCACAATCTTATCACCATCATTTCCTCGTATGTTTGTCTGTTACTCGATTTTTGTTTCTCTTCACGGCAATAATGTTCTGAAACTAATTTCTCCAATTGCTGATCGCAATAAATTAGTGATTTCTTTCTAAGAGACTTCCATTAGTATCAAATAGTAATAAGGCTGTAGTATAATTCTTCTCGCCTTATATATATTTTTAGAACTTTTTATACTACATTTCTTACACTAATTATCATACATTATTTGTTTCTCCACATCCTGTATATTTCAATAGGACTGTTTGTGGTTAATAATCATATGTCACGGTTTGTTATCTAAATGTAACGTTAAGTTTTTATGTATTTTATAATAACTAGCAGTTTTTGTGAAAGTACATAACTCATTCTGACTTTCGAAAAAAATAAGTATTTAATCCCAAAAGTGTCTTATCCTATATTGGAATCTGTACAGAATCCTCACTTAAGAGATTAACTAGATTTGACGAGAACTAAACTTTCTTCGTTGGACATTAAATAATACTAGTTTGTAAGTTCCACTAATAAATTCTACGTGTGTTCACAGAAACAAATAATAACTTCGCGCGAAAGTTTGAAGAATGTTTATCCAAACTAATTGACGGATGGCTGCACCACAGCTGCTCAGCAAAATAACACTGAATGTTCGGTCTGAAAAATGCTTAAAAGCTGAATAATTGATTCAAGATCACTAATTGCGAACTGACTCTCTCGCTGAATGCAGAAAGCTAACTGTCCAAGTATGTGACTATCAAACTGAGTGACTGCATAGCTTCACTGAAACACTCAATGACGAACTGAGTGTCTGCATCACACCGAATGACTCTCTAAGAGACTGATTGCAGAAGTTACCCTTATCGTGGTTTTGTTACTGATGGAAACTTTCTAAGAAGAGAAGCTAGCCCTCTTATGAACACTTTATAAGCGGAGTCAAAATCCTCTCTTTGGATTTACTGAATAACAGCATCCTCTTTAAGCCTTTCGAGACAAGCCATTTTTTTGATGTTTTCGTAGACTTTTATTTAATGAATTATAGCTCTAAGACTATTTACTCGATTGATATGATTAGACCTTGTGTTTTACAAAAAGGATGTGGTAATTTTATGGCGTAAGTTTGATTGTAGTGTTGCCAACTGGAGAAAGGTCATGAAGGGAAATGTAGGGGGTGAAAATTCACAAAAAATTCCCTAACCGAATTCTGAGATTTTTTGGAACTGGCACCACCGTTGTCACATGGGTCCAAGTCATCTCAAAAAATTCTTTAATCTGTCGACAATGCAAAGTGAAAGCTGAAGTCGTTGGCTGCCATACAAAGACTGAAAAAAGTTCTCTGACATCGCACACGAAATTTTGACACTTCTTCCTCCTCAGAAGGAAAAATCAAAAGTTATGTACGAGCTGTAGGTTCCTTAATTATCCTATTGAAACTTGCTATGGTGCGTTGTGTAGGCCAAAGAGGAGACTGGTACGTTTGTTCCAATGTAGCCAACAAGAGATAAATTATGGAGTGATAAATGGGACATAGATAATAGGTATAGACAGTATATATATATATATATGGGAACGACAAAAATCTAAAAACACTTTATACAGGACACGTAAGTTTAGCCCTCCACTGTACAACACGTGTTGCGGTTGCCGATCGTTTTTTTGTTTTCAATGTGTCATGTGGACCTTCCTATTCCCTCCGTCAGTACTAACCAGTTCACCTGTGAGTGTCGTGGTGTGAAAGTGGTGCGGTAAAATGGGCGATCTGACAGACTTCCAAAGAGGCATGATTGTTGGTGCCAGCCTAATTGGAGTTTAAGTGGCTACAGTGGCGAACATTGTGGGGGTATCGAAAGGCACTGTGTCCAATGTCACAAGGGCATACACAATTCATGGGGAAACGACGTCTGCGAAACACAACAGTGGTCGAAAAACAATCCTGTCAGACAGGGACCGGAGGACATTAAAACGGATTGTAGCAGCTAAAAACAAGACCACTGCAATGAAAAATACGTCTCAACTCAATTCCGGCCTACAGAACCCGGTTTCGTCGAAAACAGTGCGACGGGAACTTCAGAAAATGAAAATTCATGGCAGGGCCGCTATCGCCAAACCCCTGGTCACAGAAGTAAATGCGAAGAGGCGTATCCAGTGGTGCAAGGACCATAAAGAGTGGACTCATGAGCAGTGGAAACACGTAATGTAGTCCGATGAATTGACCTTCACCTTGTTTCCAACAACCGGTCGTGTTTACGTATGGAGAACACCTTCGCAGGCCTATGATACAGACTGTCTGCTTCCAACTGTGAAGCATGAAGATGGTTCTGTTACAGTATGGGCAGCGATATCGTGGTTTTCTGGAAGTCCCATGATAGCCCTGCATGGAATGATGAATGCTAAGGCGTGTGGGGTTATTTTGGGGGACCAGGTTCTACCCATGGCCCAAATATTGTTCCCTGAAGGTGATGGCATCTACCAAGATGATTTGGCACCCTGAAACGCTGCAAACCTCCCCTGGGTCCCACAATCACAAGATCTGAACATCATTGAACCATTGTGGTCTGAGTTAGAAAAGTGTGTTCGGTCTCATTACCCTCCACCAGCATCCCTTAAGGAACTGGAGCATGTTTTGGAGGAACAATGGTACAAAATTCCACACACCACGATTTAGGAGCAGTATACGTTCATTCCACGTCGGATCCAAGCTGTTTTGGACACAAAAGGAGGCTCCACACCATACTAGGAATGATTTTCACACTTTTGCAAACGTTTTAGTTTTTTTTTTTTTGTCCAACCTCTCTCTCTCATTCTCTCTCTCTCTATATATATATATACAGTGTGTTTGAAACAGAACTTCCTAGTTTAATGTGTCCTAGAATCTGTACAAAGTGACATACACTATTCTAGTTTGTGGTGTTTAATTCATCAACTCTCCAAGTTTGGCTCCCTTGCCAGTTGGCAGGTCTTCTTGACCTTGAGACGGCTCCAGTGCTGTTTTTTCTTGTTTCCTCAGTTCAGTCCAGGCAGGAGTGTAGTGCAGAGCAACTCAGCAACAATGGGAATTCCGCAACAGAAAGCGCAGTGTGTTATTTAGCTTGTGAAAACTGAGTCAGTCATAACAGTGCAACGTAATTTTAGATGTCTGTATGGTAGTGAACCACCTACAGCAAAAACTATCCATCATTGGCTAAAGTCTTTCAAGGAAACCGGTAGTGTTTTAAAAGGAAAATCACCAGATAGACCGAGAACTTCTGAAGATGTTGTTGAACAGATCTGTGTTTCTTGTGTTCGGAGTCCGAAGAAGTCATTGGCCAGATTTAGTCTACAATTAGGAGTGTCTAAAGGTACTGTGTATGGTGTTGTGCGTAAAAGACTTAAGTTACGCGCCTACAAATTGCAACTGTTACATGAAATTAAACCTACTGATATAATCGAAAGGTATGAATTTGCTGCTGACTTTCTACACAGAATTGATGATAATGTCAATTTTTTAAAAAAGATTCTCTTTTGTGATGAGGCTACATTCCATGTCAGTGGAACAGTTAATCGTCATAACTGCAGAATTTGGGGGGCAGAGCATCCACATGAAGTTATTCAGCATCAATGTGACTCTCCCAAACTTAATGTCTAGTGCGGTTTGATGGAAGATCGTGTGTTTGGTCCTTTCATTTTTGCAGAAAAAAAAGAATAAACGGGGACGTTTACTATGACATGCTGACAGAGTATGTCTTTCCCCAAATGGACGATATTGAGGCGTAAAAGGGGCTTGTGTTTTTTCAACAAGATGGCGCCCCACCTCATTACAGTAACCATGTACGTGCGGTTCTTGACACTCGCTTTCCAGGAAGGTGGTTAGGCAGGGTTGGCCCAATACCTTGGCCACCACGAAGCCCAGACTTAACCTCACTGGACTTTTTCTTTTGGGGCCACATAAAAAAATGTTGTGTACAGTGAAAAGATCAATCATCAATCATTTAGGGAAAGAATCGTCGCGGCGGTTGGGACAGTTACACCTGAAATGTTGGTGAATACGTGGCGAGAAGTGGAATATCGTCTCGACGTGTGCAGGGCCACAAATGGATCCCACGTTGAAGTCTACCAACATTAAACAAAACTTGAGGGATTTAATTCTCTTTCATGAAATGTACTCATTGATGTAAGTTTTCGTTCATTTCACAATTAAATTCATACTTAAAACTAAGGAGTTCATTTTCAAACACTCTGTATATATATATATATATACGGACCAACCTAATTTAGATTATGAATATCTTATAATCCAATGCACATTAAATATTAAAATAAAATTTGATAATTGCGTAGGACTTTAAATTTTGAGGCATACCACAGTTACCGTGAGAAAAAGAAAGAAAGAAAAGCTGAGAAACCATGGGTTACAGAACAGATGTTGCATAAAATGATGCAAAGGAGAGCGTCGAAACAAGTTGATACAGAAGACAGCAGACAAATCTTCAGGAAGTTAAACGAGTTATTCAGTGGCGTATTTACGATTTTGTTTCGGGAGGGGCTTTGCTAAATTTCGGGGGGGGGGCTTTTACTGGAGTTATGAAGGGAAACAGACAGTGCAAGGCTAGAGTTTAACAAAAGAAAAGTGAGAACACAGAAGAATTAGAAAGTGTTTGTAAATATGAGGAAATGTACAAGTAGGTGAAACGGCAGATGTATTATTAGTAATAATATGAAGTGCGAACGAGAAATAAAAGCAAGGATAGGAATAGCGAAAGAAGCATTTAGGAAGAAGGAAGGTCTATTCTGTGGCATTTACGAGGAAGAAAAATCTATTTTGTGGGTTCTTGGATAAAAGTTGAAAAAAAAAGGACATAAAATTCTTCGTATAGGGTATTGTACTGTATGGAGTACAAACATGGACATTACGCAATAGTGATGAAAAGCAACTGGAAGTTTTCGAAATGTGGGTATGGAGAACAATGGAAACCGTATGAGAGGTTCTTAGAAATGATGAGGGAGAACAGTTTTAGATGTAGTTAAAGAAAGGAAGAGAAACTGATTGGGACATTGGTTAAGAAGGAAATGTACGAGGCGTATCCGGAAAGTAAGTACCGTTTCGCATTCCCGCTGCTGCTGCGCTGCGATCGACGTTTCGCGCATGTGCGCTAGTCATCCTTGTTCATCTGCTCTCAACTGACGCCATTTTGGTTGCTCTGCGTAGTGTTGTCTGTTTACAGTGCAAGTTTAAAATGTCTAAGACATTTGCCGATCCCTCCGACTCGTGAGATTCGTTCGGTAATTCGATTTTTAAACGCAAAAATGTGAAATCGGCCGAAATTCATAGTCAAATTAAATATGTTTATGGTGAAAATGCAATGACTGATGGAATGGTGAGAAAGTGGGTACGGATGTTTAATGAGGGTCGAACTAATGTCCACGATGAGCCCCGAATGCATTTTCGCCGATCCCAAGAGCTGAAGTATCACCCTAATTGGCCACATTCCGATGACGTCACAAAAAGTTTCAAATTCAACCTGCTAGTATGTTTGTTGCTTTGTGCTTGTTCTTTTGTTTCTCTGTTTTGTGTGTGTGTGTGTATTAAAAAAAAGAAGACAGATCAGATTATCAATATTATGACTTCTAAAATACATTGCATTATAATTCTTGATTTATGCTCACCTTTTACGTCGTCAAATATATTGTCTTTAAATAAGTCTTCGTACAAATCAAAGTTTAAAAAAAAACGCACTACACATGAAAGTTATTACTTGTCTACAATTATAACATTTTTATTAGATAACATATTAGCTGATAGTGCTCACAATGAATACAGTGGCTCAGGGGCAGATCCAGGACCGACTTCTGGGGGGGGGGTTGTCATAGAGCTACCTTTAAGAGCTTCAAACTCTGGGATGGATTTTATTTATATATAAAAAATAAGAAAGTTTGCTCTTCTGGGGGGGTGATCGCCCCCTGGATCCGCCACTGTACTGGCTTTTGCAAAAATCGTGCACTTTCTAATATGATACTTTCTTTGGATTTCAAATCTACATACAGAACTTGGATTCCACTCACCTGATGATGCAAAATTAAAAACAATTTGGCCTTGTTTCTCAAATTACTTTTACATTACACGCTCTAGTTCGTCTTCGTTGGCATCGAAGAGTAGTTCTGGCTTATAAGTATTTTACGACAAATAGCGTTGTAGTGTCTTTATAGATAAGCAATGCTCGGTTCAATTTTACGAGAAATGCCCATCAACTTGAGCTAGATGGCCATTATTACTTAGCATTGTTTATGAACCACATAAGGATAACAATTCGTTGGACTTTAGCATCCCATTGAACACCAAGGTTATAATGAGACATGGACCTACTGCTACACGTGGAATCTGAACCACATGAGATTACATCGGGAATTGAACCCGGATCTCCCGGGCCAAACACGTGAACGTTAACGATATAGCCACGACATAGTTCCAGACAATGCAAAGTTAACCCTGTTTTTGTTTAGATTGAGTATACTAGGGTCAACTTTGCATAGCCTTAAACTTTAAGCAAGTGGTATCCAATGGCAAGCCTCCTGGAGAGGACTTGAAGAACAAGTGAGGAATCACAAGCTAACGACAGAAATAAATTATAAAATTATCAGTCAACAGATGATACGTATTCGATATTTTGTCCTTTTTAGACTCACATTCGACATTTTTAAGTAATTAAACACTTAATAAATATAAACAAATGAAAACATGGTGAGTGACTTGAGGTTTGGAATCCCATTCATCAGCAAAACTATATGGGACGCGGAGATACAGCTTAAGATGAGACCCCAAATGCATTAGTTTCTACCAGGAATCAAACCCGGGGCTCCTGCGCCAAAGATAAATACGTTATTCGCCTACTCATTAGGAGACTATAAGTAGTTATTTAGAAACGAAGAGCATTTTTAAGGAACTAGCTTATGTATACACTGAACCATGTAAATAGTGTTATGTCTCACCTAGCCTCCTGCTGAAAGGAACCCTAAATTCAAACCGAAAATCAAACCTTAATTACTACATCTTTCTTGTAAATTTCCAGCTCTTGGCACCAGATTTCAAAATCTGCAGTAAATACAACGTACATTTGTCTGCAGAGTTTTAAGGCTAGTGTTTTCAGATCTATTATCCTTGCTCTTAACCCTACTCCTAGTGCTACTCAGGTGTATCATGAAAGCGTTCGTAGCAGAATGGAAATCCGGTGATGCAATAGGTCCGTTTAACATTACGAGTTTCATATAAAGATCATTTTAAAAAATAAAGTCTTGCAGTTCATACGTGCATTCGACGTGTAGAAGTATTTTGTACTAGATGTTATTGTCGTGTTTTATTGATAAGAGTTTCTCGATGCAAATATATTAGCAAATATGTAAAGTACACGCCAATCTGCGCTGGGTTGTCTGTACAAGCTAGTTTTGCATCAAATCCGCACAAGGGCAGGGCGAAGCAGGAAGCACAAGCGGAAGGTTATAAAATTAAGGTGATAATGTTTAAAGCAATGGTAACCAATCGTGTCTGCGTGGTGTCTCCTTCTTAAACCAGGAGCGTCATTTAGGGGGGGGCAGGAGGGGATAATTGCCCTCCCAAAGAGTTTAAGGAATACATACTTTAATCGATTGTCTATTAATATAGTAGTACAAAACGTGAAAATCTTATGTTGGAAGTGCTCTTGCCCCCCCAAGCGAAGTCTGAAATGACGCCCCTGTCTTAAACCCTTTACATCTCTCGCTAACCTCCCTCCCGTTCATTGGCCATATGTGTTTTTTTGTGTGGTTTCAGATTCAGCAATGAAATCTCAAATCTTCAATTATAATAATAATAATAATAATAATAATAATCATAATCATAATCATAATAAATAATAATAATAATAATAATAACCACATTTTCATCTTTAGTTCCCTTGTGGCTATATTATTAGCATAGACGTCTTCGGCGTGGGAGACCTGAATTTGATCCCAGCCAGGAATTTTGTAGTTAGAATTTTACGTTAAGTTATAGCTTCACGTCTCATACAGCTTTGCTATGAACGGGACTCCAAACCTCAAATTACTCACCGTGTTTTCATCTGTTTATATTTATTAAGTGTTTAATTACTAAAAAATCTCGAATGGGTGTCTAAAAAGACAAAATATCAAACACGTAACATCTGTTAAGTTTATTAAAAATTTTATAATTTGGATCTGTCGTTAGGTTATGACTCCTCGCTTGTTCTTCAAGACCCCTTCAGGAGGCTGGTCCTTTGGAACCACAGATTAAAATTTAAAGCGATGTAAAGTTGATCCTAGTATACTCATTCTAAACAAAAACAGGGTTAACTTTATATTGTGGTGGAACATGTCGTGGCTACATCCTGAACGTTCACGTCTTTGGTCCGGGAGATCTGGATTCGATTGCCGACGCAATCTCATGTGGTTCCAATTCCACGTGCAGCAGTAGGTCCAGGACTCATTATAGCCTTGGTGTTCAATGGGATGCTAAAGTCCAACGAATTGGTATAATTATGTGGTTCATAAGCAATGCTAAGTAATAATGGGCATCTAGCTCGAGTTGTCGGGCATTTCTCATAGAATTGAACTGAGCATTGCTTATCTCTAATGTCCGGATTTGTATGTAATTACACTTTTTTCCTTCATATGTAGGTTCGTCAAATCTTTAAATGTTTGTAATTCCCACCTGTAGGGTGCTTTAACTCAGGCTTCATATTACATACTTTTACATATTTTGACCAATATTACATATTTCTATGGTTTCTACATATTTTTTACATAACACTGTCTTAAAATTTTGCGTTTACTGACATTTTAATTTAAAATAAAAATAACAAACTCTTCAACTGTGCAAGGCTTGCATCTAGATTCAATTTTGACATGTCTATCTTTTTTCTTTACCGAAAGAGAAATCTCTCTCTCTTTTTTTGTCAAACCATGTTTCGCAGAATTTTCACCGATAACAAAAGAAATATATGAAGAAGCAAGTGAAAATCCTCCCACCGGGGTACATTAGCAGTGCCCTTCATTTTCAACTCTGGAGGAAGACAGATCACGTGCCTCACAGGCAACTGGCCAGGAAATTCCGAAAATGAAGTCTATTTAATTGTAATCGGAGGTCCGACGGGAAAAAAGATGAAAACAAATCCTGCAATTCAAGTTAAAACTGTATGCTAGTGTTCTTCCAGGAATTTACTGCAAGAATTCGTTCCAAGAAGCTGGCGACAATGAAACTATCATAGTAGGTAACCTAAGCTTTTAAAAAACTTCGATTGTTCAACTGAATGACAGGAGAGTAGAATTATTTAGTATTGTACATAAAGGATGCCGCGCTTTGATAAGAGATAAGAAATATCAAATGTTTGAATATGTATGAGGTTTATACATACTCTGTTTCACAACCAGGAAGCTGATCCAAGAGGATTATGAAATTGTGGTAGGGTAGGAGAAGGTTTTATTCCTGGAGCTAGTTGAACGACCCCCAGGGACACACCGGATAGCCCCAGGACTCTTTAGCCCCTTGAAGAGTGCCCCTGATTTTTTATTCTTGCGTATTATTATAAATAATACTACTTGTTAAATAAGCCATGACCCTTCCCTGTTTTTTTAATGGCCACTGAAGACTGCCCCCGTGCAGGACCCCTTCCTTATCTTTAATCCCTCGTAATAAATTACTCGCACAAGGTGTGAGAAATCTAAAATAGCCCCTGAACCACTACAACAATCCCATATTGAAATGATCCAATTATTGAAGGGCAAAGCATGGAATCGAACCCGGAAACCCTTTACTAGATAAACTCCTAACATTTATTCTTTCGTTTTTATTTCTTAATTCGATCGTTTCCTCTGGAAACTCATTGAACACTTTGTGTAAAGTGATGAAGAGTTCCGAGACATTTAAAAGCTCCTTGTTAAAATAACATGTTCGAACAATATGTGAGAAGTTAAAAAATACTCCGTGTTAAAAATTGTGAGGTGGGAGGGACATAACTATATTCATGTGGGACTTTTTCATTTATTCGTATGCTAAAGCATACTCGGTGAACGTACTAAAGTCGGAGCGTTGCTCTTTTACATCTTTTGCTGACGAACGCAAGACATAAAGTGAAGTTTTCGCGCGATTTTTGTACGCACCACTGTGCAAAGACATGCTTTACAGGCTATGAAACTGAAATGACTTCTGAAGAGATATGCACGGTCACGGTATACTGATGTGATATCAACTTTGTACTGACGTGGTTGATATGTAATTGCAGCGATCACGATAGGATGCACAAATGTATCATATGAACGTTGTTTTGTATTTGCGTGGCTGATATCTGACGGACTTATCGCAGTGCTCACGAGGAGATGAAATCATGTACAAATGCATCATATGAACGCTTTTGACCTCCCTCATGTTGATTTTTGAATGAGAACATGTAAACAAACTAAACTGATCATGTACACGTGAAGATTAACGAAATCAGTTGCTTTTGCATCTTGTGATGAATTGCTTGTAATCAAACTGATATGATAATTGGTTAACGAAAGTACTTTTAGTCCTTTTGTAACGCAAAGATATTGGAGCAAGAAATGACAAATGCTTTATAAGTACCTTACTTCCAGAAAAATCAATGTTTATTGGGTTTGTAATGCACACAGAGTTGAAAAATTAGGTCCATGTCCTCTGGTACACGGAATTGTAAAACAGATTATCAACGAAAAATATCTTGCAACTTTTCGTTTGCCCCATGAAACTGTTTTGGAGGATTAAATAAGTAAATGATAGCATACTAATCATCTCTGGTTTGCATACAGAGATTAATGTCCCTAGAAATATATGCCCACTGTTGCAAGCATGGTCTATGTATAGACAAGATAATTAAACGATGACAATATATGAAAGCGTATAAGAATATTTAATGTTTTTTTTGATTAAATTTAAAATTGAATTTGGTATCTATTTAAAAGCACAATTTGCATAGTGAACGCAATAAATGATTTCTTAACCAGCCCAAAGTTAAAAGTGCATTGGCTTACGTAGAAAAAAATGCCCGCCCATATTGAAATAAAGGTATATATAAAAACTCCTTGAATTCCTCTACCCTATTATTATTAATACTAAGGCAGTGTATTTGTGTTTTTGTGTTTTAAAATTTTGCGCGTCTGACTGCTTTTTAATATTGAAAAAACGTAAGTTATTTCTTGTTTGATTATTCAATTAATTAACTAGTTGCCCTAATCACGGTTATTGTATTTGGTTGGCTCAGGAACCCTTTTCTCTGTTTTACGCAAAGAAAGTTTTATTGTTTCGTGTTATTTTTAATTGGTTTGTTTTCGTTTGCAAGACACTAGCCTACCTTCACTCGCTGACTCGCCTTCGTAAATGCATATTGTAAGTTGTTAGAATTGGCTTGTTTTGTTTTGCAAAGCAGTAACCTACGCACAATCGCTGACGCGCCTTCGTAAATGTCTATTGAAAGTTCTTAAAATTGGTTTGTTTTCGTTTGCAAGACACTAGCCTACCTTCACATGATGACGCGTCTTCGTAAATGCATATTGAAAGTTGTTAAAATTGGTATGTTTTCGTTTTCCAAGGTAGTAACCTACCCACAATTGCTGACGCGCCCTCGGGAATACTGCATAATAAATTAATTCGCATCCCACCTTCACTTGCGCACATGCTTACTCAGCAATAATAATAATAAATTAACGGGGCCAACTAGCACAAGTTGTTAATGGTGTTATTCATTCGTAATGATTTTATTAATTTACTTGCGCACACACTTGCTTGAAAATATTGTATTAAATACTAACCTAACCTAACCTCATCTGCTGCAATCCGATCGGAAATATTGTATAAATTAATTACTAAGCTAACCTAACCTCATTTGTTGAGGCTCGCTCGGAATACTGTATAAATTAATTACTAATCCGCCTTTACTTGTTGGATAATATTGTACAACTTATATGCTACCCCGCCCTGAATTGCGTGCGCTCGCTCGGCAAAAGTGTATAAGCTTTAATACAACCAATGCCTTGCATCATGTATTTGACGAACGGATTTGAATGTCTTAAGTTGATTAAAAGTAGGAAAATAATTTTTTGTAAGTGGCTACATACATAATTTAAGAGAGCGTCAATTTGAACTACTCAGGGATTTAGGAGGTACGGGTTAATGGTAATGTTTTACGAAGTAAAATTTGAACTTGGAGATTTAACGCTAGTGGATCAGCGATATTTTAGTATATTTATCGTAAAAGCACAGACAAATATATGGATCATAGATTTAATTTAATTCACATACCAAAAGAATGATGACTATTAATGCTAAAAAGAAATGTAGAAACTTTGTACTTAAGTTTATATGTATTTCAACCGATTTCTTTATCAGAAACTGAAGGTTTGTACAGATGCTCACCTTTTTTGTCGCATTATTTAGTTTTTACACTTAACGAAAAAATATTCTGAACTTTAATAGAAAATCATCGGATCTTCTAAACAGATTTCACTGCACCCCGGTATGAATCATACTCACGCGCATAGAGTAAAAATGTGCTTTAGAATTTACCCGCTAGGGCGCAGCACTAATTATGCCTTGCGTTAGCACACCTAAATCATACGATTTGTGGATAATCATCGGCTAATCACAGAGTACTATTGGAAGAATTTTTCGCTTCAGACAGATTAATAAATAACAACTTATTATAGAATGGGAATGCTATTGTTATACTTTGACTACAACTGCAGAAAAAGTAAATGCTTTGCCTTGTTTGTAAAAATAAATGAAAATAAATGAAATGTGGGGGCTGCGTTGTATTGAGTTGTGAGTAGTGATTTGTGAATATTCTGTGTTTATATATTTTGCGTTTTAAAATTCCGATTGTAGAGGGTTAGATGAAGGAAATTCACAAACCTTGCGTTTAAAATTGCCATTGTAACGTGGATGTTTAGTATTTTTTCTACCTTGATTTATTTTTTGATTATAAATATACGCAGTAGACTTCCTCTAGGAACTTGCGGTGGTTTACGCAAATTGCAATGCAGGCTAGTACCACTATGGATTTGCGGTGGTTTACGCAAAATGCAATGCAATGCAACCTCTAGGGATTTAGGGTGGTTTACGCAAGTTTACAATGCAATGCAACCTCTATGGACTTTCGTTGAACTATTCATTCTTTCGATTGAATAGAGCCTTATATCTGACGTTTCGATTTCATATTTTTATATTCTCCTTTTCAATGAAAAGTCGTAAGAGCAGCTACACTGCGAACCTATAATAAATTTCGAGCTTGCAAAAAATGCCAGATCATTCTTCTAAGAACAGCTACGCTGCGAACCTACAAATAATTCCGAAAAAATACTAAAAATTGCAAAGATTTAAATTCCTATGGAAACTCTGAACAATTTTATTTGTGATTCTTTTTTTAATCCCTCACATGTATAACATGTTCGAACTATTTGTGATTGTATAAAAAGCGCGCCACCGCAACAATCAATAGATGAACGTAATATTTTTTAAAAAGAAATGCAGCCCATCTTAAATGATTTTAGTAAGCAAGACCTGTTAATTATAGATTACTCATAGACGTTAGGGGGAAAATGGAAATCTTTTTGGTATACTTTAACTACAATTAGGCATGAACGAAATGCCTACTTTGCAAAAATACATGAATTGTTGTGGGAGCGCATACCACTACACGCTGTGATATTGGAAAACCCTTATGGAATGAGGACACCGCAAGGCATGGAAAATGGTAATCTTTGCTTTTGTATACTTTGAATACAAATAATGTCTGAGAATAAATAAAATACTGTACACGAATACAGACTGTAATATTGAAAAACACTTATGGAATGAGGACACCACAATGCATTTTGTATGTAAACCACCTCCTACATGTGTCACAGTGTACTGAGTACTTTTGCAATTGACCGTTAGGGGCAGCACTTACTAGAGGGTTGCGTGAAAACGTGTGAACTTATCGGTAAATTATGATGCAATCCTATATATAAGCACGTTATTCGGTGTTTGATATCATTTTATTGTACGCTGTCAGACGTAAAGCAATGAATAAAAGTGTTGTCCATCCTTGAATTATTTTAAAATATATATTATTAATATTAGTACTGAATCTAAAGCATAGAATTTAGTAAAAATCTCAATTTATACCTATTTTACAGTGTGCTAATTTTGGCCGACATAATAAAAACCTTCAGTAGCAGAAGAAGATGATCCTGTAAAAACTAGCGAGGTGTGCCCAACATATTCTTCATTTAGAGGATCATTCTTGAAGAACAACCAAGGATCAAAAAAGGTGTGTATTTTATATATTTATACTTACTAATATTCTATTAATCAATTAATATTAAAAAACAGCGAGAGAGAGAGAGAGAGTTTGTTTGTGGATACTTTAAAAAGAATAGCTTACAATTAAAATATACAAAGTGGATATTCCTTTTCATAAACTATTCTCATTGTTTTGCATATCATTATAATCTTACTACAGCTTAAAATTATTGATTAGTTTCTTTGTAACACATTAATATTTATTGACTCTCTTTACATATCAATATAATTGAACTGAAGATTTAAAATCATTGATTGCCCAGCCGGTTAACTTAAAAAGGTTGAGGAAATCTACCTGCAAGAAGTGTTGCGCGGTCTCAAAGATTATCCCCGGGTCTTTAGCACGCGGAAAGCAATCAGGAAATTGCAGAGGCTAGGACATCGTGGGTCGGAGAGATGCGACGTCGTATTGCGCGCCCTTGGTGCCTTTGAAGGTAATGATGTTTTATTATTACAGCACTGTGTAAAAACTGCTGATATCTTAGAGTTGTTTGTTTACGAATTCTTCCGTAGTAAAGAATCTTATGATTGCCCTCAAAAGAGATTTATGTATTTGATCGCATGCGGAGAAGAAGAGATAGATAGAATAAAAGATACCGAGCTATCCAACTTTATGATTATGGCTCGCAGTTTGTTTCGAATGAATGCATAACCCCATCTGAAACACCCATAACCGTGACCCCTTAAGAAAGTAATAACTTGAGTGCTAATAATAATAATTTACATTTATTAAGTAATGAAGACTTAGCATTTTTAGATGGGGTAGATATAAATTCCGTTCAAGAAGAAGAATAAATGAGGAGATTGGCTGAAAATACGAACAATGCTGTGGTTATACCCACGCAAGACGTTCAGGGACAAAATCCTGTATACATCCACCAGCCTAAACATTGTGTACAGGATAATCATGGTTATGGGAGCCAATTTACTCCTCAGCCTGGCCCGTCAAACGCTCCTGATCCAATATTGTTTGGATATGGGAGCAATAACAATAATAGTACAAGTAGTACTAAATGTAGTGGTAATAGGAGTAGTAGTAAAACAAGTGGTAGTAATAGTAATAATAATAATGACGGGGAAAATCAGAGCAATAAAAATTTCGATGTTGTAAGAGAAAGCAGAAAAAGGTTTGGTAAGTTTCGTCTTACGGGACATGAAATCGTGGTTAGACCTGTGGATAATGAAAGACGTATTGATAATCCAGAGGTCTTTATTGAAAGTTTATTTAATTTTGCGTTAGAATATGTTATCTGACGCTCGCCCCACAGATTATATTGGACTATACATAGATAGTAGCAGGAATAGGAATAACAAATCTGTGAATGTACCATTTAAAAGAAAACACGATTTTTCTGCTAGAACCGTCCTTTCCTCAATTGAACAAGTTTTAAATTCAAATGAGGATTTCCTTTTGGGGCAAGAAGTACTCTTTTGGTTCCACTTGGCCGAGAGTATGCATGAGAAAGAAAGAAATGCAGCAAGTGCAAAATATTCTAAACATCAAGATTATTGGGAAAAGCGTTTAATACGCATAGAAAACAATAATATGTATTGTCTTCCCATGGCAATTGTGTGGTGGATTACCAAACACACTGCAAGTAGACAAAGTTTGTGTAACCTGAAAAGAAATACCATATCATGGGTTGTTGGAGCAGAAGTTCTCTGCGAGAAGTTAGGTGTCAACGTTAAGGCGAACGGGGCTTGTGATTTTAAAGGCCTTGATATGTTCCAATCATATTTGATTGGAGAATATCAAATCGTGGTTTATGAGGAAGATGAAAAGAATCACCGGTAATATATAGTACGTTACCCAGGAGTATGCAGAAAATAAGATTTTTATTTAGTATAAGAGAGGTGACACTGTTGGTGATTTTGATCCCATTCGCCATATTAAAAGTTTTCTTGGTAAATTGAAATATTGCTATCATTGTTTGCAAGGGTATAATGTGTTAGCATATAAACATAAGTGTGAAACTCAATGTTCTCTTTGCGAATGCAAACACGAACGAAATTATAACAGTAAGAAAATTAAATGTGATGCATGCAATAGAGAGTTTGATGAGGGTGTCTGTTTTGAGAATCAAGTGAAGCGTAATAACGCGGGTAGATCTGTTTGTGATAATGTTAAGGTCTGCACTAATTTTGGTGTCATCTTTGATAACAGGTTTTAAAAATCAGATCATGTATGTGGTGAACATTTCTGTTCAACATGTCGCAAACATGTAGATATCACCCATACATGATTTGTGCAACGACAAGTGCCTGTACATAAGATGTTAAAGGCACTAAATGCGTGCGGTGAAAGGGAACATGAAGTAGTGCCGGTATGCTGTAAGCATATTTGTTACAATTGCACGAGTAAAGGCATCGATCAGCCCTGTAAGACATGTGGTGATAATAATGGAAATCTTTTAAGATAATGACAAACTTTATTAATTACGTACTAGTAGACCGACCTGACTTTAGACGTATAGTTTGTGTGGCCCACAATAGTTGTCGTTATGATGGTCTTTTCTGCCTTAGAAACCTAATAGAAGAGCAGCATATTATTCCTAATGTGCTCATTCAGAGTCAGAAAATTTTTAATATTCACAATGGAAATCGTATTTTTAAAGAATCCTTTTTGTTCATTGGATGAAAAATTATCAAAGCTCCCGAAAATTATAGGCTTGCGCAGTAATGTACGAAAGAGAAATTTCCCATATTTATTTATTACCGAAGAAAATCAAAATTATGTTGGTCCATATCCCCCACTTGAATTCTAATACAATGAAGGACGAAGCACCGAAAAAAAATTAGTTGCCTGGCGCCAAGAACCTGTGCTAAGTGGCGAGGAGTTTAATCTCGAAAAGAAATTGCTTGCTTATTGCGAAAATGATGTTAGAATTCTAGCAGAAGCGTTCATCAAATTTAGCGACATTATTGAAGGGAAAACGATTGGTTTGGAGTGTTTCATCACATTATCGACCATTGCAAGTCTTGCAATCCGTACATATAGTACTTTGTACTTACCGGAGAATACTATCCCGTAATTTCCGCGTTGGGTTTCCATCATAAGCTATGCAATGGCCTATGTATATGAAAGAACAATTAGCGATAGAAATCCAGCATGCTAGGAAAGGTGGGAAAAAGTATATTTATAGATACCAAGTCGATGGACGGCATGAAGGATTCAACGCTGCCTTCGACTTTATGGGCTGCTACTCGCATTCATGTAAATATGCTAACCCTATAACGGTGACGCTGTTTGGATTATGCTCGAGACTCGTACAATACGATGGAAAAAAATATGAACAAACAATGCTCCGCCGGAAGTACCTGAAAAGTTTAGGTATAAACCTATGCGAAATCTGGGAATGTTCTTGGGATGAGAAGATAAAGACGGATAAGGACGTACAAAGGTTCGTTCAAGAAGGTTGTAGTAACCTGCCTGATTTCCTTATTCCCAGAATTGTTACAATGGCGGACGCACTCAAGTATTCAAATCTTACGTCAATTCTACGGGTAGTAAGCAAATTGGGTATGCCTATATTACGTCATTAATCCTTATGTGATATCACATAAACCCATGCCTGTTAGATCGACTAAGATACACACGCGGCCAGACTTTCCAGATGTGGAAAGTATTCATGGTGTAGTAGAATGCACTATCTTACTTCCGGAAGACATATTTTCCGATTATTCAATACGTTGGGGAGGTCGATTACCGTACATATATGTAAGAGGGAAATACTAACGATTGTACTCATAGTGACGACGAGTGTGCTCTTACAGGGACATTTTGTACTCCAGAGTTACACCTGGCTCTTCAAAAAGGTTACAAAATACTCGATATACATGAAATATGAAAATTCGAGCTCATGGGTCCTGAAGAGGGGAATTCAGATGGTTTGTTCGGAACTTATGTGAATTCCTTCCTTCAGATGAAGCAGGAAGCCTCTGGTTTTCCTGCTTATTGTAAAACTAACGACAAACAAAATATATCGAGGACTATTATGCCCATGAAGGCATACAGATAAATTATGATAACATCAGGACGAACCCGGGTTTGAGGCAATGTGCAAAACTTTACCTCAGCTCATTATATGGCAAATGGGGACAGCACACTGATGTCACATTGTGAAATCGTTAGTGACGAAGTCACGTTTCTTAGGTATTTAACAACGTCACGGTATGAAATTCAAAGTGTGGTCCCAATTAATGATGATCATTTAATTATCACTTACAGAGACATTGAAACTGAAAAAAAACCTCTTGAGTTTTCCAATGTTATACTAGCCGCCTTTATTACTTCGTGGGCTAGACTTGACCTTTACAAACTACTGACGACTCTAGGACCAGAGAGAGCCATCTACTGTGACACTGACAGTATTATGTACATACAGAAAAAAGATGAGGAACCTTTGTTACCACTTGGAAACTATTTGGGTGATCTAACAGATGAAATTCCAGAAGATTGGAAGTTTACAACCTTCTATGGTTTAGATGCAAAAAATTATGGTTATAGGCTAATTAATGCCAATGGGGATGTTGGGCACATACTCAAAATTAAGAGGAAAACACTAAACGATAGAACCTCTCAGGAAATTAACTTTGAGAGTTTCTATAGGTTAGTGTCTGTACAATTAGAGTCCACAGTAATAGAAAATCCAAATAGTATAGTGCGTAAACCAGGGTTCCGTATCTTTACCTGTACAGAGACTAAGACACACCCTGAGGTCAATAAAAAACGTAAACGTGTTGACGATGCTGACGCGACTGTCGATATGCCCTTAAGAAAACGTGCAAATGTACCTTACGGTTATAGGCCCACGAACGAGTAAATGTGACTTGCATGAATGTCTCTTTCTTAACTTCTTCTTTTCTATGAAAAGTCGTAATAGCACTCTATGAGTGAGATTATTTTGTTCGTTCGTGTTACTTGTAATAACACTTGTTGTTAAAATTGGAAAGTCGTTACTATTTATTTTAACTCGAAAGCTTTAATATATCTTCTTAATTTATTTTTTTGTTTGTTCGTTTCTTATAGAAACTCGTAAGAACACTATGAATGTGATTATTTTGCTCGTTCGTGTTATTTATAATAACACTCGTTGTTAAAATTGGAAAGCTATAATCTTATATCACAGTGATTTTTTCTTTCTTTCCGTATGAGTGTGTGTATATAAAGTGAATGCTCTATTGTATGCATTCATTTGAGTACAACATGTTCAAGTTTCAACATCCCTCCACTATTTGAATTGCAGGCCCACCAAGGGCAGGGAAAACATGTTTTGTTAATCGATTATTTAATGAACGTGATCAAATGTCTAGTATAAAATTTAATGCTATTGTATGGTGTTATGGTGTAGTAATACCAAACTTGGAGGCACATACAAAAATACGTTTTGTAGAGGGGATACCTGACATGAATAATTTTGAAATTAAAGAAAACTCATTATTATTACTTGATGATTTAATGTCAGAATCTAATGGTGATGTTGCTAAGTTATTTACAAAGTATGCACATCATAAAAAGTTGACTGTAATATTTATTATTCAAAATTTATTTCCAAAAGGAAAAGATGCACGTGATATTAGTTTAAATGCACATTATATTATAGTATTTAAAAATCCGCGTGATAAATTACAAACACAATATTTAGCAAGGCAAATTATGCCTCGATATAGTATGGAAATCGTGAATGTATTCGAGGAAGTAACACGTGACCCTCACACTTATTTATTTGACTTAACCCAAAAAACAAACGATGCATTGCGAATACGTACAAATATTTTTCCTAATGAAATCATGCATGTATACGCTAACATGAAAGACATGCATATAGAAATTTTTATTTAGTCGGTATCAAGATGTTGAATGTGAAACAACACTACAGCACGCTCCGTGCTCTGTGCAAATGCAAGAATACAAAACGTAAACAAATATTAAATAGGTTCAGGGGATTTAATAATTTTTCAAGTAGCTAAAAACACAATAAAAGGAAACATCCCATTAAATCCGCGCCAGAAGCAACGATTACGTAGACATAAAAAGATCATACGCGCTTTATCTCAGCAACGTACGGCATTAAAGTAGAAAAAGAAGTTGTTACTACAAAAAGGCGGTGCGCTTCTACCATTAATTTTGGGACCACTTCTAGCAGCAGTAGGCAGTAGTATTTTTAGTCGATAATCATGTTAGAATAACGTCAGAATTAAGAAAATTATTTTAGTTCCTGAAAATGCATTATATGAAATTCGATCGAATCTTAATTCTATAGATTCACATCAATCACGTTTGGATATAGAAATGAATAATATTTTAAAACGTCATGATCTTAGTGTACAACAGAAATGGAAATTATATCAGTAAGCTTTGCATCATTATTTAAAATATACATCTTTTTCACATAAGCCTATTACATTACCTGTTATTCAGGATGAAGAAGGAAAATCATCTGCTTTGCAACATGATAACAATACTTCTATTTTACCATTTGTATCACACATTTTACAATCAGTATCGAAAACACTACGTAGGAAAACAGATCTATTATTAAAACAGTTAACAAATTCTGATAAAATTCACTGGGATAAGTCTGGTATAGTACGTACCCAAGGAAAAACAATACCTGTTTCAAATATCATAGATTTAGTAAATGATGTTGTTCGTACAAGAAAATATTCAAGAAACCATATAGGAATTCATTAATTTAAAAATTTATTAGATCTTAATGTTCCTAAAGAATTTATTGGCACATCAGCATCAAAACTGAATATTAGTAGTAGTAGTAGTAGTAGTACTGGTAAAAGACAACGTATTCGTAAAATAAGAAAATCATCTGTCCTAAAGCAGTATGTAATTTATTTAAACATTGGAAAGAATATAGTATGTAAAATGACAAAATTATCAAAAATATATTATGATTATTCAAATCCTGATTCTTTATCGAGTATACAAATATCACATCGTAAAACAAAATTATCTAAAAAGAAAACTAAAAATTGGTTAGCTTCTCAAGATGCATATACATAACACGCACCAGTTCGTAAAATTTTTCAACGGAGAAAGTAATATTTTAGTGCACAAAATGAAACATTACAAATGGATTTAGCAGATATCTAAAATATTGCAAAGTATAATAATAATTATAAATATATATTATCTCGTATTGATATTTTTTACGTTATGCATATTGTGTCCCCTTAAAAACAAAGAGAGGTCCTGAAATGGTAAAAGCAATAAAAATATTTAAAAAATTTAAAATATACAAACCGATTTTAATGTACAAACCGATTTAGGTACAGAATTTTATAATCGTCATGTAAAACAATTGTTTAAAGAATATGAAATTAATCATTATAGCGTTCATTCTGAAATTAAATGTGCTTTAGCAGAACGTTTTATAAGAACATTAAAAGAAAAATTGTATCGTTACTTTACTGCAAAGAATACTTACCGTTATATTAATGTCTTAGATCAAATTGTCAAAAATTATAATCATTCATATCATTCAAGTATTAGAATGGCGCCTGCCGAGGTAAATGATTCCAATGTGAATCAAGTGTGGGAAACATTATAAGGAAATACTGTAAATAAAACGAACAAAAGTTGAAAATTTAGTCCGGGTGATTATGTACGTGTTAGTAAGTATAAACGCATATTGGAAAAAGGATATTTACCTAAATGGTCACAATAAATATTTATTGTAGATAAATGTATTAAATCTAATCCTGTCACTTACAAATTAAAAGATTGGAACGGTGAAGAAATTAAAGGAATATTTTATGCACAAGAATTACAAAAAGTATTTATAAGTTCAAAGAAGAGTTATCTAATTGAAAAAGTATTAAAAAGTAAAAATGGGTGGATGTATGTAAAATGTTTAGGATATCCATCAAGTATGTATTCGTGGATTACATCAGATTCTATTCAGACTGCAAGATGAATTCAAACGTTGCACATGACTCTTACATTACTATTCCTTCAAATTCCAGTAGTAAACTTTTTGATAATAATACTAAAGCTTCATTTCGCGTTAAATTACCACAACCTATTGATTTAAGTAATGGGAAATGGGGTATTGCATTAACACAAATTAATACTGCGTGAAGATTTTATAATGTTTGTGAACATGAAGAAGAATAATTACTAGTGTTATCGATGATAAAGTTGAACGTCATCATGTTCTAGTAACACCGTTATATTATTCTTCTATTGAATCTATTCTTCAGTTAATTCCTGAAAATGTTCGTATGTTACATTATTTACAAAATAAAAATCAAATTGAGATTAAACATTCTTTAAAATTAGAAGATCAATGTATGATTGGTATTACACCATGGTTACAACATATTTTTGGATTTATTAATGAAAATACATGATATTAAAAATGTAGTATACACAAAAGTTAAAAATGTTGATTTAATATTAACACCTGGTAAATTTCCATGTAATTTAGATTATAATATACACAATACAATTAAGGTATGTGTTGATATTGTAAAACAACTACAAAATATTGGTCCGATAGTTCGAAAACTTAGTGTATATAATGTACAACACGGTCATGTAAAATCTTTTGTGTTTCATACACCGCATTATGTTAAAGTTGAAAAGAAATATTTTCAGACGATAGAAGTAAACTTAAAAGATGAACAAGGATTAAAATTACCATTTCGTTTTGAGACTTCAAACTTGACACTTCCTTTAAAGGAAAATATTGACGATAGTTTGTACATTACATTATTGAAGATTTCTGAAAGTATTGATGATAGTTTTTACATTACACTAGTTTGAAACGCTAGTACAAATGTATATCCTACAAATAGTCCAAAACATTTTATTAATCATTTAAAAAATAATATACGATTATCAGAATCCGACTGGTACATAGGGTTAAGTGAAGTACATATTCCATTAACATGTTATAACGTTAGTGAGGGTGAAAATGTATGGTACAAATTTAAAAATTCAGACACTATGAAAAGTAAGGTTGTTGGATATTATCCATCCATTCATCATTTAATAGATGAATTAAATACATTATCAAGATTTATGCTTTTTAGCTTTTCAAATATTGTACTTGTTAAATGCGATGAACGTGTAGAATATGTTACAGTCACCTACATTAGCTCTACAGTTAGGTTTTTCTGAAAAATCAGATATTGTAAAAGAGCGTCGCGAATTCAAACGGCCATTCGTAGATATTGGATATCCACATCAATTTTTTATATATACTGACATTATACAATATCAATTTTTAGGCCATACAAAAGCGACATCATTGCGTATAGCAACAATTTCTGATAGTAAATATGGAAAGATACAAACAATTACCTTTGAAGATATTATATGCCACTTGCAAAATTTTGTTCTAATACAATTGAAATACTATTAAAAGATCATGCAGGGCGAAATTTGCCATTCCGATCTGGGACACTGACCGTAACACTTCATTTTAAACGCTCTCCTGCATCTGTTAAATAATAATAAAGATGCGATCTAGACGTGTTACTTTACATCGTGGACGTGGAATACCATATTTTTCAGGACATGTATTTCAAAGGGGACGTGGTATAGGTAGTTTCTTTAAAGTGTTATTTTGTTTTGCTTTACCATTTCTTAAACAAGGTGCAAGAACTGTACGGCGTCAGGCATTACAAACCGTTATACAAGTTGCGGGTGATGTATTAGAAAATAGACCATTTAAAGAATCGGTTCGTGTATGTGTAAAAGAAGCTGGTGATAGTTTAAGACAATAGCCATCAATAAAGTTGGACAGTTCTAACTGGTAGTGGTAAGAGACGGTCACGCAAAAGGAAGGCGCCAACAAAACGTAAGCATAAACGATATCTTTTCAATATGTCGCTCCTAAATTCCGATAGTTCTGAATGCTGTACCAATGAATTTGATTTCTTTTTGATACCAATGACACAAACAGCTATTGAAGCAACTACAAATGCTGAATATGGACCTATTTCTACATTATCAGAAGGACCTATTGAATTTGTTATTCCTGGTGAAACAGTAGAATTTATTCATCCTACATATCTATATCTTTATGTACGTTCTAAAATTACAAATTACAAAATTACAAATTTAACTAATGATGATACTGTTGCACCAGTAAATAATTTATTACATTCATTATTTAGTCAAATTGGTATTTCGTTAAATGATAAATTTATTATTTCTTCATCAGATTCTTATCCTTATCATGCATACATTGAAACTTTATTAAATTATTCTTATGAAGTTTCTCAAACGCATTTAGTATGTGCCATGTAGCATAAAGATACTGCAAAACAAAGATAAATTTGATAACACAAATGCTGGTTTTCAAAAAGGTGCCAATAAAATAAAAATAGTAAATCTTTTGAAATGTACGGACGTCTTCATGTAAGTTTAGACCATATGCTTCCTAATAAAGTAAGTTTACGTGTAAAATTACATCGTTGTAAAGATAACTTTTGTTTAATGTCTCCTGAAAATACAAGTTATAAAATTGCAGTTGAGGAAGTTCTTCATGTACGACGCATTGATGTCGTTGCTGATTTAGCTGTGCAATTAAATACGTGAATGGTGTCAGAAACGGCCAAGTTACCTCTCACAAAAGTAAAAAGATCTTATACTATTCCTGCACAAGTGAAGTCATATAACCTTGATCATCTCTTTCTGGGTAATCTTCCTAAAGGCCTGGTTATTGGTTTCATTTCCAACACAGCCTTCAATGAGAAATCACGTCTTAATTCCTATGAGTTCCGAAACTTTAACGTTAACAAACTGCAATTACATGTTGGCTGAAAATCATTCCTTCCGAACCCCCTTACTCCTGATTTTAATAATGATTTATACCTTCTAAGTTACTATACTCTGATATCTGGTACTGGTATATAGTATCAAAATTATTCACATACTGTTACTCTTGAAGATTATCCTAATGGATATGCTCTGTATGCTTTTATTCTATCTCCAACTGGAAGTTTAAATGACAACACTTGGGATGTAGTTCGTGATTCCCCTGTAAAGTTGAAAGTATCATTTTCAAATACTTTAAATGAACCGATTACGTGTATTGTGTATGCTCAATTTGATTCGTTAGCACAAGTAGACAAAGATAGAAATATTTATACTGATAACACCTTCTAATTTATTCAGTTGAGTAGAATGAGGGTTGTTGTACACTTCTCCGCTTTCCATAATAATGATGACGAATTTATTGTAAAGGAACTAGCAATTGTAAACCCAGACGTTACGTTTTTTTTCAAAATTGGATATTTAAACCGCCATGCCACATCAATTAAATAAGTTGTCTGAGCCAATCATAAATACAAACAAATATCTAAGTGAAAATGTATATGGCATTACCTGGCACGAAGGCGATTTAGAGTACAAACTTCTTAAGGAGATACTTCAATCATATTGCTCAAATACTACCAGTATTTACACATATGGGATAACTACGAAGTGTTTTCTTGAAGAAATTCTAAAAAGAAATGTTACAAATTTCGAAGAAATAGAGTGTCCAAAGTATGCCGCATTAAGTTTTCACGTTCACAAGTGTGCACATAATAAACATCGTTTTGGACAATATAGGTGCAGTGTTCATGAAGCATTAGTATATAGTGAATATGTAAAAGTGTATGATTATGTTTTACATGTCAAAAACAGTGATAATTACATACCTATTCTAATTAAGAAAAAATAATAATCATCATGTATAGTGACGAATTGTTAAAAGTGTTAGTGATTGATAAAGTGACTGGTGCAAGTATTACTGGAATTTAACCTATTGACAAACTTCCTGTGATGGTAGAACCACCTGCAGCATTTGTAATTAATCTTGATACACCCGATTCAAGTGGTTCCCACTGGGCGCAGTGTACATTAATGAGGAAAAACATGGTTTCTACTTTGACAGTCTTGCTATAGACATTCCCAAGGAAATAAAAAACTTTTTATCAAAAAATACTAAAATATATTTTACAAACAGTCAACAATATCAGGACGATGATTCTGTGTTGTGGGAATATTTTGTTTTATTCTTTTTGCATCATATTATTCGCACTCAAACATTTGAAAAGTGTTTAAAATTGTTTAACGACAAAAATTAGAAAAGAGAATGATGATATCATTTATAACCATGTAAACAAAATTAAAAAAACAAATATTTTTTATTTTTTACTGTATATAATTTTTTATTATTTTTACAATATCTTTTAAGAAACTTTATTCCTGTGTTTAATTTACAATTCCTCATTACAATCTTGATAATACATTAGCTAATGCTGTTGATCTTTCATATTTCCACCAGTAATTCAATTGTTGTGCGTTACGATTGCACATCCTGATTTCTTTGCAACATTTCTTTACTGTGAAAACAACAATATTCATTAAATGTATTTCCACACAATTCATTTAATGGGTGGACAATGTTTTGTTTCCAAAATCAATAACATTATCTAATGCAAATATTCTCTTAATTCAAAGAGATTTCTCTAAACCTTTACAATAGAAGGTTGAATTCTTTGAACATAATTGATATACAAGGTTGCGTATGAATGATACAGTATATCCACTTTTACTATCCCAGTTCAAACCATGTAAATTTAATGTTAATCAATCAACTTGTTTTTGGCAACCTAATGACAATAAATTATATTCTATTTAAGATTTTACCAAGCAATGGAAATTTACTGTATCACCACATGCGTTTAGACAAAACTCACGAATAAAAAATTCGTTATCAGACATTTTAAAATCCTTGAATATAAATAATATATTGACTTACGAATGGTGAAATTTCATTTGTGCGTTGAATGAATAATAGTATAATTTGAGCAACAAATTCTGTATTTTTTGAAAGATCACAAATTTTACGCATAAAGCATATAAACGATATTTCACTATGTCCCTGTTTATACACTTCGAAAAGTTCACCAAGAGTTTTATCAAGAGATAAATACTTCGCTGCAAATGATCCTGTATTATGAAGACGAGTACAATCATGAAAAATACTAAATGTACATTCCATACATTCAATTGAATTATTCTCACGTAAGTATGCTTTTATTGTTTTTAATACACAATTTACATTAGTATTTTCAGCATTACATAACACACATGAAACACTAATACTATTCGAATACATTTTTCACTCTGCAATGTCCGATTTCCGTCTGTCTTTTCTTAATAGAACCTCTAGTAAATCCGGGTGATAGTCTGTATGATTTAACAATTCCAAATAGGCTTCATAAATTTTTTTGTCTTGTTAATATTCCAATAATGTGTGTTGGCATACAGGTAAAACACATCTTCAACAGTATGGCTTGCTATAACACTCCAGGCACGGATTTCCAATGATTTTGGGGGGTACATTCATACAATCATGAGCATAAACATGATACGATCCTTCTCTACAGCCATCACATATTACATTATTACAATGTTTCGTTGAATTCAAATTTTTCAATAGCCTTCTTTATACATTCTCGGTCCACATTTTGGCTATTACAACAACAGTCTTAACTCCAAGATCTTGATGATGAAACAGGTGATGATGCTGGGGTTTCTGAAACTGTTAACACTGGTGAATCTATTGCGTGAATATCAAATTCTTCATCTGAAGATGATTCACATAATTCTGTTTCAGCATCAGATGATGATGTTTCAATATTTCTATCGCATTGATCCTTCTTCTCATACCAGTGCATGATGTATCTTTATTGTAATGAAACCATGATTTGAGAATTTAAAAAATCAGTTTTTCATAAAAATTATAATGGCAATTTGGTAGGTAAAGATGGAACTAAGTTTTCTGTAATATTTTAACTTTTGGATACATGCATCACATTATTTTTAAAACTCACAAGGACAGTACTTGTAATCAAAAAATCGTCGGAAGCAGAAGCAAAATAGTCAAGAATCACCTGTAGTCAAATAACATTGCTTGTCAGTAGTAATTAACAATTCGGATAAAATCACGAAAAGGATGAAAGCAAACCTCAGGGTAAATTAAAATTCAAAAATTCTTATTTTTACATCATTAGATAACAACAATATTTTGTCAGGAAATGTAATTAGGACTTTCCTAAGATTTCGTAAATTTTTATGTTGGCTTTTGGCAAAGTTAAAAGAAAAAATAATTAAGGCAAACAAGGACAACAGTCCATATAAAATGACCAAGTTTGCAACTAAAAAATCATTCTGCATTCTGCATTCCGGATCCTGTATCCAGCATCGCAATGGAATGGTCTATACGAAATTACAAATATCGCAAGAAAGACCATTGTCCGGTCAAGACCAAGCGAAATATGCAATGAGGTAAAGTAAGACTACAGAGAATTTTAACTGTCTATTTTGCATGTCAAATGATATTAGGAGGTCTCTGAAAGTGACAGGCAAAGTTTAAATACTTAAATATTTAGCTTATTTCCGTTTGGTTAAGCATTGAGTAAAATTATAATGATCTGTTATACAATTAATCTGACACACTATGTCTGGTTATGAATTCAGTACTCTTTATGTTCACTGTTAAATAATTTATATTGTTACAAAAATATCCACTATACTACCATTGTAAGTCAGTTGCTTCATTAATAAAATATTGTCATTTTATGACAATAAGAGATTGCAACCATTCGTTTAATTTCACTCTTTTAATTTGATTTACGAATTCACTGTTCCTTTAGTTATTGATTTGATACAATTTATTTTGATTTTTATTTCTTTAATATTTTAATTTTTTTGACTTACGTTACATTATATATTTTATCTCTTATGACCTGTAAAGTATTTTCATAACCATCACGTGTTCACATCATGTAAAATCAACAGATTTCTCTAATGGTCGCATGTTGTTTAGTCATGTGTCAACGGTCATGATTACTCATCGTGGCGTCAACAGATTTCTCTAATGGTCACATGTTGTTTAGTCATGTATCAACGGTCATGATTACTTATCGCGGTGTCAACAAATTTTATCTAATGGTACTAAGGTCATTTCATCCGGGTTCCAAAAGCGTGCAAAAACCTCAGTTCGTTCCTTCAGTTCGTGAGCAACAGATGTACGAGAACAACGCTCCGTTTCTAGTACGTTCGCCGAGTACGCTTGAGCATACAAGCCGTCAAATAAATGAAAAAGTCCAGCATGAATAAAGATTTCCCTCTCATCTCACAATTTTTAACAATCAGTATTTTTTAACTTCTCACATATTGTTCGAACATGTTATTTTAACAAGAAGCTTTTAAATGTCTCGGAACTCTTCATCACTTCACACAAAGTGTTCAATGAGTTTCCAGAGGAAACGATCCATTAAGAAATGAAAACGAAAGAATAAAAGTTAGGAGTTAACCTACTAAAGGGTTTCCGGGTTCGATTCCATGCTTTGCCCTTCAATAATTGGATCATTTCAATATGGGATTGTTGTAGTGGTTAAGGGGCTATTTTAGATTTCTCACACCTTGTGCGAGTAATTTATTCCGAGGGATTAAAAACAAGGAAGTGGTCCTGCACAGGGGCTGTCTTCAGGGGCTATTAAAAAAAGCAGGGAAGGGCCATGGCTTATTTTAACAAGTACTATTATTTATAATAATACGCAAGAATAAAAAAGCAGGGGCACTCTCCAAGGGGCTAAAGGGTCCTGGGGGCTATCCGGTGTGTCCCTGGGGGTCATTCAAGTAGCTCCAGGAAAAACAACCTTCTCTTACCCTAACACAATTTCATAATCCTCTTGCATCAGCTTCGTGGTTGTGAAGCACAGTACGTATCAACATTATCCATATTCAAACATTTGATATCTCTTATCAAAGCGCGGCATCCTTTATGTAAAAATACAAAATAATTCTACTCAGGAGAGTACTCTAGTATTGCAATTGCAAAATGCACGTGTTCTGTGTTAACCGTCGAAGTTAGAAATGGTTCCGGTTGCCTCAACTTTATCCGCGAAATTGTGGTCGTGGGTAACTATCGATGATGGGCAGTGGCGTCGAAAGTATTTTTCAACTGGGGGGCAAACTGTTGTCTTGAGAATAGACACGGGGATGTAACATAGGTAAGATAATACGAATATATGCTTGTAATGTAACAATAATTTGATTTGATTGGTTAATAATAATAATAATAATAATAATAATAATAATAATAATAATAATAATAATAATAGCTGTTTACAGCTTCGTAAGAGTGAAATTTCCATCTATTAGAGGCACCTTAGTTTACATCTTTAGATTAATTAATTCCGTGTCAGTTTTGTGCTGTATTCTGGTCTGGTGCAAAAATTTTCAACCACTGAAATCAGAATTAAAAGCATATAAAATTGTAAATTTTGCACTGCTCACAATGACTGTTTGTAAGTACAAATTTGACCGTTTTATATACTGGTACATACTTTTAACTGTATTGGACATGGTCACACGGACACTATTAAAGAATCTTAAAGCTACTTAAATCACTTGGAAATGCGGAAATTAAAATTATATTTTTAAAAATCCAGGTCTGGTGTTGCATTACACTGTAATATTAGAAATTGCTATTTAGAACTACAAACTTTGTAGCACTTTGTAGTAGAAAATAACTTGTATATTATAAAACAGGCTACATAATTAAGTAAAAAATAAGAAAATATATTTTTCTACCTACTTGCCTTTGTACCAGAAATGGGAAAATGGAATTTTCACTAAAGACTTCAAAAAATTTATATAGAAAATTCAATTACACTAATTATCCAGAGTTATTTGTATTTTTTTACTACACTTACTTCAGTATATCCAGTTTGTTATTACATTCACCTCTCTTCCTAATCTCATTATATTCACTTCACTTCACACTAATAAAGTAAAACACAATGAATTAGAAATAATTCAAGTTTATATTGAATTTTAAGTGCTATTTTGTAATTTAAATAATTGGTTATAATACGCATAAAGTTTTCACTTAGGGAATTGTACATTTATTTCTTTTCAAAATTGACCAATAGTATCTTTTCTTTCGCTTGTCTTTGATATGAATTCTCTTGCAATGGTGTGTAAGTCTGGTCGCTACACATAATGCAACAACAGCAGATGAGCCAATCTTTCCTGCGTCATGGACGTCTTCAAATGTGTCTTTAGACGACACAAATAGCTGAATGATCTTTCGAAAATGCTCAAGAAGCTGGCATAGTGAGAACGAAAGTCCCTAGACGAACAACTTGGTCGAGAAGGCTGCGAACAGTTGGGGTTTCAACACTAATAGTTTTTAATATTCTGATGGTCGTCAGCGACTCAGTCATCATCAAAGTAGCTGGAAACAGCCTGACCTGAGCCTCATACTCTATCCAGGTTAAAATCCGACAAGTGAACTTCCAATTCCTGCTTCAAATATTGCAAGGTACGTCTTGCGACCTTGCTGATATTAGATTCAAATATAAGTGATATAATTTAAATATTGCTCTATTTAATAATTGTGTTTATTTATAAGTTAGAAATCCAGGCCTGGAGTATATTAATTTATTGGTATATATATTTATTCATTTATTTTATTATTATTAGTGTAAGGAAATATTTAATCAATTTATGTTGTATATTTATGTATATATATATTAGAGCATCATCCCCTATTATTTAAGAATTAACCATATTATTATTTACAGATTAGCTAGTGCTATCGTTGCTTTTTTCCATGCTAAATTTTTCTTTTAGAAGCCTGTCGAGGAGGCTAGCTGCTAAATCCATTGTATTTCAGTCTCCCTTACTGGGAATTTTCCATTTCGAGTAGTTGGCGCTAAAAAACTTTCTAAAGAATTTTTTGTTGCTATTTTTTAGCAGGTCAAAACGTATAAAAAGGCTGCCTCCCCTATCTTCGCTGCTGTGCGTTTTGAGGATTCCTGAATGTAGGATCTTGGCCAGCCAGTCCGTTGCACTGGAAGTAAATAGTGCAGTCTGGAGAGAGTCCCCTCTAGTTAGTTACTCTATGTAGACTGAATAGTGATTCTACTACATTACAGATGCCCGCTTAAGCACTTGAGCTTTGGCCGAGAGATAGGATATAAAAATGATAGGGAGTTAGGAAATAAGTTGTTATTTTAGAGGCTTAATCCTACGCCTGTAACAGAGGCTATTGGATTACTATTGCTTGTTTAGAATGGGAGTATTTAAGCTTCCTAAGGGTCTATGGCGGAGGTGAGTGACGCACGTATAGACTCGAGGTTTTGGTTCCGTCCTAGTGGTGAAGGAACATTTAATTTGAAATCCAAATGCGTTTGGGTTCGATCCCCTTGTTTATGTAATTATAGCATATTTAGGTGCTGTAAGAGATTAGAGATTTTCTCACTGCAACTTTCATTTAAGAGAGTGTTAGAGTGAGTATTTAACCAAATTCCTTTATTTCCTTGAGTGCAAGGAAAATTAGTTAGAGCCATAAATAAAGGCTGACATCCTATCCCTAATACCAACCTATCCTATATAATTATTTGCTTAAGCTAGATAGAATCCTTTTGTGAACTTAACTTGGAGTCCCAGAGACAGGTTTAGGCCAGATAGTGACCTTTTAGTCAAGGTCCCGTCTTTAAAAGCAAGGAGTACGGTCCAGGAGTAACTGAATTCTGTAAACCGTATTTTCCTCAGGTCCCTGCTATAATAGAGAGAAATTTGATTATTAAGAAAATTAGGATTTCTAGAGGTTAGATTAATATACTTCCTTTCTCCATTAGTTATTGGGGAAAGGTAAGAAGAAAGATAGAGTGCATATAGGGCGGAGTGGCGTCCTGAGTTAAAGTTAGTACCCTACCTTTTAATTAGAGTATTCTAATTGTAAATAAACGATTAATCTCCTATTTAATTTTTCGAAATTTCATTTAATATTCTATGATATGAGCCAAATACCCTAGACATTTACGAGCAAGTACTTTTGTTAAGGACGTTGATAGAATGTTATGAATATTTAGAGAGCTGTTAGTTGTTATCGCTATTTATACGGAATTGATATTCATATTTGGAAGAAAAATAAGATTAAGGAAATAAGAGAAATTCAAGAGGAATCGACTATACGAGTATACGTATACGGAAGAACGGATACGGAACGGAAAAATTACAGAAGTTTTTTTTTCCTTTCTTCCAATATTCTCTTGAGAGAGGCCCAGCACATATAGGTCCTTCAGAAAGTATCTTCTAGAATTTTATGAGTTGTTTGAGGCCTGACTGATTGAAACGACGCTGCACTTCATTCAAGAAATAATGAATGATTTCGGAGTAAATTTTTTGAAGATCTGATATAGGTTCTAGGGTAGCTGTTATAGAAGGATTATCAGTCTCCTCCAACCTAATTGGTGTTTTCTTTGATCTTGATGAAGTGAGCAATTTTAAGTGTAGTCTGTCTGCATTTTATTTTGCTTCCTTATAGATGTGTTCGTTCGTAGTTTTCTCAGAGTGTCCTCTAGATAGAATCGCTGCTGCTCTTTTAGCTCTGGAAGCAGAAGCGTCAGAATTTTGAAGCACTTTCGCCAGTTGTTCGGAAGGTACAAAAGCACGTATACTGACTATCAGAAAAAAATATCATTCCGAATTTATTCATTCTTTTCAAGTAGCCTTTTAGAATTACTTTTTGATCATCATTTGGACCACTTGTATTACTGATGATTCTTTTCCAACGTGTTTTGAATTCGTTTGTAGTAGATTGAAACTTGATTAGCGATTTTGGCCTAACACACCAGCGAGTAGGACAAACAGGCAGCAAATGTTTAGGATTACTTTCATTGTAGTTTTACAGGCTTGAAGAACAATGTCGGTGTGCGTATGTTGCCTATCGTTTTGCAGAATCCAGGTTGATATTTCAAACGTCTTTCACTATGGCCCGCACGTCACACAAAGATTCGCATTTCCGTGCTACCTCCTGCAACGGAAGATCTAATGCATGATTGTTGCAATGAATGTATACAGCTTTCGGATTTTGATTCGAATTTATCTTCTGCACACCATTCACTCATCCTGACATGATAGCAGCACCATCATGACACTGTCCGAGTATATTTTCTGCATTCAGGTTAGTTTTCGTTAGAATATCTTTGATCCTGAATTCTGTTTCCGATTTTGTGCCATGTGGGGTGATCATTTCAATAAATATTTTGTGGGTTTCATGAGTCAGAGTCAATACAGCACACACAGAGACAACTGTTCTTTCTTTGAAATATCAGTCGTGGAGTCGGCTATGATTGCATAAAATGGAGGCTCTTTAACTTCTGCTACCAAGTCTCTCTATATTGCATATCCCATAATATTGAAAATTTCATTATTTCAATCAGCACTAAACCAGTTATCCTGTCGATTAATCCATTGGCTGAGAACGGGCACATCCATTTTTCTTTCATCCAGGAGTGACATCAAATTACCCGTACTATGCAAATGTCCACTGATTGCTTGACTACTGCAAGCTAAATATCTAACACTACTAGTTATTATAAGCAGTGACTGTCTTCTTTATTCTTGTTTACAAACTTGGTCTGAAAGGAGAGCTGAAACAGGTGTTCTGTTTCCGCACTCATATTTTAACCCTTCCACTACCACTGGGACATATGTGTTCCACGATACATTCTCAGAGGACCCCTGGTAATTTACCACATTTTATTGCTATGAATCGATGTCCACTGGTAAAGAGAAGCCTGCTAATGGTTCACAGAATTCTTATAAACATTATCAAATAGACAGTAGTGGAAGTGAATCTGAACAATGAAAGTGATAATGGAACAGATGAAAGTGAGGAACAATGTGCTGGTGATAAAACAGTGGTTGCATGTACTGTAATTTGATAAAAGATGCCGAAATGTAAAATATGTGTTATCATAAATACGACCCAATTGTTTTTCTGACAATATACTTTTCATAATTCAAAATACAAGGTGATAGTAGACTTTGACAAACAGGTAAACCCGAAAGATAAAATGTTAACGGTACATTACGTAATTAAGGTGTTATTACATCCTCCTTTAATGGATGTGTTGCCACATGGACCGTTAGGTCATTAGGATGTTGATTACGTGACCGTTATGTGGTCGGTTTGTTTTTGGAAAGTTCGTGTCCTCTTTTTGAGTGTGAATACATGTATGTACACGTTTGTATATTGGATATTTTTAAAAACAATAATGGAAATTTAAATTTGAATTTTAATTGGGACGATTTGAATTAAATCTGAGCATGTGTTAGTTAATTAGAATATTGGTACATATTATGAAACGTTATTCCATAGCACTTACTTCCGTAGCACTGATTAAATTAATAATATTGAATATATTTACATTATTGAAGTACCTGCATATGATCTTTGTATTATACAAGACCCCCGTTCGAATCTCGTATTATACAGATGGTTTTGACTAATAGAAACTGAAATTGATATATGTAATTTGGAAAAAATGAAAGCTTTTAATTATTTCCTTTCCCATGGAAAGTTGTTGTTGTTGTTAATTATTTATAAAAGGTATTGCAAAGTATATATATATATATATATATATATATATATATATAATGAAAGTTTACTTGGTGGAGGCTGGGATTGAATTCGGGACCCTTAGCACCAGAGGTGAACGCTGTATGAGAGAATTATTGCGATCCCCATATGTAACTTGGAGAGAAATAGGGAAAATAGGGAATAGGGAATTGGGAAATGGGAAAATGAATGTGGATTGAATATTTTTATTTATTTATTTTGTTTACATTCATTTTTATTGATTTTTTTCTTGGCTTTTAGTTAACTCACTTCTTATAGCATGTTTCTAAGTTACAAATGCAGACACACCGAATGGTTCTTCTATCTTTCACAGAGGCTATCTTAGAAATGAACAGCCAATGTCATTTTGCAAAGTATTTGTTTCCGGGTAGGCAAGTATGCACGCTTTCCTTCCTGCTTCCGTTAGAAAATAGCTGAAATCTGAGTGGCGACCCACTTAATTTTCTTTGTACGGTCTGTGTGTGTGTGAACTTGCATAGCTATACAGTGTCATTGAACTTTCTACTTTTATTCCCCCTTTCCCCTTTATGTGTACTGAAACAACTTCCATTATTTATGATTGACATTGATTTAGTTATCTGGATTGTTGGAGACAGATAGATAGACATTTAACGTTTGCGACATGTATAAATATTTCTTTTCCTCCCTCCACAAGTTGTTATGGACAAACACTTGAATGTGTTTTTGGTGATATCTGATTTTGGCAACGGGAAAGTTTTACTGGTAACCCATTTCCTTTAATTACTTGAGAAAGTGTGTATATTGGGTAAACAATTGAGAACCGTACGATGTGGTGTAGTTTGTACATCATGTTTGGCACCAGCTTGTCGGGAATAAGGAAAAATGGTAGCTTTACTTTAAAGTTCATTCACACATGGTTGATAATTTTTAGTGTAGATTTACTGTTAAGATGTCTAACTCTGTTGATGAACTTGTAAATAAAAATTTTTAGGTTTCCTGCTGGAGGACTGAATACTTTCTAACTTTGAACGTGTCGAGTTTTAAACATGATGAATAATGATCGATACCCGTTATGACCCTCCAGCTTCATAAGAAAAAGAAGGAAAAATTATGTACATTGAACGTTATCGGACATGACGGCTTCAACAATAATTAATGAAAAACGGTTTTTATTTTCTTTTCTTGTTTTGAAACATGACGAAAATATGTTTGTAATAGGGAAATGGTAGAGGGGGGACCACAATGAAATAGTTTATAAATATTTATGGAAACAAATATGATTTTATTATTATTTATTTAGCTACTGCACGAGTGCATTTTGAAGAAGTTTATTTGGTGCCTGTATTAAAGTTTTTTTGGTCTTTGATTTTTGACGGTTAGAACGAAGTTTGATTCAAGGTGAGAATCATTTAACTTTTTTATATGTTTAAACTTGATTTGATTCGATTTTATTATGACAATATTAAGTTTAACAACGTGGCTATATGAGACGTGAACTTACAGCTTAACGTAGAATCCGAACTACACGAATTGCTTTCGAGAATTGAACTCGGAACTAATTGCATTGTAACTCTATTAGGAATTGAACCCGAGACCATTTGTAATAAAGGCAAGAGGTTTAGAAACTGTGTTAGGCGGGGTTGTTATTTAACAGTGGAAATGTAATCTGATTTTTTAATGTCAAAGTTGCTTGTATTACCCAGTTAATTATAATGGAAGTTTCGTGATTAAGTATTTCCGAATTACATGAATTGCTTTCGAGAAATTAAACTCGGAACTAATTGCATTGTAGGTCTATTAGAAATTGAACCCGGGGCCATTTGTAATAAAGGCAAGAGGTTTAGAAAATGTGTTAGGCGGGGGTGTTACTCCTCAGTGAAAATGTAATTTGATTTTCTATTACTAAATTTATTATTATTATTATTATTGTAGGAGTACATATTTTGGGGGAGTTGAGATATTTTACTTAAGAACATATGGATGAACATTTGATTCCCTTTTAATTAGTTATAATGAGTATACTTACCTTTCTCCCTTAAGAACCACCACTTTGATTTTATCATTGGCTAAAGACGTATCATTTAGTTGTAGAGTGTTATTTGCTTAGTAATAGTGTGCGTAATTACAATGTGTTTGACTGATTTGTTAAGAATTTTAACTTTATTTCATATTGTTACAACGATTGTGTACTGAAATATGATCACTTTACACTTTGAAAACACTTACACCCGATATATGTTGGCACTATAGACGATTTGAACTTAACTAAAATGTAATTTAAAATTTTGCCGTTAGATGTCATACAAGTACAGTTGCTACTATATTTGATAATCTTTTAGGAAAACAAATGTTTGAAGACATTTATATAAGGATTAGTAATGACTTATTTGAAGAAAGAAAAAAGTTTCAGTTTGGGGGAGGGGAGCCCACTGGCCTAGACTGAAGTGTTATATGCACATATAGAAAAAACCGTGATAATTAACGCATTGAAACTTAAACGTTTTCATTGCACTCATTGGAATGCGTAAGGCAGTGAGACTTGTTTCATTGTTTTGTGCACTTCGTTTGCAATCATTGTGGTGCGTAACACAGTGGAACTTGTTTTTTGCGGTTGTAATTTATATATATATATATATATATATATATATATATATATATATATATATATATATATATATATATATATATATATATATAAACTGCGTTTTTGATTGTGAAATTTTGTTTTTTAAGAGACAAGCATTATTACTGGTTCACTGTGAAAAAACTTAAAGCTAGATAAAGTTGCGATGCAGATTTTAAAACATGTTTTGCTAAGAGAAGGCTTTTTTTATTTTCGTGTTTTAATACTAAATATTACTGAATATTATTTATTTGTGGAGTGGTATGCGTGTGTTCCAAGACGCGAACACTAGCTTTAACGTTAAGAAAGAGAGAGGATGAAAATTTTATGGGTGGGGCCCTTCCCTAAATAAATATATTGGTTATTGAAGACTGTTTTTTTTATCTTGAAAATTTGGTGTGTATCCTTGAAGCGAAAGAAAATTATGCATGCTTATTTCTAGCATCGGACCCTTTTAGATAGCTCCCCCTAGATTTTAACAGCATTAAAAAAATAAACATATATTGTATTACAGCGAAATGAAATTATGTACGGCTATCCGTAGCATGTCCCCTCCAATTAAGGGGGCTGTTGCCCGCTAGCTATGCTCCCCCTAGGTTTTAACAGTATTAAAAACAGATTGAACATATATTGTATTACAGCAAAATGAAATTATGTACGGCTATTTGTAGCATGTGCCCCTCCAACTGAGGGGTGTTGCCCGCTAGCTATGCTCCTCTAGATTTTAACAGTATTAAAAAATAGATTAAACATATATTGTATTACAGCGAAATGAAATTATGTACGGCTATCCGTAGCATGTGCCCCTCCAACTGAGGGGTGTTGTCCTCTACCTATGCTCCCCCTAGATTTTAACAATATAAAAAATAGATTGAATGTACACTGTAATGCTGCAAGAGAGTGCTATGTCCAAGTAAAAATGGGCTCTTACCCGTTAGCTAGGTACCCTGCAAGTGATGGAGCTTTTTGTCGGATAGGTAAACGTTTTTATGCTTTGGTAATAAACGTATACTGTAATAGCATGATGGTTATGTCCAACTGATGGGAGTTTTCCCCTACGTATTAGTAGGTAGGTCCCCCTAGGGTTTTGTAACACATTAAACGCGTGATGGATTACTGATAGAAGAAGCTGTCCCACAAAGTATTTTATTGATAGAACACAAGTGCGAGAAGGGTTTATGCCACTTATTTAATGTAATATTGCAATCATTATTATTATTATTGTTAGTTTTGCTATTACTAGTATTTTTACGGTTAAAAAGAAATATAGCATACTTTACCTTTAAAATATAGAAAGATATTCGGGACCATCGACGATATATGTCCGCACTACAGATGGGGTTGAACTGAACTAAGGTGTAATTTAGAATTCTCCCGCTAGGTGTCACTGGTAGTGGTGGTGGGAGAACACTTGATAGAACATGATATAACTTGCATTTGACGTGTACGTTTATCATTTTTTACGTCAGCGTGCGTTTAAGATCACAGAGAAGCTTTCCTGATTATTAAACCTATTTTAATAGTATTAAATAAAGTACATTGGATTATCATTATATTTATTGAAGCCTGTTTTATTGCAGACAAGGAAGCCTTGCTATTTCATTAGTAGGAGCTGCATTAAGGAGAGCCAGTTACCTTATTTAGCCATTTATAAGGACGAAGAATTAACATTTTTTTCTTCTTTTTTTGTGGACTTAATAGGACCAACTAAGAATTGAGGTGTGTATTTTATAAGATATACACATAATGATTTTTTATTCATTTTAATTAATTTTAACTAATATTCATAAACAGAGAGAGAGTTTTTTATATTTTTTAAAAAAGAATAGATTACAGCTAAATATAAAGTGAATATTTACACATTTTTCTTCATAAAGTAACTTGTTTTCTTTTACATATCAATAATTAACTAAAGATGATTAATTTTTCTCTTTTACATGATATTATCATGTGACCGTTGCTTAAAAAAGTATTTGTTTGATCTTTTTATTAAAGTGGAACTGATTACTCAAAATAGTTTTTTGTTTTATTTTTAGATGGATTTTTTCTGCCCAACTGAAGAAATGAACCTTGTTGATGAAATTTACCTGCAAGAGGTGCTGCGCGGTCTCAATGAGTACCCGAGGGTCTTTAGCACTTGGAAGGCCATTATGGAACTTTACCGGCTTGGCCATAGGGGATCGGTGAGATGCGACGCCATACTGCGGAGCCTTCGTGCTTTTGAAGGTAATGATATATTGCTCTTACCGCACTGTGTATCCAGTGTGGACGTACTGGATTTGTTTGTGTACGGGTTTTTTCGTACAAAAGAAACTTATGAATTGGCTATAGAAAAAGTTATGTATCTATTAGCTTGTGGGGAAGGTCAGGTGGATGGGATAAATAATACTGAGCTTACAAACTTTTTTTGATTTCGGCTCGCGGTTTGTTTTGGAACCATGCATAATCCCATCTGAAAATAATGCCATAGTCATGACCCCTCAAGAAACTCATAACTTGAGTTATAATAATTTACAATTTTTAACTAATGACGATTTAGCTTTTCTAAATGATAAAGCAGATGGGATTGGCAATTTAAATTCCGTTGAAATACCAGTTGAAGAGGAAATGAGGAGATTGGTTGAAAATGAGGACAACGCTGTGGTTATACCCACGCAACAGGTCCAGGGAGAAAATCCTGTATACAATTTCCCTGAACACTGTGTACAGGATAATCATGACTATGGGAAACAAATGATTTTTTCTCCTCAGTCTGGTCCGTCATATGCTAGTGTTTCACCAATGGTTGGACATGGCAATGTAAACAATAATAGTACAAGTGGTACTACGATTAGTGCTAATAGTAGTAATACAAATGGTAGTAGTGGTAGTGAAAATAATGACGGACAAAATCAAAGAAATAGTAATTTCGAAGTTGTAAGACAAAGCAGATAAAGGTTTCGTAAGTTTCATCTTACAGCCCATGAAATTGCCGTCAGACCTGTGGGCGATGAAAGAAATATCGATAACCCAGAGGCCTATATTGAAAGTTTAATTGATTTTGCGTTGGAACATGTGATCTCCAATGCACGCCCCACGGACTACATTGGTCTATACATAGAGAGTATTAATAGTAACAACAACAAGCCAGTGTATGTGCCGTTTAGAAGAAAGAGCAATTTCTCTGCTAGGACAGTCCTCACTTCAATCGAACGAGTACTAAATTCGAATGAAGTGTTCCTTTTGGGGCAAGAAGTATTGTTTCGATTTCACATAGCCGAGAATTGGCACGGACAAGGAAGAACTAGTGCAATGAGTGCTGTTCAAAAATATTGCAAATACCAGAATTACTTGGAAAAACGTTTAATTCGAATTGAAAATAAGAATATGTATTGCCTCCCCATGGCCATAATATATTGGATAACAAAACACACCTCAAGTAAACAAGTTTTATGTCATTTAAATACAAGAGATTAAGATAGGTGGCTTCTTAAAGCAGAAGTTCTCTGTGAAATGGCAGGTGTTGACGTTCAAAGTAAGCAAGGTTGTGACTTTTCCGATTTGGACGCCTTTCAATCATATTTGAAAGGAGAGTATCAAATCGTGGTTTATGAGGAGGTTGAAAAGAATAATCGTGAATATATAGTACGTTACCCGGGAGAGCCAGCTGAAAATAAGATTTTTATTTTGTATCAAAAAGGTAACACTATTGGTCATTTTGAACCCATTCCCAATATTACAAGTTTTCTTAGCAAACGGAAGTATTGTTATTATTGTTTAGAATGTTATGATGAAAGGTCACGTGCACACAAGTATAAAACTCGTTGTACTTTTTGCGAACATACTCACGAACGTGATTATACGGCAATCAAAATTAAATGCACTGCATGCAATAGAGTTTGCTGAGGGTATATGTTTTGACAACCATGTGACACGTAATAAAGCGGCTAAATCCGTATGTGATAATGTAAAGCTCTGCATCAATTGCGGTGTCATCTTTGACAAGAAGGGGCGAAAATCTGATCACATGTGTGGTGAACATTATTGTTCAACGTGCCGTGTGTATGTTGGTACACACCATACATGTTTTGTTCAGAGACAACGACCTGTTCATACGAAAAGGTTTATGTACATTACCTATGATGTAGAGACGATGTTGAAGGCACCGAATGAGCGCGGTGAAAGGGAACATAAAGTTGTACTGGTGTGTTGTCATCATGTTTGTCACGCCTGAATAAGGAAAAGTACTGATGAGCCTTGTAAAACGTGCGGTGACAATATTGGAAATCGTTCGTTTTCTTTTAAGGCAATGACGGATTTTATTAACCACGTGTTAGTAGAGCGTCCTGTTTTTCAGAAGATCGTGGCAATCCCCTATAAAGGTAGCCGCTACGATGGTCTCTTCTGTCTTGGAACTCTAATAGAAGACCAGCATATTGTACCTAGTGTTCTTATCAGCCACGTTTAGATGAAGGAATGAATAACATCTTAAAACGTCATGATCTTAGTGTACAACAAAAGTGGAAATTATATCAACAAGTTTTGCATCGTTACTTACAGTATACATCTTCACATACACCTATTTCTTTACCTATCATTCAAGAAGAAGAAGAAGAAGAAGAAAAATCATCATCAAGTTCCAAACAAGATAGCAATACTTCTATTTTACCAGATTTTTACCTTCTATTTTTGTATCAGATATTTTACGATCAGTACCGACTACACTTCGTAGGAAAACATATCTATTATTAAAACAGTTGACAAGTTCTGATAAAATTCAGTGCGATAAGACTGGTACTGTACGTATTCGTGGAAAAAAAATACCAGGTTCAAATATTATAGATTTAATAAATGATGTTGTTCGTACAAGAAAATATTCAAGAAATCCTATAGGTATTCATGAATTTAAAAATGTATTAGATCTTAATGTTCCTAAAGAATTTATTGGTACACCTATTAGCACACCAGCATCAAAAGTGAATAGTAGTAGTAGTAGTAGTAGTAGTAGACAACGTATTCGTAAAGTAAGAAAATCTCCTAGTCCTGCAGTAGTTGATAATTTATTTAAACACTGGAAAGAATATAGTATGTAAAATGACAAAATTATCAAAAATATATTATGATTATTAAAATCCTGATTCTTTATCAAGTATACATAGGCCAGGCAACGAACGAAAAAAAGGGGGGAAAATCGTGTAGTTCTGAAATTTGGCACAATTGTTGGGGAAAGTGTCTTAAACAACATACTAAAAGTCCCCGTGGGTGAGGGGTCGGCAACAGGGTGGGGGATGGATTTAATCCTTTTGACGATGGGATTTCTCCAGGAGGTTGGAAAGTCTTTGTTAAGTAACTACTGCGTCAGCACTACTCACCCTAATTGCATGATTAATACGTCATTCTCTTCAAAACAACGCCATCTGCTAAATGGAACCTTGTCCATGGCTCTATGGCATACACGGAGAGGGAAATTTGTAAAAATATCGGGAATTTTTTAAAAAAATCCCTTTGTAGAAGTTTAGGGCCTCTTAGAGCAGCCCTGGGTAAGAGCACGCGGCCTTAATGTACCCTGGAAAATACATTAGAGTATTGATGATAGGTTTGCATAATACCATTCCCATATATTTGATATTCACCTGGGAAAAAATATTTTCCTATCCTATTTGATTATACGAACAGGGGGAAAATATGGTCTAAACTTTCTTGACAAGGTACTTTTTATTCGAATTGTATGGTTAGTATGTCGTTCTTATTAGAATAAAGAAAGCTTTCAAACGCAATATTGTCCATGCCCCTATGACTGTGCTAAAAGGGAAATTTGGGGAAATTGGGAAAATTCTCTGAAACTGACTTTCTGGACACTCTGAGCCTCTTAGAGCACCCCAGGAGAAAGTACACGTCAGAAATGTACCATGAAAAATACTTTTCGGTATTATTGTGATATAAAGTGACGTGGGAAAAATATTTCCCTATCCGGCTTGAAAGTACAAAACACACAATATATAGTAAATACATCAGTACAATTTATTAAATATATGAGTAATGGGTTAGGTTAAAATGTCTTGAGCAACATACTAATAGTTCTCTTGGAAAGAGCAGTCCAGGCAACAAAAAGAGAGTTTATAAAATACACATAATATAGAATTGAACAATTACATTAGGCAACATGAACAGGCTCTCAGAATAAATGTTAATTTGTCCATTTAACATGTTATGTATACACGACTCCAAAAGTGCATTACCACCTGCAATTCTCCTTTTCCTGCAATAGCAGGCAACCCAAAAAGCTCGGCGGTTGGGTTGGTTGCGAATTCGAAAGGCGTTGGACAAAACCTGAATTTTGTCACGAATATATCAGTGTGGCAAACTGCAAATAAGGCAATAAAACAAATTGTTAAGAATGACAATTTTATTATTGTGATGGAGTAGGATGACATCAAAAGTTACAAAATGACTTACTTAAGCAGTTCAAACAAGATGAATGGTAAGAAACAGATATCAGAAGAAAGCATTTCTCTCTTTCCCCCGCCCCACCCAAAAAAGAAACTCATAAAAAGAAAAAGTTACATAATATAAAAGTTTCATATAAAAGCCTAACAGCACAAAAACAAATATCTACACGAAACGAAAAAGACAAACACAGAATACGGGACACCAGTGGCGTAGCAGACTTGCGGCCTTCCCATGCAATATAAAGAGACAAAACCCTAGTTGTAAACCCCATTGTTATAATAATAATAATAATAATAATAATAATAATAATAATAATTATTATTATTATTATTATTATTATTATTATTATTATTATTATTAAAAAGTCGTTTCCTTTTCTAAATCTCTGACTCTCCCTCAGAGCATAAATGCATATAGCGATCATGTGTGCACCTTTTGTCAATTAGCGGTCCCAAAGGCCAAAAGGGATGGAAATCTCCAAGGAAGAGAAACGAAAAACTTTCTTACGGTAAATTCTAGTTCAAAGTTCGAAGTACTTGCTTTTCCACGTGACTTTTTTTTTCTTTCTTCAGGGAACAAAAAAGTTCTAGCGCCTAAGAAATTACATCATATAATATTGCAAATTTGCAAGTGGATGTATTTACATTGCAATGTTTGGTAATAAAGATATTATGATTAGAAAACAATCTTGCAAAAAGTAAGTTTAATTTCTTCATTCATCGCAAGTCTTAGGGGACCTTTATACCTCGCATCCCCACTCCCCGAATATCGATATCGAAAATTTAGAATGATTATATTCATGTCCATATATTTGCGATATCGAATATTGATATATGATAATATAGATATCGATGATAGCGATATATCGACATATCACAGGCCCAGATTCCGAGAAGTGATGCTTGAAATATACCGGAATCAACAATCAAATTCTAAATAAGTTTTTCATTTCCGTATCCAATGTTGAGGGGGAAGGGTGGGAGTCTACTTAGCTACAGAGGCCATATCAATTGTATTCTCAAACCAGCCATTACACCCGCTATTATCAAAGTGTTAAGTCAGCCATTGTCTGCGAGTTACCCCAGTTCCATTTGAAGTTTGAATTGAAAACCTGAATTACAAAACATCCCAAGACCACTCTTTTTCTTCGTATTTTTCGTTTTCTGTTTTTTATGTTAGCATCTATGTTTCAGGGCTATTCACTTGCATAATACGTAAGTCCAAGTCAAAACTTTAAAAAAAATCGAAATAATTTCAGCTAAACAGAATAGCATTCCAAGTATAATCTTCTTGTCTTTCTTCTAAAAAACAAAAAAGTACTCCGGTGGACTTCGGTTGTTCTGCAATTCAGATCTTCAATTTTATTTACGGTCTTTAACCATCTTTAACTCGCAGGCTCTTTGCTTTTGTAAAAAGCATTTGTTGTGTAGATTAAAATCAAAAATGAATTAATCTATATTCGTGGGAACTTATTGTTGCACCAACACACATATATACAGGGTGTAACAAAAAGGTACGGCAAAATTTCAGAGATGGATTCCTTATGGGTAGACAAGCAAAATCGTTCATATGACCATATGTCGGGAAATGTATCATTACAGAGTTACGGCCATTGAGCCGCCTAATGGTGGAAATAGTCATATTCTGGTCGTTCCTTAATGTGACTCAATTTAAACCTCAATAACTCAGACCCTAATTAACCTAGGAAGATATTTTTGATATCTATGTATTTCTAAAGGACGATGCTTTCCGCCTATATATATAGGGTAGGTCAAAAGTCTTGGACACCTGCATAAGTTTTAAAATCGACGGGAAAAGTAAAAAGTGATGATGGGAAAAGAGGTTTGATGAGGGGCTGCAACTTTTGGAGTGTATGTCATTCATGGCCGCCATCTCGAAACCCGCCATTTTGCATTCAAGTCTTTTTTTTAAATGGGAAAGTGTATGTCACATCAAATGACACTAGCTTGAGCTCAAAAATTTAGTAGCGTAATTTGTTTTTTTCTATCTTGTACAGTTTAGAAGTTATTAATGTTCAAAAGTGGAACATTATCTTGATACTGACCCAGTTCTCTCTGTTCCAGGTGATCTAAAATAGGTCTGACACGTGAACAGAAGATCGAAATCATCCTTATATCAGTGGAACGCAGCTACCGAACAATAGCAGCTGACTACAACCGACGGCACTCAGACAGAGAACCGGTATCGCACAGCACGGTGGCTCACGTGATCACCAAATTCCAAGAGACGGGCTCTGTTCAAGATAGGGCACGTAGTGGGCGACCAAAGACTACCACCAATGAGGAAACTGCAACGGCGGTTGTTGCGTCGTTTGTGAAAAGTCCTACACGAAGTACCCTTGTGTGTCCCTAGCATGTCCAATAAGCCAATCCTCCGTTATCCGGATATTGCCCACCAATCAGTGGCATCCTTAAAAGCTGCACATGCAACATAAACTGAACGAGGATGACCCTGATCGCCGGTTGGAGTTCTGCATGTGTGCTACTGAACAACACGAACTGGATCCTGCGTTTGTCAAGGGCATAATGTTCAGTGACGAGGTGTATCTCACTTTGAACGGGGAGGTTAATCGACATAATTGTCGACACTGGTGTGACGCAAATCCGATCTGGGTGCACCCGAGTCGAGAACATAGTCCAGCGAAGGTGATGGTTTGGTGTGGCATATGGGACACCCGCATCATTGGGCCATTTTTCAGTTACAACACCTTAACTGCACCACAGTATTTGATGCTGTTGCAGGACTTTGTGTTCCCTGCCACACTGAACGCTGACGGCATTTTCCCATCTTATTTTCAGCACGATGGACCCCTCCACACTATAGACTTGGTATCCGTCAATGGTTGGATGAACAACTGCCACGGAAGTGAATTGGTCGCCATGGTCCCGTGGAGTGGCTGCCCAGATCCCCTGACTTAACGCCCATTGATTTTTATCTATGAGGACATCTTAAGCAGATAGTGTATGCTGAGACAATCCGTGATTTGAGACACCTGGAGGAACGCATCCAACAAGCCTGTGACCAAACTTCAGGAGACATCTCCTCCGTGTGAGACTTCAGTCAGAGTGGTTGCAGGGACTACAGTTGTGCATTGCACGAAATGGACAACACGTAGAACATGTGTTGTAGCATTCAGTATCAAGGTAATTTCCCACCTTTGAACATTAATAACTTCTAAACTGTACTAGATAGGAAAAACAAATTACACCACTAAATTCCTGAGCTCAAGCTAGTGTTATTTGATGGGTCATACACCCCCTTCCCATTTAAAAAAATGACGTGAATCCAAAATGGCGGATTTCAAGATGACATACACTTCAAAAGTTGCGACCCCTCATCAAACCTCTGTTCCCATCATTACTTTTTACTTTTCCCGTCGATTTTCACTTATGCAGGTGTCCAAGGACTTTTGACTCACCCTGTATATTTTATGTATGTGTGGGAGTACCACGGTGGACATGGGAGGGTAATTACTTGTTTTTTGTTTGATTTTTCCATCAGCATTTTGGAGATGGCATTCCTTGGGGATACACTCATAAAATGCATATCAGCGGAAAGCTTAATTTTTGCAGAACACGTTGCTACTAAAATTACCTTCCTATCTTAATCAGAGTTTGATATATTGAGGTTTAAATTGAGACACATTAAGGAGCGACCAGAATGTGACTATTTTACACTAGTAGTCAGCTCAAAGGCCGTAATTCTGGAACGATGCATTTCCCGACATATGGTCATCGGAACGTTTTTGCTTGTCTACCAATAAGGAATACACCCATGAAGTTTTGTCGTACCTTTTAGTTACACCCTCTATATACAAGATCCGTTTTGTTGATTTACGAAATCACTCTTTTTTCCTCAAACAATTTACAAAAAAGGTCTTGAATGAGGTGGTCGCACTAGTAATGACATCCCGTAGCGTCGTTACGTAACACACACAGTATAAATAAAGCTTCAAAACCACAAATTGCAAGTTCTGCCGCAGATAATTCGGTAAGATGTCTGCTTCTTGAGTGGGCAACCCAGATTCATATCACGGCTGGTACGGTTTGCTTTTTTTCCCTTTCAAAATACGTTTCTATATGTATATATTTCTTCTTAATAATTACTTTCTTGTAATCTTAAATTAGTCGGGGTTAAGTAGTCAGAAGATTAAAATACATGTATGACTTGTTTATCCGTGTGTGTGTACTCATATATGTATCTTTACATATTTGTTTCTTTCTTGGGGCCGCGGCGGCTCAGTGGTAGAGCGTTCAACTTTGGTGTTTGGGGTCCGGGTTCGATCCCAGTCACCGACAAGTGAACTTTGTGGTGGACAAACACCGTGTTCGTGGGTTTACTCGGGGTTCTCCCGCTTTGTTCATTCCACCATTTCATTCATTACTCATCATCACCGTCTCCTTTAGCCTAACCGGCATAATCGTGGGACGTAAAACACAAAGATTTCATTAGTTTCTTTCTTTCAACTAGTGTTGCCACAAGACCAGACAGAAACCTTTGATACGAGACGAGACAGACTACTTGTCCCGTCTCGTTTCCCAGACGAGACGAGACGTCTCTTGAAATGAATATTCTACCACTGAGCCACCGCGACCCCTGCAAGGATTTTGTTGTGGACATAAAGTATAAAGTGACTAATTTAGTGTGTTCCTTGGTTGCCTTTGCAAAAACAATCAATTATGTTTTAGACGTTAGAAATTTTAACTCCCATCTCTATGTTTTAATTGTTTATTTTTTAATAGTGTCAAGCGAGAAATATTTATTTCATTATGTTTATTATGTTTCGAAACTAACAATCTTGCCTGCAGCGCCCTGACAAGATTATTTGTGTGAGTGCTTTAACCAGGGAACACCAAGGAGGCGGCGCACATAGACAGAACAACCTCTAGCATTTCTTACACAGTACAACGTTGTTTGGCATATAACGTTGCTTCTGTACTAGCGAGTTCCAGCTAGTTAAGCCTTTTATTAACAGCCGGAGGCAGCATTCTGTTATATCGTTGTAGTGACTGGCGTGTTAAAATACTCCTAGTATCATTTTTTTCATTGTTCGATTGACCTTGAAGGACCAACAAATGCCTTTCGAGGAATACAAGTTCCCCTTAATTCATGAAGTTAATATAGAAATGACCTTCAAACCTATGCTGTGCATAAATGCTGGAAGTCTTATAAAACGGTTTTATCCGTGTGTCTGTAGACCAGAGCCTTGCAAAGCCAGGCCCGAAGACGACCCGGATGGATCTGTATTCTGTGTCCGTCTCGACCCTATCCGGCCCGAATCTCGAGCCGGGCAGAGAATGGGCCGGACTCTAAACTGGCCGGGCACAAACGAGCCGGCCTCTAAACGGGCCGGGCGTAACCGGCCTGAGAACAACCAAGTTGATAAATCAAGTCAATCCTTCAATATGTAATGGAAAATGAGAAATATGTCGTCATAATATTGCACTGTCTATTTGTCCTTCTCAAATAGGAAAATCGTGTGAAAAGTTACCCAAGGTTTGTTTTCTATATCCCTATACTGTCTGTCTATTTGTTATTTGTGCTTGCTCTGTCCGGCCATGTTTATTATACAATAATACAGCTCATGAACGTAAAAGTCTTATACTACACTCATTAATGCATTACAAGTAACAGAGGAGATATGTAAAACTTCTACACCGTATGTGATACTAATACTACAACTACTACTGCTAATACTATTATTACTATTGCGATTACGAATGCTAGTGCTAATTCCACTATTGCCGCCACTGCTACTACTGTTCCTATTACAACTACTGCTACTACTTATTACTATACTAATACGACAGCGAATACCACTACTGCTATTATTAGTAATACGAAAACAAAACAATACAAATGAAATCTTTGAGTTTTACGTCCCACAGTTATGCCGGCTAGGCTAAAGGAGACGGTGATGATGGTGGAATTAATAAAGTGGGAGGAAACGGGAGAACGTCGAGAAACCCCACACACGGTGTTTGTCCACCAGAAATTTCATTTGGCGAGACCTGGGATCGAATCAGGGACCCCATCCACCAGTGGTGAACGCTCAATCACTAAGCCACCGTTCCAGGAACACCTAATTCGCCCTGGCGTCTTGGTGATTTATTTTATCATAATATTTTGTTATATTTGTAGTATCATACTATGATATAAAGAATACAGGAACATGTAACATCATTTGGCATTTGGCTTGCTAATTGAACATAACTACAAATTGCACTTATCTTATGAGCACGCCAGTTCACGGTTTTGGCCTCCGTGGTCTAAAGGTAGCGTACCAAATTCTACTTAGTAGGTCAAGTACTTGACTTTGTCATCCTTTTTTCAGGTAACTACGGCTCAGGCTGTATGGATGATGATGGGATGAATTGGTGGAATGAAAACAGTGGGAGGAAGCGGGACCACCCCGGAAACTCCCACGCGCACGGTATTTGTCCACCACAAAGCTCACATAGCATCTGGGTGGTAGTTCTGTACGGATCCAATGACTACGGAATAACGTAGCAGAAACTCCCTACTCTGTAAATATATACTGCTAATATTCGTAAGTTTCAAGCTTGTAAAAGAACGTAGCTGTTTTGTCTTTCTATTAAGGTTTACGATATTTCTATCGTATCTTGTCTGAGCTGCAAAACGAGAGGTAATACATTTATCGATTTATGGTTAGGGATTGGTCCTTTAAAACATTTAATTAAACCGAGAGGTGATAGAAGCATACTCTCCCGCGAAAAACGTACATTTTCTTTTGTGACAGATGATAACACTACTTCAAGTTTCACTATTGAATTCATATTGTTTGGATATCTTCGTTTCATACTGTGAAACGATACTCACTTCTTTTAGTTTGGTATTGGTACTGGTAACTCCTCTAATATATGCAACAAGTTGAAACTCTTAGTCATAGATTAAAAATGTAGCAATACACGTTGAAACCGAGCTTGGCTAACTTCAGCTACTTCTTTTTTGAATAGGGATTGGTGGAAAGTATTCTTGGGATGCTGAATTCTTGGAGGAACATTTCCTTACGACTCTGATATATTTAAAAAAGCCGTAACTTGATATCTCCTATTGTTTTGATTCCTGGAAACAAGAATTGAAATAGGAAATGATAGTTAATTGGAACCACTTCCTGTTGATCGTAAAAAAAGCCGTATCCTGATATCTCCTATTGTTTTGATCTATGGAAAAAAGAATTGAAATAGGAAGTAATAGTCAATTTGAACCACTTCCTGTTCCGGTAGGGTGTTGACAATAATTATGGTATGTTGCCTAGAGACGGTAAATCGTTTGGACAAAAATGTTCTATCTGTTACTGTTTTTGCTCTATGGCGAGGAACGTTCAAACAGAATATGGCTAATTTTAACAAATTCTACTTTGATCAAAGCTGCCACGGAAATGGAGGAGGCTATTCTTGAGACGATGCATCGATTGCAAAAAGCCGCTTTTTAATATCTTTTACCATTTTTGCTCTACGGGAATCAGTATTGGAACAGGAAGTACTAGTAAATTTGAACAATTTCCAGTTTTAGTAGAGTTATATGGATAGTAACGATATGTTTGTTGAGAGGCTGAATCGTTTGCTTAAAACTGTTTCTAGCTATCTGCTGCCGTTTTCATTCTATAGCGATAAACGTTGAAACCGTTATTGAAACCAGAAGTTATTATAAATTCTAACTACAGCCGAATTTAGTATTGTAGATGTTTGTCTTCAGACTCTAAATCGTTTGCAGAAACCACTTCTCACTATCCGTTATCATTATCTTTATATATCGACAAACGTTGAAATCGAAAATGGCTAATTTGAAGCAATTCCGGTTTGAGTAGAAGGTTAACGGAGGAAATAAAATATATTCTTTGGATACTGAATTAATTGCAAAAGACCACATCTTGAAGCATTTACTATTTCTATTAGGCGGAAATTGGAAATTGAAACCGGAAGTAATAGTAAATTTCACCAATTTATAATTTCGGTAGAATATTTTGTGTACCCATGATGTTGACTCTAGATGGTAACTCGTTTTCAAAAATCAGTTCTCGCTATGTTACCGTTTTATGCTATGACGATGAAAGTTGAAACTGTTGTTGAAACCGGAAGTAATAATAAATTTAAACCATTTTCAATTTTGGTAGAGATTGTGAATGACCATGATATGTTGCCTATACACGCGCAATCGTTTACAAAAAAAAAAAAAAGTTTTCATGTATGTTACCGTTTTCATCTATGGGTTGAATGTTAGGACCAGAAATTGCTAATTTGAACCACTTCTGGGTTCAATATAAAGTTAACGGATGAGATGGAACCTATTCTATTCATTGGATGAAGAATCAATAGCAGAAAACCATTTCTCTATACAGAGGCGGATCCAGGACCGACTTCTGGGGGAGCGGTGGGTTGTCATAATGCTACTTTTAAGGGTTCCAAACTCTGGGATGGATTTTTATTTATATATAAAAAATAAGAAAGTTTCCTCTTCTGGGGGGGAGATCGCCCCGATCGCCCCCCTTGGATCCGCCCCTGTCTCTATATCACTTTCTGTCTTTGCTTTGGTATCTGTCAACAGACACACGGATTAAATCGCTCTATAAGATTTCCGACTTTATGCACAGCACAATTTGGTAGTTTAAAACCTGTCTTTGGTTCCATAAATATTATTAACACTAGCATATCAATGATACTCTTGTGTATGATTCAAAAAGTTAGCCGTGAAATTTAATCTAGATTGGAAGTAGTTGTATAAAGGCCTCTTGCTATAACAGATTTGTGGGTGTTCAGATAAAACCAACATAATATTTCTATTTCAGAACGGGTGAGTAAGGCATAGGTCATTTCTACTGTATATCAACTTCACGGACCAAAGCGACTTGTGACTTGATGTGAAACCATTTGTTAGTTCTTCAAGGTCAGTAACAACAAAATAGCTAATACTAGCACTACACGCGACCCATTACTTCGATAGAAGAGGCAGATTCAATAGACGTGTTTACGTATAAAAGAAGCCCTCCGGCACTTAGGCTGGGTGGAAGCAACAACATTCTATGCGAAAGAACGCTGTTTGTTCTATCTGTTCGAGTTTGCTTTTGTGTCTGTCTGTGTGCGGCCTGGGGATCAGACGAGTTGACAAAAAGTTACTAAATTTTAATAACGGATACTTTTGTCCAGGCCCCAGACCAGGACCAAGTGGTTTTTATTTAAAAAAAATCGAACTAGGGGTCTCAGGGGAGGGGGACGTTTACCGAGACATGTAATAATATTAAAAAATTGCCGATATTTGTGTCGAATTCATAGTTTTCACGGTCACTGAGATCAATGGTGACACTTCAATTATCGATGACTTTCAAAATCAGCTACCATCGCGTGCGGGCCGGGATCACCGGGAGGGGGGAGATGTACAGAAACACGTAAAAATAATCCAAAATGACCTATATTAGTATCAAATCCTTAGTTTTCATGGTCGCTGAGATGAATGGTGATTCTTCCAAAGGCGTTGAATTCTAAATACAGCTCCCATCGTTTGGGAGCCAGAGGCGTTCTTTTTAAATTTTGAACCAGGGGGTCTCAAGGGGCGTTTCCCGCGATATGTAAAAGTAGTAGAAAATTACCGATATATTTTCGTTTCGTTGTTCAGTTTGTTTACATAGATATTTTATCTGACCCATGCGAAAAGTGGTTATTTTCAGCTAGTTATTATTAAATGCAAGAAATAAATTATTAATAATATACAGGGTGGCCCAAAAGTACGTATACAGTACCGTACTGATCAGCTCATTGCATTTTATATAATTTCTTATTTTTATGCATCAGGTAAACTTAGTTTCTTTATTATTTGTTCTTAATATGTTTTTACTTACATCTTAAGCTCAGAAGAGCCGAAGCAAATAAACTCATACACTAGAATGTTATAGTTGATCAATACAGAGGTGTATGCCTACGTTTGGACTACGTGAACAGATAGGAGTGCATTTTGAAAGAAAGAAACGAAAATGTAAACATACATAACCGTATTTGACTTTACATAATCTATCCTAAACCGCGGTCACTAATCTAAGATAATGTAGGAAAAAATACAAGAAAGTAATTAATAATAATAATAAATATGAACATATAAAAATATATTTTGAAAGAAAAAAGTTCCTCTGGCAGAACTTGTTTAATCCAGACGCCGAAACGTTAACCAGAGTTGGAGTGGGTGAGTGGGTCGAGTTTTCTGAGTGGGACGTGGGTCAACAGCATGTGACCCACCACCCACCGTGACCCACTGCGACCCATCACCCACCATGACCCACTCTGCTCACTGCATTGTAAACAGCATTTTCTGAACAGCATTTTTTTTCACCCTCGACTCTAGCCATAGAAAGTAAAAACTAAAAAGAAGAACATTGAAGAAGCAGTTGAAGTTAAATTTATATCATGGCAGTCACGGTGGTTCATATCAAGGACTGCCTAATATCAATATTAGGCAGTCAACTAATATCGATCGTTTTTAATTATTTTTAGAAATCAATCCTATATATAGAAAATGCCCCCCCCCCCAACAAAAGGGAGTTTTAAAAAATAATATTGAGATTAGGGCTAACTACGTATATGCAAAATGTCATTTCAGTTGACTTTGATGTTGATGATCACACATACATAGTTATATTACATTTTGATATAATAATTCATACATTATAGGTGATTCAAAATAAAACAAGTAGTTAGCTCCTCTAAAAACTCTTAGGCTGTGTCTGAAAAGTCAAGAAGTAAGTCCTATTGCTATTATTACAATTGCAAATATGATCAATTTCCTAAAGTTCTGCAAGAGTGCCTGAAGTTCTTTCTTCAATAGATACAAATGAAAAAGAAGAAAAAAGAAGGCCTTGAAAGCAAAACGTAGACAAATTCACCAGTGCTCAGAAGAAGCTGTTTACAATGCACTGAGCACAATGGGTTGGTGAGTCATAGTAGTTCGGTGGGTCAGCGTGGGTCAGAACGGATTGTTTGGTCAAAGTGGGTCACGGTGGGTTGTGTGTTGCAGTGAGTCATATCCTGTTGACCCACAACCCACTTCAAAATATTAATCCAATTGACCCACTGACACTCCATTATTTCAGTCATTTTTACCGAAATTCAGAACATCAACATTTTCGATTACTTTCCAAAATTGGCTCTGTAGTGGCGAAACATCCAGTGAGTAGTGGTTGTGCCTATTAAATTCTTTTCTCAGAATCACAATATCTACAACATATCACAGTTTCAGTCATTTTTAACGAAATCCAGAATATCACCATCATTGGTTACTTTCAAGTGGCCTGGTTGTGGCCAAACGGTCAGTAATTATTGGTTGTACCCATTAGAACATTTTCTCAGAATCACAATATCTACAACATATCACAGTTTCAGTCATTTTTACCGAAATCCAGAACATCAACATTTTCGATTACTATCCAAAAAGTCATCTCGTAGTGTCCAAACGGCCAGTGATTATTGGCTGTGCCCATTAAGACTTTCTCTCAGAATCACAATATCTACAACATATCACAGTTTCAGTCATTTTTACTGAAATCCAGGACATCAACATTTTCGGTTACTTTCAAGATAGTGGCCTGTAATGGCCAAACGGAAATTGATTAGTGTGTGTGCCCATTAAGTCCTTTTATCGGAATCACAAGATTTACCACATATCACAGTTTCAGTCACTTATGTCGAAATCCAGAACATCACCATGTTCCGTTACTTTCAAGAAACTGGCCCGGTGTGGCCAAACGGGCAGTAATTATTAGTTGTGCCCATTAGGACATTTTCTCAGAATCACAATATCTACAACATATCACAGTTTCAGTCATTTCTAGCGAAATCCAGAAAATCAACATATTCGATTACTTTCCAAAAAGTGGCCCTGTAGGGGCCAAACGTTGAGTGATTAGTGGTTGTGCCCTTTTCTCAGAATCACAAGATCTACAACATATCACAGTTTTATTTTTTCGAAATCCAGAACATCACCATCCTCGCTTACTTTCAAGAAAGTGGCCTGGTTGTGGCCAAACGGTCAGTGATTAGTGGGTGTGCCCATTGAGACCTTTTCTCGGAATCTCAAGATCTACAACATATCACAGTTTCAGTTATTTTTTTAAAGAAATCCAGAACATCACCATGTTCCGTTACTTTCAAAAAAGTGGCCCTGTAGTATCGAAACGATCAGTGATTAGTGGCTGTGCCTATTAAATCCTTTTCTCAGAATCACAATATCTGCAACATATCACAGTTTCAGTCATTTTTACCGAAATCTAGAATATCACCATCTTTGGTTACTTTCAATTGGCCTGGTTGTGGCTAAACGGTCAGTAATTTTTTGGTTGTTCCCATTAAGACATTTTCTCATAATCACAATATCTACAACATATCACAGTTTCCGTCATTTTACTTAATTCCAGAACATCACCATTTTAGATTACTTTCAAAAATGTGGTCTCGTAGTGTCCAAACGGCCAGTGATTATTGGCTGTACCCATTAAGACTTTTTCTCAGAATCACAATATCTACAACGTATCACAGTTTCAGTCATTTTTACCGAAAACCAGGCCATCAATATTTTCGGTTCTTTCAAGAAAGCGGCCTGCTTCTGGCCAATGGTCAGCGATTATTGGTTGTGCCTATTAGGACCTTCCCTCAGAATCAGCAATCTACAACATATCACAGTTTTAGTCATTTATACCGAAATCCAGGACATCAACATTTTCGGTTACTTTCAATATAGTGGCCTGCAATGGCCAAACGGAAACTGAGTAGTATGTGTGACCATTGAGACCTTCTCTCGAAATCAGAAGATCTACAACATATCACAGTTTCAGTCATTTCTATCGAAATCCAGAACATCACTATGTTCCGTTATTTCAAGAAAGTGGCCCGGTAGTGGCCAACTGGTCAGTAATTATTGGTTGTGGCCATTAGAACATTTTCTCAGAATCACAATATCTACAACATATCACAGTTTCAGTCATTTTAATGAAATCCAGAAAATCAATATTTTGGATTACTTTCCAAAAAGTGGCCCTGTAGTGGCCAAACGGTCAGTGATTAGTGGTTGTGTCCTTTTCTCAGAATCACAAGATCTACAACATATCACAGTTTCAGTCATTTTTACCGAAATCCAGAACATCACCATTTCGGTTACTTTCAAGAAAGTGGCCTGGTTGTGGCCAAAGGTCAGTGATTAGTTCGTGTGCCCATGGAAACCTTTTCGTGGAATCACAAGATCTATAACATATCAAAGTTTCAGTCATTTTTTACCTAAATCCAGAACATCACCATGTTCCGTTACTTTCAAGAAAGTGGCCCGGTAATGGCCAAACGCTCAGTATTTATTGGTTGTGCCCATTAGGACATTTTCTCAGAATCTCAAGCTCTACAACATATCACAGTTTCAGTTATTTTTACCGAAATCCAGAACATCACCATCTTCGGTTACTTTCAACAAAGTGGCCTGGTTGTTGCCAAACGGTCAGTGATTGGTGGGTGTGCCCATTGAGACCTTTTCTCGGAATCAGTAGATCTATTACATATCACAGTTTCAGTCATTTTTACCGAAATCCAGAACATCACTGTAGCCCTGTAGTGGCCAAACGCTCAGTAATTATTGGTTGTGCCCATTAGGACATTTTCTCAGAATCACCACATCTACAACATATCACAGTTTCAGTCATTTTTACCGAAATCCAGAACATTACCATGTTCCGTTACTTTCAAAAAAGTGCCCTCGTAGTGTCCAAACGGCCAGTGATAATTGGCTGTGCCCATTAAGACTTTTTCTTACAATCACAATGGTTACAACATATCGCAATTTCAGTCAATTTTACCGAAATCCAGGCCATCAATATTTTCGGTTACTTTCAAGAAAGTGGCCTGGTTGTGGCCAAAGGTCAGTGACTAATGGTTGTGCCTATTAAGACCTTTTCTTAGAATCACCACATCTACAACATATCACAGTTTCAGTCATTTTTACCGAAATCCAGAACATCACCATGTTCCGTTACTTTCAAAAAATTGGCCTAACGTTCAGTAATTATTGGTTGTGCCCATTAGGACATTTTCTCAGAATCACAATATCTACAACATATCACAGTTTTAGTCATTTTTACCGAAATCAATAACATCGACATCTTCGGTTACTTTCAAAATAGTGGCCTCGTGGTGGCCAAACGATTAGTGATTAGTGGTTGTGCTTATTAAGACCTTTTCTCAGAATCACAATATCTACAAAATATCACAGTTTCAGTGATTTTTACCGAAATCCAGAACATGGCCATCTTCGGTTACTTTCAAGAAAGTTGCCTCGTTGTGGCCAAACGGTCATTGATTAGTGTTTTTGCCCATTAAGACCTTTTCTCAGAATTGCCACATCTACAACATATCACAGTTTCAGTCATTTTACCGAAATCCAGAAAGTGGCTATGTTCGGTTACTTTCAAAATTGTGGCCTCGTGGTGGCCAAACGATCAGTGATTCGTGGTTGTGCTCTTTAAGACCTTTTCTCAGAATCACAATATCTACAAAATATCACAGTTTCATCGATTTTACCGAAATCCAGAACATGGCCATCTTCGGTTACTTTCAAGAAAGTGGCCTCGTTGTGGCCAGCGGTCATTGATTAGTGTTTGTGCCCATTAAGAACTTTTCTCAGAATCTCAATATCTACAACATATCACAGTTTTAGTCATTTTTACCGAAATCAAGAACATCGCCATCTTCGGTTACTTTCAAAACAGTGGCCTTGTAGTGGCCAAACGGTCAGTGATTGGTGGTTGTGCTTATTGAGACTTTTTCTCAGAATCACAACATCTAGAACACATTACAGTTTTACTGATTTTCATTGAAATCCAGAATATCACTATGTTTGGCTGTTTTAAAAAAAGTAGCCCTGTAGAGCCAAATATCAGTGTTTGGTGGTAATGGCGATTAGGACCTTTTCGGAATCACAATATCTACAACATCACGGTTTTAGTATTTTTGTCCAAAATCTCGAATGTCGTTTTCTTCGGCTTTTTTGTAAAAAAGTGGCCTCATGGCGGCCAAACGGCCAACGATTTTTGGTAGTGTCCATTGAGACATTTTCTCAGGAACATAATATCTACAACATAACACGGTTCCAAGCAATTCCACCGAAATCCAATTTCCATAAAGATTGTTCGGGGTCCTTGCTCATTTCAAAGGAGCATTGCCTCTGCAAAACTTCTCTGTGAAAAACTTCAAAGCCCGTATTTTGTACTTTGAAGTCATCTTTGCATCGGCAGAGTATCGTTTCTTTAATTTGGTCCTTTTAAATCAAAGGTACCTTTTTTTAAAAGGGACCCTTTGCCTCCTTTAACCTGTTCTCCGAAAGAAACAAAAAAAGCATGTGTGCATTTATTTTCGGTCTAGTATATATGTGCCAAGTTTGAAGAAAATCAGATGAATAGAAATATCTCCTTGTGAAGCTATCTCCTTTATAGTTTCACTTTTTGGACTTGACAAGTCGTTTGTCCCGAAGTCCTCAATTTCTTTATTACCTCAAATTGCATTGTAAATAAATGCTCTTGCAAATTTGCAATATTATATACTGTAATTTCTTAGCCGATACAATTTTCTGTCCCCGAAAAACAAGAAAGCACCTGTCAAAAGCAATTCCTCGAACTTTCCCCTAGAATTTATCATAAGAAAGTTTTTTGTTCCTCTCTCAGATATTTGCATCCCTTTTACCTTTAGGGCCACTCATTGATAAAAGGTACTCACATGACCGCTATATACAGACATGCTCTTAGGTAGGTCAGAGATTGGGAAAGTAGACGATTTTTAATAATAATAATAATAATAATAATAATAATTATTATTATTATTATTATAACAATTAGGTTTACAACTAAGGTCCCATCTCTTTATCTTGTATAAGAGGCCCGCTAGTCAGATAAGCCATTGGTGTTTCTTATTCTGTGTTTCTCTCTCTTTCTGTGTCGTGTGGATGTTTGTTTTGGGGTGTTAGGCTTTTATATTAAACCTTTACATTATATAATCTTTTTCTTTTTTACGAGATTTTCTTTTGGAAAAGGAAAGAAACTGCTTTCCTCTTATGTGTGTTTCTTACCATTCACCTTGTTTGAAGTGCTTAGGTAAGATGATTTTGTAACTTTTATGTCATCCATTGCCATCACGATAATAAAATGGTAAGTCTTAACAATTTATTTTATTCTCTTATTTGCAGTTTGCCACACTGATATATTTGTAACAAAATTGAGGTTTGGTCCAACGCCTTTCGAATGTGCAACCAACCCAAGCGCTGAGCTTTTTGGGTTGCCTGCTATTGCAGGAAACGGAGAATTGCAGGTGGTAATGCACTTTTGGAGTCGTGTATACATAAACCATTCTGACACCATATAATTAAAACAAAACTTCTTCTGAGACATGATCAAGTTCGAAATCCTCATCCCCTAAACGTACACCGTTAGTGCACGTACTGTGACAGGTACCACAAACAGATGAGCATTCCATACCAGTTTTCCGGCACTTACATTTTTTACCACATATAGTTGTCGTATAGTAACAAAATATGGATTTTGGAACTTTGTCTGGGGCTACCGGGTCGTTTGTTGTCGCTGGGAATAGGGATCCATTCTCTCCACGGGCCCACCCCCACTGATCAGGAGGTAAGTTGTTACCAAGCCACTGCTGTATCTGTAGGTACACTCTAAACGAATGTTGGTCCGCTGCGCCTTTAGTTGGAGGAAGTGAAGGGAGGTCAGTTTTGATTTTGGTTGATGATTTAAGGAATACTGACTATCGGTGATAATTCAAATCATGTTCGTTAGCAGCGGCTTTGTATAGAGAGAGGAACATCTTCTCGCCAGCTTGTGATACAGCATCTGGTGTCGATGAGCAGTTATAAAAGATGTCAGCAATTTCTTTTACCTGACTCGATTGATTTTTGAACAATGAAACCATTGTTGCTTTGCTTTTTTTTGTAAATGGCTGACGTGGTGTCGCATCCGCTGAATGCGTGTAGGAGGAGGATACTTTGTGAAAAAGGAAGTTCTTGCAGTTTTCTCGTCGAAAATAATTTAGTTTTTACTCTTCCCCTCCCAGGCTTCATGAAGTAAATGTTGTTCTCTGGTGGTGTCAAAGCAACCAGTAGAACGATTAAGTCCACATCTTCCCCTATTATGGTAACAGTAGGATGTGAACTTGCTTTCTCTAACCCACATCTTACAATTGTAGTATCAGCATCCGCTGTAGCGACTCTTGTTTGAATTCCTCTTCTAGCCATTGTTTGTGTAAGTAAGTGAATAAGTTTAGTCTTATTCTTTTCATTTGCAAGAAAATCCTCCTTTTTAACCGTGACAATTACGTTCAGATCACAATTTATATCAACTGAAGTTTTTGTTGTGAACCACTCATAAACTTTTAGACGGTCTTGCTCATCTCTGTTTTGTCGTGATGCACGTAAATCAACATGCTGCTCTCCACTTGAAAAAACTGTTCCAGCAAATTCCTCCAATGAAGAAAGATGGCAGAAGCCGCACGTGACCCACTAACCCACTTTGCTAACACAGAATCGCTGATTCCTCTTCCTTCGTCAGAGCTTCATTCGTCAGTCCGCCAGAGCTTTTCATGGAGCGCATGAGTGTCTGCTCAATAACCATGTCAGACCAAACTCCTGCCCATGGTGAACCACTTCTATTTATAGTAAAATATCCCTTTTCTACAAAGTCTTCTAACACATCTGGATGATTAGTTGCCAATTAAAGCATATTTTGCACGTAAAGATGGGTGCATTTTGCATACTGAAAATGGCCACTTGCATGGAGAACGAAATCATTTGCTGGACACAGGACAAATGGCTATTCCAGTCACCACAACGTTCCGCAACAATGAACTTCTTCATCAAGGAAACCATATGCATCCATACTGCACCCATAAAGCTGCATAGGTCCGGTTTTATTAACACGATCAAGCTCGGTTTTTAGTTTGTTTTTAAGTGAAGTCAGGTGAGCATTCTTGCTGAGTTCATCCAAGGTTAGTTGTTCTATAGTGCACAATGTGTTGATGATCATCTCCTACTCTTCTGATGAAACACTGGCACCATCCAGAATAATTCGAGCCAAAGCAGCCTGTACAAGTAAATAAACTCTAACTGCTCTGCTATAAGCATGGCCAATCAACATTTTATCAACTGAATTAGGAGCAAAAACTGTGGATAATACCTCTTTCAGTCCACTTCCTGCCATTGTCTGGCCTATACACCCCATATAGGACAGTAGCATATGAAATCCTCCCAACCTCACGACAATTGTTCCAAACAGAGGATCATCCGAACGAGAAGCCACGATTTGTCGAGCCTTGATATACAGAGGCTGATCGAACGTGACAAAACAAGTTTTCGAACCTTGCTCATGACTATCTTTGGCAGCAAACTTCAGACCGGTGTACACTGTGTTAAAATCGCTAGGTGGTGAATTTATGCACGGAAGGGGTTTCACAGCACTTTTATCAGAATTCACCGATTCACAAACCAATTGCATGAATCCCTTCCATTCTTGAATGACTAGCACTTCTGGGATGTTTTGCAGTGAATACAGCCATTTACCAGACATCCATAATATATCTGGGAGGCTGAGTTCAAATATATTAGACGGAATTGGATTTAATATGTTCAAATCCTGAACAACAATTTTATGTAACGCGTTCTTTTTCACATTTTCAAATGTCAGCAGTTCCACAAGACCTAGTTTTCCTACCTCATCAGCAGAAGGAGGTAATTTCAGCCTTTTGATCTTGTTTGCAGGAGGAAGAGCCCGAATCTGTGTGATACATTTGATACCTCCCATACTGTGGAAAGTATTCAAACCATCAAGGATGGCAACATTAAAATCTGCATTGTCAAAAATATATTGACAGAATGTTCCTGTAGGAGTGGGTTTGTAGAAGTGTAGATGGTCGACAGTTCCAATTGTTGGGCATCATGATATGATGCACTGAATCCCATACCTGCCAGCAGATTCACCAAGTTTCTCGATCCAAACTTTCTGTGAATGAACAGAGCGATGCTATGCAGGATTGGAGATAGAAACGATAGAGGTCTAATGGTTGAGATGATGGCATGGGAAATGGCTGTTAACTTCTTCGTCACTTTCTCTTTATCCTTTCTTCTTCCTAAAAGAGAAGACAAGATTTGATTTGGCGGGTTGCAAAGAAGAGGAAAATTCTTGCTGATTGTGGAGTGCAAGAACATTACCAATACCTCATATAAACGTGTTTTTCAGAAAACAGTAGCACCGCACATTCTCACTCAGGGCCACCCTAGGGGACTTCAAAATCCAAAAAGACTTTCATAAATATTCTCCATTTAAAAAAATCACTGTACGCCATAGAGGCAATAGTGTCGCCAGGTATTCTGCTTTGAGGGGGCATGAACTATAACTCATTCCCTTATATTAATATAATAATAGTTGCTTTGACTTCTCAAAACAGTAAATAGACACGCTTGTTTTATAAAACACGACTTTTGCTCTATATTTGGAAATAATACACTAATTTTCGGAGTTTTTTGTAATTGTAATTTTAATCCGAGGAAAACTAAGAGTGTTCTTTTTTTTTGTACATGTCTTTGCTCAATATAACATGAAACATTATTTAAGCGTTCTTTTTTAGGAAGGGGGGTTGAGATCTGATTTGAGGGGCTAAAATCTCACTAAAAATGGCCTGGCGACGCCACTGCATAGGGGCATGGACAATATTGCGTTTGAAAGCTTTCTTTATTCTAATAAGAACGACATACTAACCATACAATTCGAATAAAAAGTACCTTGTCCAGAAAGTTTAGACCATATTTTTTCCTCCGTTCGTATATAATCTAATAGGATTGGGAAATATTTTTTCCCAGGTGAATATCAAATATATGGGAATGGAATTATGCAAACCTATCATCAATACTCTAATGTATTTTCCAGGGTACATTAAGGCGGCGTGCTCTTACCCAGGGCCGCTCTAGAAGGCCCTAAACTTCTACAAAGGGATTTTTAAAGAAAATTTTCCCGAAATTTTTTACAAATTTCCCTCTCCATGTATGTCATAGAGCCATGGACAAGGTTCCATTTAGCAAATGGCCTTGTTTTGAAGAGAATGACGTATTAATCATGCAATTAGGGTGAGTAGTGCTGACGCAGTAGCTACTTAACAAAGACTTTCCAAACTCCTGGAGAAATCCCATCGTTAAAAGAATTAAATCCCTCCCCCACCCTGTTGCCGACCCCTTACGCACGGGGACTTTTATTATGTTGTTTAAGACACTTTCCCCAACAATTGTGCCAAATTTCAGAACTACACGATTTTTTTTCTAACCAGGGTTTTTTGGCCTTCGTTGACTGGCCTAACAAACATTACAACGCAAAACAAAGTTATCTAAAAAGAAAATTAAAAATTGGTTAGCTTTTCAAGATGCTTATACATTACACGCACCAGTTCGTAAAGTTTTTGAACGTAAAAAGTATTATGTTAATGCACCAAATGAAACATTACAAATGGATTTAGCAGATATGCAAAATATTGCAAAGCATAATAATAATTATAAATATATATTATGTTGTATTGATATTTTTTCACGTTATGCATATTGTGTTCCGTTAAAAACAAAGAAAGGTCCTGAAATGGTAAAAGCAATAACAAAAATTTTTAAAAATTTCAAGTTACCTGTGTTTAACGTACGAACAGATTTAGGCGGTGAATTTTATAATCGTCATGTAAAACAATTGTTCAAAGAATATGAAATTAATCATTATAGTGTTCATTCCGAAATTAAATGCGCGTTAGCAGCACGTTTTATACGTACATTAAAAGAAAGATTGCATCGTTATTTTACTTCAACGAATACTTATCGTTATATTAATGTATTAGATCAAATTGTAAAAAATTATAATCACTCATACCATTCAAGTATTAAAATGGCACCTGCACAAGTAAATGATTCCAATGTGAATTAAGTGTGGGAAACATTATACGGGAATAAAAAGAATATAACGTAAATTTAGTCCGGGTGATTATGTACGTGTTAGTAAGTATAAACGCATATTGGAAAAAGGATATTTACCTAAATGGTCACAATAAATATTTATTGTAGATAAATGTATTAAATCTAATCCTGTCACTTACAAATTAAAAGATTGGAACGGTGAAGAAATTAAAGGAATATTTTATGCACAAGAATTACAAAAAGTATTTATAAGTTCAAAGAAGAGTTATCTAATTGAAAAAGTATTAAAAAGTAAAAATGGGTGGATGTATGTAAAATGTTTAGGATATCCATCAAGTATGTATTCGTGGATTACATCAGATTCTATTCAGACTGCAAGATGAATTCAAACGTTGCACATTACTCTTACATTACTATTCCTTCAAATTCCAGTAGTAAACTTTTTGATAATAATACTAAAGCTTCATTTCGCGTTAAATTACCACAACCTATTGATTTAAGTAATGGGAAATGGGGTATTGCATTAACACAAATTAATACTGCGTGAAGATTTTATAATGTTTGTGAACATGAAGAAGAATAATTACTAGTGTTATCGATGATAAAGTTGAACGTCATCATGTTCTAGTAACACCGTTATATTATTCTTCTATTGAATCTATTCTTCAGTTAATTCCTGAAAATGTTCGTATGTTACATTATTTACAAAATAAAAATCAAATTGAGATTAAACATTCTTTAAAATTAGTAGATCAATGTATGATTGGTATTACACCAAAGTTACAACATATTTTTGGATTTATTAATGAAAATACACATGATATTAAAAATGTAGTATACACAAAAGTTAAAAATGTTGATTTAATATTAACACCTGGTAAATTTCCATGTAATTTAGATTATAATATACCCAATACAATTAAGGTATGTGTTGATATTGTAAAACAACTACAAAATATTGGTCCGATAGTTCGAAAACTTAGTGTATATAATGTACAACACGGTCATGTAAAATCTTTTGTGTTTCACACACCGCATTATGTAAAAGTTGAAAAGAAATATTTTGATACGATAGAAGTAAACTTAAAACATGAACACGGACTAAAATTACCATTTCGTTTTGGAACTTCAAACCTAACACTTCACTTTAAACGAAAATGATTTCTGAAAGTATTGATGATAGTTTTTACATTACATTAGTTTCAAATGCTAGTGCAGATGTATATCCTACAAACAGTCCAACACATTTTATTAATCAATTAAAAAATAATATTCGTTTATCAGAATCCGATTGGCATGTAGGATTAAATGAAGTTCATATTCCATTAACATGTTATAATGTTGCCGAAGGTGAAAATGTTATAAGGTACAAATTTTAAAATGGGGTTCCTATGAAAAGTAAAATTCTTGTTGGATATTATTCATCCATTCATCATTTACTAGAAGAATTAAACGCAATATCGAGTTTTATAATTTTTAGTTTTTCAAATGTTGTACATGTTAACGTGTAGAATCAGTTACATTGTCGCCTACATTAGCTTCACAATTAGGTTTTTCTGAAAAATCAGATCTTGTTAAAAATATCTCGTTGATTCAAACAACCATACGTAGATATCGGATATCCACATCAAATTTTTATTTATACAGATATACAATATCAATTTTTAGGTGATACAAAAGCACCATTATTACGTATAGCAACAATCCCTGATATTAAATACGAAAAGTTCAAACAATTACCTTTGAAGATATTCATTATATGCCACTTCCAAAATTTTGTTTTAACACAATTGAAATACTATTAAAAGATCATGCAGGGCGAAATTTGCCATTTCGTTATGGGACACTGACCGTAACACTATATTTTAAACGCTCTCCTGCATTTGCTAAATAATCATAATAGTAGTAAAAGATGAGAGTAAGACGTGTTACTTATCACCGTGGACGTGGAATACCATATTTTTCAGGACCTGTATATCAAAGGAAACATGGTATAGGTAGTTTCTTTAAAGGATTATTTCGTTTTGCTCTACCATTTCTTAAACAAGGTGCAAAACTGTAGGACGTCAAGCATTACAAACCGGTATGCAAGTTGCGGGTGATGTATTAGAAAATCGCCCATTTTAAGAATCGGTTCGTGCACGTGTAAAAGAAGCTGGTAATAGTTTAAAGCCAAAAGCAATTAATAAAGTTGGTCAGTTGCTAACTGGTAACGGCAAGAGACGATCACGCAAGAGGAAAGCTCCTCCAATTGTAAAGTTTGGACCACCAACAAAACGTAAACATGTACACGACATCTTTTCATAATGGCGCTCCTAAATTCAAGTAGTTTTGCATGTTGTACCAATGAAATTGATTTCTTTTCTATACCAACGACACAAACAGCTATTGAAGCAACTACAAATGCTGAATATCGTCCTATTTCCACATTAACCTCAGAAGGACCTATTGAATTTGTTATTCCGGGAGAAACAAAGGAATTTATTCATCCTGCGTATCTATATCTTTATGTACGTTGTAAAATTACTAAAGCTGATGGTACAACTTTAGCTAATGATGATACTGTTGCACCCGTAAATAATTTCTTACATTCTTTATTTAGTCAAATTGATATTTCGTTCAATGATAAATTAGTTCTTCATCAGGATCTTATCCTTATCGTGCATACATTGAAACATTATTAAATTATTCTTATGATGCTTCTCAAACACATTTAGCATGTACCATGTGTCATAAATATACTGCAAAAAATTTTAATAAATTAGATAATACAAATGCCGGTTTTCAATAACATGTTAATAAGGTGAAAAATAGTAAATCTTTTGAAATGTATAGACGTCTTCATACTGATATTGTAAGTTTAGATCGTATACTCCCTAACAAAGTAAGTTTACGTGTAAAACTACATCGTAGTAAAGATAATTTTTGCTTAATGTCTCCTGAAAATACAAGCTATAAAGTTGCACTTGAAGAAGTTATTCTTCATGTACGACGTATTGATGTAGCTGCAGATTTAGCTATGCAATTAAATACACGAATGGGTTCGGAAACAGCCAAGTTACCTCTGACGAGAGTGGGAACAAGATCTTATACTATACCTGCACAAGTAAAGTCTTACAACATTGATAATCTTTTCCTGGGTAATGTTCCTAAAGGCCTGGTTATTGGTTTCATCTCCAACACAGCCTTCAATGGGAAATCACATCTTAACCCCTTTGAATTTCGAAACTTTAACGTTAACAAACTGCACTTACAAGTCGGCTCAAAATCATTTCCTCCCAACCCCCTCACCCTGATTTTAATAATAATTTATACCTTCTAAGTTACTATACTTTGATTTCAGGTACTGGTATATATTATCAAAATTATTCACATACTGTTACTCTTGATGAGTATCCAAACGGATATGCTCTGTATGCTTTTATTCTATCTCCAACAGGAACTTTACATGATAACACGTGGGATGTAGTACGCGATTTCCCTGTAAATTTAAAAGTATCATTTTCAGAAACTTTAACTGAACCTGTTACATGGATTGTGTACGCGCAATTCGATTCTTTAGCAGAGGTAGACAAAGACAGAAATATTTATATTGATAACACCTGATTTATTCAGTTGAGTAGAATGAGGGTTGTTGTACACTTCTCGGCGTATCATGATAACGAAGATGACTTTATTGTAAAAGAGCTAGCCATTGTAAATTCTGACGTTCCGTTTTTCCAAAATTAGATTTTTGAACCACCATTTCCTTTAAATAAGTTAGCTGAGCCAATCGTAAGTACAAACAAATATCTAGGTGAGAATGTATATGGCATTACCTGGCACGAAGGCGATGTAGAATATTCCCATCTTAAGGAAATACTTCAAACATATTGTTCAAATACTACAACCATATACACATACGGAATAAATATAAAGTTTTTTCTTCAAGAAATTCTTCAAAGAGAAGTTACAAATTTAGAAGAAATAAACTGTCCAAAGTATACTGCATTAAGTTTTCACGTTCATCGGTGTGCACATAATAAGCATCGTTTCGGACAATATAGGTGCAGTGTTCATGAAGTATTACTGTATAGTGAATATGTGAAAGTGTATGACTGTGTGTTACATGTGAATAACAGTGATAATTACATACCTACTACAATTAAAAATAATAATCTTCATCATGTATAGTGACGAATTGTTAAAAGTGTTACTAGGTGATAAAGTAACTAGTGCAAGTGGTACTGGAATTTACCCTATTGACAAACTTCCTGTAACGGTAAAACCTCCTGCTGCACTTGTGATTAATCTTGATACATCTGATTCTGCTGGTTCCCACTGGGTTGCAGTGTACATCAATAAGAAAAAACATGGTTTCTATTTTGACAGCCTTGCTATGGACATTCCCAAGGAAATAATTTTTTTTGGCGAAAAATACTAAAATGTACTTTACAAATAATCATCAATATCAACATGATAATTCTGTTATGTGGATATTTTTTGTATTTTTTTGCATCATATTATTCGCACTCAATCATTTCAAAAGTGTTTAAAAATGTTTAAGAAAAATTTGAAAAAGAATGATGACATCATTTATAAACATGTGAACACATTTTTTAAAAAAAAGAAAACACTTTTTTTATTTTTTTATTATATATTTACAATTTTTTAATCATATATACATTTTTTTTAATTTGCAATAAATTTTTAAAACTTACATCCCAGCATTTTATTTACAATTCTTAAAAACATTACAACCTTGATAATGCATTAGTTAATGCTGTTGATCTTTCATATTTCCACCAATAATTCAACTGTTGTGCATTACGATATGCACATCCTGATTTCTTTACAATAGTTGTGTGAAAAGAACAATATTCATTAAATGTATTTCCACATAATTCATTTAATGGACAATGTTTTGTTTCTAAATCAATGACATTATCTAATTTAAATATTCTTTTAATCCAAAGAGATTTCTCTAAACCTTTACAATAAAAGGTTGAATTCTTTGCGCATAATTGATATACAAGGTTTCGTATGCATGATACAGTATATCCAGTTTTGCTATTCCATTTCAAACCATGTAAATTTAATGTTAACCAGTCAATTTGTTTTTGACATCCTAATGATAATAAATTATATTCTACTGGTGATTTTACCAAGCAATGAAAATTTACTGTATCATCGCATGCAGTTAAACAAAACTCACGATTGATAAATTCGTATTCAGACATTTTAAAACCTTGAATATCGATAGTATACTGATTTACACATAGTGAAATTTCATTTGTATGAAAAATAAAAAACGGAATTATCTGTCCAACAAATTCTGTATGTTGTAAAAGATCACAAGTTTTATGCATAAAGCATAAAAATGAGATTTCACTATGTTCTTGTTCAAACACTTCAAAGAGTTGAGTTGATTTCAGTTTAGCGTCCCGTTCAGCAGCGAGGCTATAGAGACGTGGACCTACTGATTAACGTGGAATCCGAACCACATGAGCTCCCGCCGGGAATCGAACCCGGGTCTCCCACGCCAAAGGCGCGTACGCTAACCGCTTAGCCACGGAGGAGCTCCAAACACTTCAAAGAGTTGACTAAGAGTTTTATCAAGAGATAAATACTTCACTGCAAATGTTCCAGTATTATGAAAATGTGCACATTCATGAGGAAGATTTAACTTGCATTCCATGTATTCCATTGGATTATTGTTGTGTAAGTATACTTTTATAGTTTTAAATACACAGTTTACATTAATGTTTTCACCACTACATAGCACACATGAAACACTAGCACTATTCGAATACATTTTTTCAATCTGAAATATTCGCTTTCCGTTTCTTTTCTTATGAAAATCTCTAGTAATTCCGGTAAATAGTCTGCATCACTTAATAATTATACATAGGCATCATAAAATTTTTCTCTTGTTAATAGTCCGATAATATGCGTGTTTGTATACAAATAAAACACATCATCTTGAACACTAGGACTTGCTATAATACTCCAAGCGCGGATTTCCAATAATTCTGGACGCACAGTCATACAGTAATGAGCAAAATCATGATTAGATCCTGCCGTACATCCCTCACACATTAGTGCTTCATTAAAATTCCATTTTTCAATAGCCTTCTTTATACATTCGCGATCCACTTTTTCAGTATTACAACAACAATCTAAAGACCAAAATCATGATGTTCTTGATAATACAACTGGAGATGATGGTGGTGTTGGTGAAACTGTTAGCACGGTGATTCTATCGCATCAAAATCATATTCCTCATCTGACGATGATTCGCATATTTCTGTTTCAATATCGGATATTGCTTCAGTCTTAACTTCGTAGCGGTCATCCTTCTCAAACAAATGCATGGTGTCTCTATATAAATATTTCTCCCTATAGTCCGTATTTAAAGTATTTTCATACCCGCAAGGTAATCACGTGTTCAACATTCGCAACACCAAAGTTTTTTTCTATTCTCAAATACCATACGAACATGTTTCAACATGTTCACCTACCGCGTCTCCAATCTTTCTTTTCTATTCTTCGCCGCCAATCTCTTTTGTTCACCTACCGCGGCACCAAAGTTATTTTTATTAGTCTGTCTCCAATCTGTGATGTTTATCTTCCACGTCCGCAATCTTTCTTTTGTGTTTTTCGCCGACAATGTCTTTTGTTCACCTACCGCGGCACCAAAGTTATTTTTATTAGTCTGTCTCCAATCTGTGATGTTTATCTTCCACGTCCGCAATCTTTCTTTTATGTTTTTTGCCGACAATGTCTTTGTTCACCTACCGCAGCACCAAAGTTATTTTTATTAATGTGTTCCCCATTCTGTGATGTTTACCAAACGTGTCAACGGTCTTCCTTTGTATTTGAATTCAAGTTTCAACACCGCCCTGCAAGCACACAACATCATCTTCACTCCTACCCAACCGGTTTTCCAAACCGCTCAAAACATTCAGTTTGTCTCTTAAGTTCACCAGCAAAAGACGTACGAAAACCATGCTCTGTATACGCATATTTACCAATACGCTTCTAATGAAGCAAACCAATAAATAATTACCATTAAGCTTTTTAATATGCTCACACTGTTCGAGTAATCAATACGAAAAAATTAAAATAAAAATAAGGTCCCGCATAAATAAATATTTCCCACCCATCATAGAGCGTTCACCTCTGGTGCTAAGGGTCCCGAGTTCAATCCCAGCCTCCACCAAGTAAACTTTCATAATATATAAAACAACAACAAAACAAAATAATTAACAACAACAACAACAACTTTCCATGGGAAAGGAAATAATTAAAAGATTTCATTTTTTCCAAATTACATATATCAATTTCAGTTTCTATTAGTCAAAACCATCTGTATAATACGAGATTCGAACGGGGGTCTTGTATAATACAAAGATCATATGCAGGTACTTCAATAATGTAAATATGTTCAATATTATTAATTTAATCAGTGCTACGGAAGAAAGTGCTACGGAATAACGTTCCATAATATGTACCAATATTCTAATTTACTAACACATGCTCAGATTTAATTCAAATAGTCCCAATTAAAATTCAAATTTAAATTTTTATTATTGTTTTTAAAAATATCCAATATACAAACGTGTACATACACGTATTCACACTCAAAAAGAGGACACGAACTTTCCAAAAACAAACCGACCATATAACGGTTATGTAATCAACATCCTAATGACCTAACGGTCCATGTGGCAACACATCCATTAAAGGAGGATGTAATAGCACCTTAATTACGTAATGTACCGTTAACATTTTTCCTTTCGGGTTTACCTGTTTGTCAAAGTCTACTGGTGATCATTCATGTCAATACCACTGGGACATACAGGTCTCACGTAAAAATATCAGTGGGATACATAAATATCAGTATCAGTGGGAGTATCAGTGGGTCCCACGTAAAAATATCAGTGGGAGTTCGCATTTTTCATATGCTCTGAATTATTAATCCTACCTTATACGTTTTTCCTCCTCACTATAAAACTTACTGCACTTTGCATATTGTTTGTAAGAACATTAATTTAACTTTATGGAAAATGTATTTAGGCCCTAAATGTCCTGTTTCTCATTTAAACTGTTACACTTTTCAAACTTTAAAATCTCGCTCTACTACCCGTTTCATATTGTAGACTTACGATTACTTAAACAACAATTTTAAAAGAATTTACAGTGTTTTGAGAATGTACACCAATGGAAATAAAGGGAATTTTCAAGAAGAAGAATGAAGAGAATTTCTTTTTCTAACTCTTTCTGTCTAACATGGGGGAGAAAAAGCGCCCGGTCCCTTGTTTCAAAGAGAAAGATGAATCGGGAATTGAGAATTTTTTCACATTATTATAAAAAACAAAATTTAGTTCATATAATCAGTGTTGTTGGATGTTTTCACAGTCTGAAAGTGAGGGGGCAAAACGAGTATCTTGCCCCCTTTGAAAATTTCAGGGGGAAACTGCCCCCTTCGGTTTCGGCGCCCTTGATGATGGGTATACTACGGAAGGTAAAGTGGTGTTGTGTCAAGTGTGTGATAAAAAAAAATGGATGTTCAATGAAATCTCAGTTAGAACAACATGTACGAAGTGCACTCCATGCAAGAAATAAAAATTTGAGAACTGCAAAAAACAGGTACTCTTGACACAAATGCATCAAGATACTTCAGTGAGTAAGTTTTTCAAAGACTTGTGTCGAGCAATGATAGCAGCAAACATTCATTCGAACAAAGTTCAAGTGCTAAAGTACCGTGCTTTTCTGGAGAAGTAAGGCGGGCGTCGAATACCTGACGAATCCACTCTTCGAAAGTGTTATCTCTAAGTTTGTTATAGAGACGCTATATATACCATTAGGGCAGAAATAGGTAATTCATATATTTGGATTTCTGTGGACGAAACAACAGACGTTTTGGGACGTTATGTAGCAAATTTAGTGATTGGAAAGTTAAGTGAAGATGCTCCATCTAAATCCTATCTTTTTGCGAGTAAATTGCTGGAACGCACGAATCATTCCACGATTACTCGCTTTGTAAACGATGGCTTTAAAGTGTTATGGACGGCAGGAGTTCAGGAAGAAAAATTCCTTGTTCTCTATACAGACAGTGCAGCGTACATGTTAAAAGCGGCTAGAGCACTTAAAGTTTATTACTCTCACTTAATTCATTTCACCTGTATGGCCCATGCTCTTCAGCGTGTTGCTGAAGAGGTGAGAGACAACTTTTGCGAAGTAACTCAACTAGTTTCTTCCACGAAAAAAAAAAATCGAGTTTACCAGAGATCAACTGCCAGACGTGCCACTTGCTCCGGAGCCTGTGCTAACGCGATGGGGTACTTGGATACAGGCAGTACATTTCTACAATGAACATTTTAAAAAAAATTAAGCCTGTTGTTCATTCATTTCCATCGGAGTCTGCTGTGTCAGTTGGCATTGCTCAGAAACTGTTTAATGACTCAAAAGTAGTGTGTGATATCGCATACATAGACAGCAATTTTGGTTGGCTACCTACAAGCTTTAAAAAGCTAGAGACTGTCGGGTGGGCTCTTCCATGGAAATCATAGAGGATGCAAAGAGACTGCGGCAAGGTGTGTGTGGAGATGTAGGAGAAAAAGTTCGAAAGAAACTAAATGCAATGCTGGAAAGAAACCCGGATTACGATATTGACAGTGTGTGAGATTCTCAGTGGTGAAACAAGAACCCCCTGAAGATATTTCCCCAACTACATCCCCCTGTTGAAATACGCTCCTGTTACCTCGTGTGATGTGGAGAGATCATTCTCTGCATACAAGAATATTTTATCCGATCGCCGACAAAACTTTACTTCTGATAACACTAGTTAACAAATTTAAACTTTTTGTTTGTTACATGAGAAAAATCACCTGATCTTAAAGGAATTTTTTGCGCTGAATTCGAATATGCAATCGGTTTCTCTCCATCACGTACAGTTTTCCCGTAACAGAGGGATTTTCGGGAAATTCCCTCAAAAATTTCCCTTTTTCAGATATTTTATTCCCCTAGCTCCCCTTACATATAGTAACATAGAAATTATACCTAAGTATACCTTGATTTATATTTAATAAACCCTAAAAGTTTCGTAAAAATCGCTTTGTTCTTTCTAGAGAAATAAATATATTTGTATGTATACTGTGTGCACTGTTTATTGCACCTGATAGTAATGCTTTCAGATCTCCTGAGTTGGGGTAAAAACGATTTGCTTTATTACTGCAAACACAGACATAAAAATGAATATTTACAATAGTCAACAACACTCTTGTATTGTTCTCTGTAAATTAGAAACGTGTATAAAAATAGAATGTACTTCCAACGTATATTTTTTTTAAACGTACAGTATATGTATATCTTAATACATATATATACAATTCTCCAAGTTTTTTCGTTTTGTTCATGAAATGGTTATCAATATTTGTTATCAAATGTAACAGAATGCAAAAGAACTTCCACTTCCCGAGCCCCCTACCAACTGGGAAGAGATATGGCCAAAAGACTCTGATGATGATCATGACCTTGATGAACCATCGACATCAACATGTACATCCAAGGATCCAACGTTCATCCCTGACTGTCTTCGCGAGCCACATTTCATCCGGCAATGTGAACTTAATGACCTAGTCCGTGATTTGCACCTGACAAAACAAGAGGCGGGACTTCTGGGATCAAGGCTCCAGCAGTGGAACTTATTGGATGCAGAAACGAACATATCAGTGTACAGGAAAAGGCATGTTTAATTTTCAAGCTATTTCTCAATGCAAGATAATGTGTGCGTATGTAGGGATATAAATGGGTTGATGGCGGAGCTAGAAATTCCTTACGTTCCAGAAGAATGGAGGTTATTTATCGACGCGTCAAAGGTCAGCCTTAAAGCTGTCCTTTTACATAATGGAAATAAAAAAACCTTCTATACCACTTGCGCACTCAGTGAAGATTAAGGAATCCTATGACACCATGTCAACTTTGCTAAATCTTATAAATTACAAGGACCATTGTTGGCAAATATGTTGTGATCTCAAGGTAGTTGGTATTTTATTAGGACTGCAGTGCGGTTACACGAAGTACCAATGTTTTTTATGTTTATGGGATAGCCGAGCTGATGACAAACATTATGAAGTGAAGGAATGGGAACCTAGAGTGAATTACGTACCTGGAGAATGCAACGTCAAATACGCTCCTTTGGTAGATCCTAATAAGATATTACTACCGCCACTTCATATCAAGTTAGGACTTATGAAAAACTTTGTCAAAGCCATGGACACATCTGGTGAAGGTTTCAAGTATTTGCGAGATAAGTTCCCTAACCTGAGTGATGCTAAGATTTCAGCGGGAGTGTTTATTGGTCCCCAAATTAGGAAATTAATGCTTGATGATAGCTTTGACAGCAAGTTAAACAGTGCTGAGCTAGCTGCCTGGACAGCATTTAAGTGTGTTGTGCGCAACTTTCTGGGCAAAAAATCGTACATGAGAGTTACACAGAAATCGTACAGGACATGATACAGAAATACAAAGAGTTGGGTTGTAGGATGTCTTTAAAAATCCACTTTTTGCACTCCCACCTCAGCTTCTTTCCTGCTAACCTAGGTGCTCTCAGCGACGAACAGGGGGAAAGATTCCACCAAGATATAATGGCAATGGAGAAAAGGTACCAGGGACGATGGGATCCTTCAATGATGGGGGACTATTGTTGGGGTCTTGCTAGAGAATGCAACATTTCTTACAAAAGAAGGAAGTAGTGTACGTTTTTGTAACCCAATGGAAGTTTCATATATTGTGATAGTTTTGATTGTCTTTTCATGACCTTTTGGTACATTTGTATTATTGTTTATTGTAAATTGTCACACTTGTAAATTATATTGTATTATATTTTATATATGTGTTTGTGGTAATAAAGCAAAACGTTTTACCTCAACTTAAGAGATCTGAAAGCATTACTATAAGGTGCAATAAACAGTACACACAGTATACATACAAACATATTTATTTCTCTAGAAAGAATAAAGCGATTATTACGAAACTTGGAGGGTTTGTTAAATATGAATCAAAGTATACTTAGGTATAATTTCTATGTTAGTATATGCAAGGGGACAAGATCTTGGGGTGTAAAATAAACGAAAAGGGAAATTTTTGAGGGATTTTCCCGAAAATCCCTGTGTTACGGGAAAATCGTACGTGATGGAGAAAAACCGAGTGCATATTCGAATTTAGCGCAAAAAGTTCCTTTAAGAACAGGTATTTCCTTTTATGTAACAAAACCTTTGTTAACTAGTGTAATTCGGAAATGTACCTTGTAACCCATTGTGCAACAACACACAGTTGAACTGCAGTCATACTTTCCCATCAAATGTTGTATCAAACTTTCCTTGACGGTAATTTGGTCAAATAAGTTGGTTACTGCTGCTTGTAGACGATCCAAGAAAGCTTGAACAAGACCATTCAATACTTCAAGTTTATACATTCAAAGGAGTATTTGTTCAAGACACTTGAACAAAAGTCTCGAATGGATTTGAAACAACTTTTACACGATCATAGAGATATTGAATCTGTTTTATATTCTTGTTAATAGATGGCAGTCCAAAACAAGTGACTGTAACTCTGAAAACAAATGAAAGCGAATCTGCGTACTGATTTAGTTCAGACCTGCGCATGAATAGCTATAATATTAGCATAGTTTTCGTAACTTTTTGCAGGCATTTGTGATTTAATAGATTATATTAAATAATTTAGAAAACAGGTCAATCATTTTTGCATCAATCCCATCGAATTTTCACTAAGTATTTTGTCCCTTTTACATTAAATGTGGGTTAGGTTAGCTGACGTTAAAAAAGTAAAGTGCTGCTTAGGTATAAAACCGTTCCCTATACTAAGCTTTTTTTTTAAAAAAAATAAATCTGATTCTTCAAATGGCGTGCTGATGACAGAACCACACTAAAAAGAAAAAAAATCGAACTGTTTCATAAAATTGTGTGTGTCACAAAGCAACGACTGCCTTTTGATGTTATTTATGCTCTGGCATCGAAGACTGTTTAAAGAAAAGGCTGAAATCACAGAAAACCAAACGAAACAATGATAATATTTTTTCAGTTACTGGACTTACCACCCATATCTGCATTAGACTTTCTTCACAAATCTATCCCATATTTGGTACTGGTTAAGAATAACCCGTCAAACGAATAGTAATTTTACTGTTAAAATGTGTGAGTGCGAATGAAGAAGGATTGTCTGAGATACCGTAATAATTCCCACTGTTCGAAGAAGCCTGTATAATGTAGGAAACCAATATTTTTTGTTTAGAAGTTTAATGTTACCAGTATCATTACTAAGGCTATAGTTCAGTTCAAATGAGTGAATATGATGTCAAGGATTTGTTGCACTATTCTCATTTATCCATTATTCTTATTCTTATGTTCCTTGCACTATAACCTCCGTCAATGACACGCCTGCTTCGCACGGACGTACTCTCTCATGAACCCCCTTCAATGCTCCTGCCCTGACACTGTTAAATAGCATTCTCGAGATTATTATTATTATTATTATTATTATTATTATTATTATTATTATTATTATTATTATTATTTGCACTGTCTTGTATGTAGCATATGCTAGGATGTACATTTGTACCTTACGGGCAAGCACTGGTAAAATTAATCTGCACACGTGAAAGCAACCTCTACCTTAAGAAATAACTTCTGAAATACTACCTGTGGATTTCGTGATAAAACAATTAGATTACAATAGGATAACATGTAATCATTTCTACAATACTGCAGTTTGCGAGCATATTATCAATCTGTACGCAATTATTTGATATCAGAGATTAATAACAGTACAAAACGTCTTATTAAGTCAAAAAGAGTCAATTTTATATATGAGGTTATATATAAGGTTCTTCAATATCTCTGAGTAGTTTGAAGCTGAGCCATTAGATAGTGCAACTCTCGGCCAATAGAAGTATATTAGAAAATTTAAAAAAAAAATCTACTGAAACACAATAACTACTCTCTTCAAAGCAATAATAAAACCAAACTTAGAACATTATCACACCTCAACATTATCTAGTGCATTATTCGCGCAAATTTTTGATTTAGTCATTATTTCCATTCTTACAAGCGCTCATTTTTGAAAACGCGGAACACGATACCTCAGTCAGTAATTCACCAATGGATCTCAAATCATGCAGACATATGTACTAATACAACATCTAGTGCATTATCCGTTCAAAATTTTGATTTCCTTATTATTTCCATTGTTGTGAGCACTCCATTGTTAAAAATCCTGGACACGATATCTCGGTCAGTAATTCACCAATGGACGTCAAATCACGCAGACGTATGTACTAACACGTCATCTAGTGCATTATTCGTGCAAAATTTGGATTTCCTAATTATTTCCATTGTTGTGATCACTCCTTTGTTGAAAACGCTGGACACGATATCTCAGCCAGAAATACACCAATGGATGTCAAATCATGCAGACATATGTGCTAATACAACGTCTAGTGCATTATCCGTGCAAAATTTTGATTTCCTAATTATTTCCATTGTTGTGATCATTCGATTGTTGAAAACGCTGGACACGATATCTCAGTCAGTAATTCACCAATGGATCTCAAATCATGCAGACATATGTACTAATACAACATCTAGTGCATTATCCGTTCAAAATTTTGATTTCCTTATTATTTCCATTGTTCTGAGCACTCCATTCTTAAAAACCCTGGACACGATATCTCGGTCAGTAATTCACCAATGGATGTCAAATCACGCAGACGTATGCACTAACACGTCATCTAGTGCATTATTCGTGCAAAATTTTGATTTCCTAAATATTTCCATTGTTGTGATCACTCGATTGTTGAAAACGCTGGACACGATATCTGAGTAATTCACCAATGGACTCAAATCATGCAGACATATGTACTAATACAACATCTAGGGCATTATCCATGCAAAATTTTGATTTCCTTATTTCCATTGTTGTGAGCACTCCATTGTTGAAAACGCTGGACACCATATCTCAGTCAGTAATTCTCAAATGGATGTCAAATCACGCAGACATATCTACTAATACAACGTCTCGTGCATTGTCCGTACAAAATGTTGATTTCCTAATTATTTCTATTCTTGTGAGCACTCCATTATTGAAAACACTGGACACTATATCTCAGTCAGTAATACACCAATGGAAGACATGAGTACTAATACAACATCTAGTGCATTATCCGTGCAAAATTTTGATTTCCTAATTATTTCCATTGTTGTGAGCACTCAATTGTTGAAAACGCTGGACATCATATCTCAGTCAATAATTCACTAATTGATGTCACATCACGCAGACGTATGTACTAGTACATCATCTGGTGCATTATTTGTGCAAAATTTTGGTTTTCTAATTATTTCCATTGTTGTGAGCACTCAATTGTTGAAAACGCTGGGCAGAATATCTCGGTCAGTAATTCACCATGGGATCTCAGATCACGCAGACTTATGTACCAATACATCATCTAGTGCATTATTCGTGCAAAATTTTGATTTCCTAATTATTTCCATTGTTGTGATCACTCGATGGTTGAAAACTCTGGACACCATATCTCAGTCAGTAATTCACCAATGGATCTCAAATCACGCAGACGTATGTACTAATACATCATCTAGTGCATTATCCGTGCACAATTTTGATTTTCCTATTATTTCCATTGTTCTGAGCACGCCATTGTTGGAAACGATGGACACGATATCTCAGTCAGTAATTCACCAACGGATCCCAAATCATGCAGACATATGTACTAATACAACATCTAGTGCATTATCCGCGCAAAATTTTGATTTCCTTCTTATTTCCATTGTTGTGAGCACTCTATTGTTGAAAACTCTGGACACCATATCTCAGTCAGTAATTCACCAATGGATGTCACATCACGCAGACATATGTATTAATACAGCATCTATTGCATTATCCGTGCAAAATGTTGATTTCCTAATTATTTCTATTGTTGTGAGCACTCCATTGTTGAAAACTCTGGACACCATATCTCAGTCAGTAATTCACCAATGGATGTTACATCACGCAAATGTATGTACCAGTACATCATCTAGTGTATTATTCGTGCAAAATTTTGATTTTCTAATTATTTCCATTGTTGTGAGCACTCAATTGTTGAAAACGCTGGGCAGGATATCTCGGTCAGTAATTCACCAATGGATCTCAAATCAGGCAGACGTATGTACTAATAAAACGTTTAGTGCATTATTGATGCCAAATTTTTATTTCCTAATTATTTCCATTGTTGTGAGCACTGCATTGTTGAAAATGCTGGACATCATATCTCAGTCAATAATTCACTAATGGATGTCACATCACGCAGACGTATGTACTAGTACATCATCTGGTGCATTATTTGTGCAAAATGTTGATTTCCTAATTATTTCCATTGTTGTGAGCACTCAATTGTTGAAAACGCTGGGCAGAATATCTCGGTCAGTAATTCACCATGGGATCTCAGATCGCGCAGACTTATGTACCAATACATCATCTAGTGCATTATTCGTGCAAAATTTTGATTTCCTAATTATTTCCATTGTTGTGATCACTCGATGGTTGAAAACTCTGGACACCATATCTCAGTCAGTAATTCACCAATGGATCTCAAATCACGCAGACGTATGTACTAATACATCATCTAGTGCATTATCCGTGCACAATTTTGATTTTCCTATTATTTCCATTGTTCTGAGCACGCCATTGTTGGAAACGATGGACACGATATCTTAGTCAGTAATTCACCAACGGATCCCAAATCATGCAGACATATGTACTAATACAACATCTAGTGCATTATCCGCGCAAAATTTTGATTTCCTTCTTATTTCCATTGTTGTGAGCACTCTATTGTTGAAAACTCTGGACACCATATCTCAGTCAGTAATTCACCAATGGATGTCACATCACGCAGACATATGTATTAATACAGCATCTATTGCATTATCCGTGCAAAATGTTGATTTCCTAATTATTTCTATTGTTGTGAGCACTCCATTGTTGAAAACTCTGGACACCATATCTCAGTCAGTAATTCACCAATGGATGTTACATCACGCAAATGTATGTACCAGTACATCATCTAGTGTATTATTCGTGCAAAATTTTGATTTTCTAATTATTTCCATTGTTGTGAGCACTCAATTGTTGAAAACGCTGGGCAGGATATCTCGGTCAGTAATTCAGCAATGGATCTCAAATCAGGCAGACGTATGTACTAATAAAACGTTTAGTGCATTATTGATGCCAAATTTTGATTTCCTAATTATTTCCATTGTTGTGAGCACTCAATTGTTGAAAACGCTGGACACGATATCTCAGTCAGTAATTTTCCAATGGATGTCAAATCAGGCAGACATATGTACTAATACAACGTCTCGTGCATTATCCGTACAAAATGTTGATTTCCTAATTATTTCCATTGTTGTGAGCACTCCATTGTTGAAAACGCTGGACACCATATCTCAGTCAGTAATTCTCAAATGGATGTCAAATCACGCAGACATATCTACTAATACAACGTCTCGTGCATTGTCCGTACAAAATGTTGATTTCCTAATTATTTCTATTCTTGTGAGCACTCCATTATTGAAAACACTGGACACTATATCTCAGTCAGTAATACACCAATGGAAGACATGAGTACTAATACAACATCTAGTGCATTATCCGTGCAAAATTTTGATTTCCTAATTATTTCCATTGTTGTGAGCACTCAATTGTTGAAAACGCTGGACATCATATCTCAGTCAATAATTCACTAATGGATGTCACATCACGCAGACGTATGTACTAGTACATCATCTGGTGCATTATTTGTGCAAAATTTTGGTTTTCTAATTATTTCCATTGTTGTGAGCACTCAATTGTTGAAAACGCTGGGCAGAATATCTCGGTCAGTAATTCACCATGGGATCTCAGATCACGCAGACTTATGTACCAATACATCATCTAGTGCATTATTCGTGCAAAATTTTGATTTCCTAATTATTTCCATTGTTGTGATCACTCGATGGTTGAAAACTCTGGACACCATATCTCAGTCAGTAATTCACCAATGGATCTCAAATCACGCAGACGTATGTACTAATACATCATCTAGTGCATTATTCGTGCACAATTTTGATTTTCCTATTATTTCCATTGTTCTGAGCACGCCATTGTTGGAAACGATGGACACGATATCTCAGTCAGTAATTCACCAACGGATCCCAAATCATGCAGACATATGTACTAATACAACATCTAGTGCATTATCCGCGCAAAATTTTGATTTCCTTCTTATTTTCATTGTTGTGAGCACTCTATTGTTGAAAACTCTGGACACCATATCTCAGTCAGTAATTCATCAATGGATGTCACATCACGCAGACATATGTATTAATACAGCATCTATTGCATTATCCGTGCAAAATGTTGATTTCCTAATTATTTCTATTGTTGTGAGCACTCCATTGTTGAAAACTCTGGACACCATATCTCAGTCAGTAATTCACCAATGGATGTTACATCACGCAAATGTATGTACCAGTACAACATCTAGTGTATTATTCGTACAAAATTTTGATTTCTAATTATTTCCATTGTTGTGAGCACTCAATTGTTGAAAACGCTGGGCAGGATATCTCGGTCAGTAATTCACCAATGGATCTCAAATCAGGCAGACGTATGTACTAATAAAACGTTTAGTGCATTATTGATGCCAAATTTTGATTTCCTAATTATTTCCATTGTTGTGAGCACTGCATTGTTGAAAACGCTGGACATCATATCTCAGTCAATAATTCACTAATGGATGTCACATCACGCAGACGTATGTACTAGTACATCATCTGGTTCATTATTTGTGCAAAATGTTGATTTCCTACTTATTTCCATTGTTGTGAGCACTCAATTGTTGAAAACGCTGGGCAGAATATCTCGGTCAGTAATTCACCATGGGATCTCAGATCGCGCAGACTTATGTACCAATACATCATCTAGTGCATTATTCGTGCAAAATTTTGATTTCCTAATTATTTCCATTGTTGTGATCACTCGATGGTTGAAAACTCTGGACACCATATCTCAGTCAGTAATTCACCAATGGATCTCAAATCACGCAGACGTATGTACTAATACATCATCTAGTGCATTATCCGTGCACAATTTTGATTTTCCTATTATTTCCATTGTTCTGAGCACGCCATTGTTGGAAACGATGGACACGATATCTCAGTCAGTAATTCACCAACGGATCCCAAATCATGCAGACATATGTACTAATACAACATCTAGTGCATTATCCGCGCAAAATTTTGATTTCCTTCTTATTTCCATTGTTGTGAGCACTCTATTGTTGAAAACTCTGGACACCATATCTCAGTCAGTAATTCACCAATGGATGTCACATCACGCAGACATATGTATTGATACAGCATCTATTGCATTATTTGTGCAAAATGTTGATTTCCTAATTATTTCTATTGTTGTGAGCACTCCATTGTTGAAAACTCTGGACACCATATCTCAGTCAGTAATTCACCAATGGATGTTACATCACGCAAATGTATGTACCAGTACATCATCTAGTGTATTATTCGTGCAAAATTTTGATTTTCTAATTATTTCCATTGTTGTGAGCACTCAATTGTTGAAAACGCTGGGCAGGATATCTCGGTCAGTAATTCAGCAATGGATCTCAAATCAGGCAGACGTATGTACTAATAAAACGTTTAGTGCATTATTGATGCCAAATTTTGATTTCCTAATTATTTCCATTGTTGTGAGCACTCAATTGTTGAAAACGCTGGACACGATATCTCAGTCAGTAATTTTCCAATGGATGTCAAATCAGGCAGACATATGTACTAATACAACGTCTCGTGCATTATCCGTACAAAATGTTGATTTCCTAATTATTTCCATTGTTGTGAGCACTCCATTGTTGAAAACGCTGGACACCATATCTCAGTCAGTAATTCTCAAATGGATGTCAAATCACGCAGACATATCTACTAATACAACGTCTCGTGCATTGTCCGTACAAAATGTTGATTTCCTAATTATTTCTATTCTTGTGAGCACTCCATTATTGAAAACACTGGACACTATATCTCAGTCAGTAATACACCAATGGAAGACATGAGTACTAATACACCATCTAGTGCATTATCCGTGCAAAATTTTGATTTCCTAATTATTTCCATTGTTGTGAGCACTCAATTGTTGAAAACGCTGGACATCATATCTCAGTCAATAATTCACTAATGGATGTCACATCACGCAGACGTATGTACTAGTACATCATCTGGTGCATTATTTGTGCAAAATTTTGGTTTTCTAATTATTTCCATTGTTGTGAGCACTCAATTGTTGAAAACTCTGGGCAGAATATCTCGGTCAGTAATTCACCATGGGATCTCAGATCACGCAGACTTATGTACCAATACATCATCTAGTGCATTATTCGTGCAAAATTTTGATTTCCTAATTATTTCCATTGTTGTGATCACTCGATGGTTGAAAACTCTGGACACCATATCTCAGTCAGTAATTCACCAATGGATCTCAAATCACGCAGACGTATGTACTAATACATCATCTAGTGCATTATTCGTGCACAATTTTGATTTTCCTATTATTTCCATTGTTCTGAGCACGCCATTGTTGGAAACGATGGACACGATATCTCAGTCAGTAATTCACCAACGGATCCCAAATCATGCAGACATATGTACTAATACAACATCTAGTGCATTATCCGCGCAAAATTTTGATTTCCTTCTTATTTTCATTGTTGTGAGCACTCTATTGTTGAAAACTCTGGACACCATATCTCAGTCAGTAATTCATCAATGGATGTCACATCACGCAGACATATGTATTAATACAGCATCTATTGCATTATCCGTGCAAAATGTTGATTTCCTAATTATTTCTATTGTTGTGAGCACTCCATTGTTGAAAACTCTGGACACCATATCTCAGTCAGTAATTCACCAATGGATGTTACATCACGCAAATGTATGTACCAGTACAACATCTAGTGTATTATTCGTACAAAATTTTGATTTCTAATTATTTCCATTGTTGTGAGCACTCAATTGTTGAAAACGCTGGGCAGGATATCTCGGTCAGTAATTCACCAATGGATCTCAAATCAGGCAGACGTATGTACTAATAAAACGTTTAGTGCATTATTGATGCCAAATTTTGATTTCCTAATTATTTCCATTGTTGTGAGCACTGCATTGTTGAAAACGCTGGACACCATATCTCAGTCAATAATTCACTAATGGATGTCACATCACGCAGACGTATGTACTAGTACATCATCTGGTTCATTATTTGTGCAAAATGTTGATTTCCTAATTATTTCCATTGTTGTGAGCACTCAATTGTTGAAAACGCTGGGCAGAATATCTCGGTCAGTAATTCACCATGGGATCTCAGATCGCGCAGACTTATGTACCAATACATCATCTAGTGCATTATTCGTGCAAAATTTTGATTTCCTAATTATTTCCATTGTTGTGATCACTCGATGGTTGAAAACTCTGGACACCATATCTCAGTCAGTAATTCACCAATGGATCTCAAATCACGCAGACGTATGTACTAATACATCATCTAGTGCATTATCCGTGCACAATTTTGATTTTCCTATTATTTCCATTGTTCTGAGCACGCCATTGTTGGAAACGATGGACACGATATCTCAGTCAGTAATTCACCAACGGATCCCAAATCATGCAGACATATGTACTAATACAACATCTAGTGCATTATCCGCGCAAAATTTTGATTTCCTTCTTATTTCCATTGTTGTGAGCACTCTATTGTTGAAAACTCTGGACACCATATCTCAGTCAGTAATTCACCAATGGATGTCACATCACGCAGACATATGTATTGATACAGCATCTATTGCATTATTTGTGCAAAATGTTGATTTCCTAATTATTTCTATTGTTGTGAGCACTCCATTGTTGAAAACTCTGGACACCATATCTCAGTCAGTAATTCACCAATGGATGTTACATCACGCAAATGTATGTACCAGTACATCATCTAGTGTATTATTCGTGCAAAATTTTGATTTTCTAATTATTTCCATTGTTGTGAGCACTCAATTGTTGAAAACGCTGGGCAGGATATCTCGGTCAGTAATTCACCAATGGATCTCAAATCAGGCAGACGTATGTACTAATAAAACGTTTAGTGCATTATTGATGCCAAATGTTGATTTCCTAATTATTTCCATTGTTGTGAGCACTCAATTGTTGAAAACGCTGGACACGATATCTCAGTCAGTAATTTTCCAATGGATGTCAAATCAGGCAGACATATGTACTAATACAACGTCTCGTGCATTATCCGTACAAAATGTTGATTTCCTAATTATTTCCATTGTTGTGAGCACTCCATTGTTGAAAACGCTGGACACCATATCTCAGTCAGTAATTCTCAAATGGATGTCAAATCAGGCAGACATGAGTACTAATACAACATCTAGTGCATTATCCGTGCAAAATTTTGATTTCCTAATTATTTTTATTGTTGTGAGCACTCAATTGTTGAAAACGCTGGACATCATATCTCAGTCAATAATTCACTAATGGATGTCACATCACGCAGACGTATGTACTAGTACATCATCTGGTGCATTATTTGTGCAAAATTTTGGTTTTCTAATTATTTCCATTGTTGTGAGCACTCAATTGTTGAAAACGCTGGGCAGAATATCTCGGTCTGTAATTCAACATGGGATCTCAGATCACGCAGACTTATGTACCAATACATCATCTAGTGCATTATTCGTGCAAAATTTTGATTTCCTTATTATTTCCTGTGTTGCGGTCACTCGATTGTTTAAAACACTGGGCACGATATCTCGGTCAGTAATTCACCAATGGATGTCAAATCACGCAGACATGTGTACTAGTAAAACATCTAGTGCATTACCTATGCTAAATTATGATTTCCTAATTATTTCTATTGTTGTCAGCACTCCTTTGTTCAAAACTGTGGACACCATATGTCAGTCAGTAATTCACCAATGGATGTCACATCACGCAGACATATGTAATAATACAGCATCTACTGCATTATCCGTGCAAAATGTTGATTTCCTAATTATTTCTATTGTTGTGAGCACTCCATTGTTGAAAACTCTGGACACCATATCTCAGTCAGTAATTCACCAATGGATGTCACGTCACGCAAATGTATGTACCAGTACATCATCTAGTGTATTAGTCGTGCAAAATTTTGGTTTTCTAATTATTTCCATTGTTGTGAGCACTCAATTGTTGAAAACGCTGGGCACGATATCTTGGTCAGTACTTCACCAATGGATCTCAAATCAGGCAGACGTATGGACTAATAAGACATTTAGTGCATTATTGATGCCAAATTTTGATTTCCTAATTATTTCCGTTGTTGTGAGCACTGCATTGTTGAAAACACTGGACACCATATCTCAGTCAGCAATTCACAAATTGATGTCAAGTCATGCATACATACGTAGTAATACGTCTGGTGCATTATCCGTGCAAAATATTGATTTCCTAGTTATTTCCATTGTTGTGAGCACTCCATTGTTGAAAACGCTGGACACTATATCTCAGTCAGTACTTCACCAATGGATCTCAAATCATGCAGACATATGTACTAATACAACATATAGTGCATTATTCGTGTAAAATATTGATTTCCTAATTATTTGCATTGTTGTGAGCACTCAATTGTTGAAAACGCTGGACACGATATCTCGGTCAGTAATTCAGCAATGTATTTCAAATCACTCAGACATATGTCTACTAAAACATCTGGTGCATTATTTGTGCATAGTTTTGATTTCCTAATTATTACCATTGTTGTGAGCACTCCATTGTTGAAAACGCTGGACACCATATCTCAGTCAGTAATTTTTCAATGGATGTCAAATCACGCAGACATATGTACTAATACAACGTCTCGTGCATTATCCGTACAAAATGTTGATTTCCTAATTATTTCCATTGTTGTGAGCACTCCATTGTTGAAAACGCTGGACACCATATCTCAGTCAGTAATTCTCCAATGGATGTCAAATCACGCAGACATATCTACTAATACAACGTCTCGTGCATTATCCGTACAAAATGTTGATTTCCTAATTATTTCCATTGTTGTGAGCACTCCATTGTTGAAAACACTGGACACTATATCTCAGTCAGTAATACACCAATTGAAGACATGGGTACTAATACAACATCTAGTGCATTATCTGTGCAAAATTTTGATTTCGTAACTATTTTTATTTAATTCACCAATGGATGTCAAATCATGCAGACATGTGTACTAGTAAAACATCTAGTGCATTACCTATGCAAAATTATGATTTCCTAATTATTTGCATTGTTGTGAGCACTCAATTGTTGAAAACGCTGGACACGATATCTCGGTCAGTAATTCACCAATGTATTTCAAATCACTCAGACATATGTACTACTAAAACATCTGGTGCATTATTTGTGCATAGTTTTGATTTCCTAATTATTTCCATTGTTGTGAGCACTCCATTGTTGAAAACGCTGGACACCATATCTCAGTCAGTAATTTTTCAATGGATGTCAAATCACGCAGACATATGTACTAATACAACGTCTCGTGCATTATCCGTACAAAATGTTGATTTCCTAATTATTTCCATTGTTGTGAGCACTCCATTGTTGAAAACGCTGGACACGATATCTCAGTCAGTAATTTTCCAATGGATGTCAAATCACACAGACATATCTACTAATACAACGTCTCGTGCATTATCCGTACAAAATGTTGATTTCCTAATTATTTCCATTGTTGTGAGCACTCCATTGTTGAAAACACTGGACACTATATCTCAGTCAGTAATACACCAATTGAAGACATGGGTACTAATACAACATCTAGTGCATTATCCGTGCAAAATTTTGATTTCGTAATTATTTTTATTTAATTCACCAATGGATGTCAAATCACGCAGACATGTGTACTAGTAAAACATCTAGTGCACTACCTATGCAAAATTATTATTTCCTAATTATTTCCATTGTTGTCAGCACTCCTTTGTTGAAAACGCTGGACACGTTATCCCAGTCAGTAATTCGCCAATGGATGTCAAATCACGCAGACGTATGTACTATAGTGCGTCCAGTAAGAGAACGTCTCTGACAGCTCGCAGTGACATTGCCACTACTCGCGTCTCAAGGTTTTTTTCGGTGCAATTGTAGTGGCAATTTAATTAATGGTATAAGACAGAGTGATCGTGGTTAGTAACACTGGTATCAAAGTAGGGGCTGCAATGTCTCACCGCATGTGGTAAGAAACGTCAGAGACCATCTCTTGTTGGCCGTGCTATAGTACAATATGTAGTGCATTACCCATATGAAATTTTGATTTCCGCATTATTTCCATTGCTGTTTTCATTTCATTGTTTATAATTTGATCCAGGGTATCTCCGTTTAAATTTACCAATTAGTGTCAACTCATGCACACTCGTGTACTAGTGCAATATTTATTGCATGATGTACGAAAAAATTGTCATTTCGTATTTTTTCCATTGTTATGAGGATTTTATTATTGAAAAGGCGGGCTGCGATTAAAATGTTGGCAGACTACACACGTCCATTGACTGCTATAATATCTAGTGCATGGTTCATACGAAATTGTGATTACTTCATTATTACCGTTGTTAGAAGCTTCTATCGTTGAAAAATGAACTATAATATTTTTGTTGGCAATTTGTCAAAAGTTACCGTACTTACGTGCTTATCCTACTACAATATCTCTTGCATTATTGATACGGGATTGTGAAGTTTTTTTGTATACACTTCATTGATGAAAGCGAAAACCATGCTCGTTTACTACACTATCTGGTGCATGCAGTGGCACAGGAAAAGGGGGCTTAACGGCGCTGCCCCCTCAAAGATTTCCGATTATATACTCTGATGCTTGTAATTGTTTATATATTTTTATGTTGGTTGTATTTGTGTACATCCGGTACTAAGAACCCACACAGACACACAAAAACATCCTAGACACGCTGTTGAGTGCATGATCCACATGGAACTTCGATTACCTCATTATGGGGCATGGACACATTCAATAATATAAAAACAGTATGAAAATCTACACAGGTTATATAGGAGTCATTCCTCGCTCTTACCATCAAGTAAAATATGGTATGACGCTAGTGTGTGCAAACAGTTGTTTGACATGTTTTCAACAAATTGTCTTTTACTGTTATCGAGATGTTCTGCTCACAGCTTGCAAACAGTGGGAGTTCACAGAAGTCGCATGGGCCTGTCTGTGAATGAAACTTCCTTCTTTGTCGAGGGACGTCACAGCTGGTGGGTTGTTTTTAGGAAAAACAGGTCAAGACACTGTCTGCCATGTGTTTGTTCCGAGGAAGTTTAGTACATTTACTCATTTTTCACGTCTATGGCAATCTGAAAATCCTTTTTTATTTTATCATTTCTTCATTCAACAGGTAAATAGTGAAGAGTAGAGAACATACAGAAGTGTGTTATTATTATTTTAAAAATCTGCTCACCTTTGAAATAATAGCGTTACGGAGGCCTTGTTTGAATTATTCATGTCCCCTCGCTCAAATGTCTTCGAAGCCACACCCACCTCCCAACCGAAAATACGGTTTAGACTTCCGAATTATGCTATGCGTAAGCATGGGTATTATAAAATGACTATCCGTCCATCTATCAACAGGTATCAGAGCAAGAACCATAAGAAATATCGATAAGCGGTTTCTTGGAATTGAGTCAGTGTCTCAGTAATAGGTTTCAACTTCTTTGTTCATTCTCTATGCAAACCGGAAGTGGTAGAAATTAACAATTTCTAATTTCAAATTTGATCGCCATATAATAGAAATGGTGACACATAGCAAGAAGCGGTTTTGTGAAATTGATTCTTCGTCTCAAGAAAAGATAAAATTTCACTCGCATCTCCCTACCAGTGTTTCTTCCAGACATGTTTTATAGGGGACACTGCCCCTTGAGATTGCCCCCCGGACGACACCAAAATAATACGTCTATAATATAATAATAAATAAAATAGTACCAGAAGTGCCCCCCGGAACATTTTTTTTTCTGAAAGAACGACAGCTCCCTACTACAACCGGAAATAGTAAAATATTACCAATTTCTTTCGTTTTCTATTGACTAAAGAGCAAAACTTGTTACATGACAACGGCAAGCAGTTTATTTTTGCCTTTGATTCAGTATTCCAGTAGTAGTTATCAACTTCTCCATTAACCCTCTGCTCAAATTGTAAATGAAAAAAAAAACTTTTCCGGCTTCGATATTGGTCATCATTGTGCAAAAACGGAAAGAAAGAAGCATTTTTTTTTAATGTTCTCATTGTTGCAAGAATAGGTTCTCCTAACTTAATCTCTATTCAACCAGAAGTTTTAGAAATTGTCATTTACGGTCCCCCATTTCATCGCTATAGAACAGAAACGGTAAAATAGCTAAAAGCATTGTTTGGGAACCGATTCCACGTCCCAATAGTTTATTCGACTTTCACGCATATTCTTTTACTCAAACCGGAAGTGCAAGATAGCGGGTAATTAATTGCAATTTGATATGGATAGAGTCGGAGGAACAGGTTCTATCTTTTATCTTATCACTTGGTCTTTTGCAGAATCAGTGTACAGCGTTGCCAAGTTTACCCATTCCCGTTCTGAAGAAGTGTCTTAGCAGCTAAATGGCCACGAGTAATTCATCTCAATTTCCTCCTCTTTCGCGTGAAAGGAAAACAAATCGAATGTAAATCTAAGAGAGAGGTGCGACTCTGAATAGAGTTTGCCTTTGTCTGTCATCAATAAGCGAAAATCTTTCACTCATGATGTATGCTTCCATGGAATCAATTTCCAAACGAAGGATCAATTTCTCAAAAATGTATTACAAGTATAGGCGTTTCTCAGCATATAATAAAGATATCGGAGTGCTTAAGGAACAGTACAGATTTTCCAGAAACCTACAGGATTCCAAAAACCTGTACATCTCTCATTCTGCAAAACGAGAATGTACACTCATTGCGCATTTTCTGTTCTTCGAAACATGGCAACTCTGAACGTGGAAAACCAGTTGGAATCCCTATCTGCGAAACAGGATTCTGCCAAACGAGAACACCAGGATCATTCTATTGAATACAAAAGTTATAGATGTACTACTTCCAGTTTTATTATTGAATCCCCATAGTTTGGAAGCTACTTATTGTAGATTTTCACTTTGAAAGGAAACTCACTTGTTTCTCAAATAAAAATATTGTTCAAAAGTCTTACCATTTTACAGTACTTCTTACGTTTCTACATGTAATATTCAAATAATATTAAATTAAATATTGCCTACCAGTTTTTTTTTAATAAGTAAACTGTTTCGTGGTAGACAATTTAGATATAACATTTTAAGAATTGTAAAGTTTTATGTTGTTTATTTTCCACCTTTTAAAATCTTATTTGAAGCAGACGGGTATACTGTAATTTGTAAAAAAAAAATAAAATAAAATAAAAAAATAAGAAAAATGAAGAAATGCACAGCAGAATGCATGAGTTTCCCATAGTTACATGGGTGTATTTGGTACTCCTACAACGTTTCCTTCTACGATTTGAGATTATCCCTCCTATCACGAAATTGTATCTTGTGACTTCATCTTACTCGAGGATCCAGAGGCTCTGGTAAAATATAACACATATAAAATGTTTGTAATTTTGGAAACACTTTATTCAAAAAATGATCATATCTTCAGATACGTTCAATGGATAGTCCCTTTGGTGTCCAAACGGCAAAGTCATACCACTGTTCAAAGGCGTTGATCTTCGGGGGCCGAGGGGGCCCGGGCCACCAAAGCTCATGTGGGCCCCCTATTGTATTTGAAAATATACAATATTTGGCATAATTTGAGTGCAATTTGTATTAAAATCTTCATATATAGAAAAAAATATACCTTCTGCATCTGAATTCCCCCCCCCCCAATCTCTAGAGAAATCGGCTCCCTTGCCACTGTCTACCTGTCACTCGTAACTGTCTCTGAATTTGATAGTAAGAATTATGGTTACTTTCCAGTTTCAGCTCCTTGGGGAGAGAGTCTATGTGTAACTAAAACTTCTTCAATTTTGTAGCCGCTTCTGTTGGAGTATAATCACGAGCTGAACTTGGACACCACTTCCAACACTCCATCGTCGTTTATAAGCCCATTAGGACTGGCAGCTAACCAAGGATAGAGACTGTGAACTACCAGTCCGCATCGCGTGCACATATATAAAATGGAAAAAAAATAACAAAAAGTGCTCAAAACCAATGAAAAACATGGTTTATTTTTGAAAAATTTCTTACACTTCCCGCCAAACATGGCGCTTCACGGCTGGTCTGTCGACCTCACTCATATGTATGGGGGTGCCGTCGTATACTCTCGTCCCGGGTGCTAATTTTCCACGGCACGGCACTGAGCAATAAGTAGAACATCGCCACCGCAAGATTTTATTATAGACCAATTTGGGTAATTTTCCTCGCTTAGAGAAATCGAGATGGAACTAGCATTTGAATTGATCGATCTATTCCAAAGATTTTTGTACAACAAAATCTAACGTTGGGTTCTAGTAGCCTTTCCTTCTGGCTACTAGAAATGTCACGTTTTGAAAACAAGAGGAAAGAAAGAAAAAGAGTAATCTAAGGTTCATGATCTTGGAGAAAAGAACAACTTTAGGTATACTTGGATCTCATATTAATTTTCTTGGTATCGATAAGACACTATGATCTGCTTAGTTCTAGAACACAAAGTACGAAATTGTTATTGCCACAGTTACTTTACTAACGATTTTCCCATCACATAGAAGGGTTTATATAGCCAAATTAACAGTTTTATTGTATTTTATTTTATTTTCATAACGGATAAGTTTATTTGTTACTTTTGTTAAATTTTGTACATGCAGTTTGCAATTATGACTCAAATTGCGTCGTTGTGAATTTTAGAAGAGGGACGTTACGAAAAAAGTCGAGATATTAAACTCATAAAGTAAAAGAGTATAATTTATACAATAGCATATTTTATCAGAAATATTGAGTAAGTTTCAGTGGCATATTTAGGATTTTGTTTTGGAGACGTAGGGTTATGCACAATATGTCAATAAGCACTTTAATTTTTGCTTATGGGTGCCTGAAAATTTTAACGATTTTCGGGCCGGGGAGGGGACTGGAACCCGATAGCCCCTAAATACGCCAGTAGTAAGTTTACGAGTTGGTACTACTATTTTGAATAAGGTATGTAAGGGTAATTTGGAGGTTGACATTACGTACAACGCTTTCTTTAATAATAATAATAATAATAATAATAATAATAATAATAATAATAATAATAATAATACAAACTTTGGGTAATGTATTTTATGTAGTTGAATGTATTTTATAGGTGGGAAGAAGGAGACTCATACGAGAATAAAATGGAAAGCTTATCTGTAGTAAAAGTAAAAACTACCGGTTGCGTTCCAGCATAATCAGAGGCCTGTAGTGCATATTACCGCTGTTACCGGCGGTAATGGTAAAAATATGATAGTTTTTCCTTGTTTTCGTATGTCTGTAAGTTTCATCAACATGGAAGATGTTTACATATTTTCCTTTTCTTTCTTTTTTAAAAAAAAAAAAAGTTCGGACGGCCTATGCCGCATTTACACTGCCAGCGCCAAATAGGAACATACTGTTGTTGATACCGTAGATTTCAGAGGTAATGCGAACCCCGATAGTGGTCATTCACTCCAGAAACGCCCTTCAGCTTGCCAGCCAGAAGCATCCTGCGCGCTCGTATTTGGACGTTCGGAATGGCCCTTATGTTACCGCTCGGCTGAGTGGAACAGGAAAAAATAGGAGCGCTCCCTGTCAAAACAAGGAGAATCTACAATATCATTAGCATGTTTATTCTACTCACTCTCCTCTCGCTATAGAGGATCGAGCTGGCAGTGTGATTCAACTATGCTGTTTTGTTTGCTTCCTAATCCAAGTAAGGAAACTTGGCTGTAATTTCCGTATTCATAAAGATATTTCATTGTCTTAACAGTGTACAGTCAGCGACAGTAGAAACTGGAGGTTGGATACATAAGAAATGATAGCTTTTTCCAGTAGCAGAATAGTTTCACTCGATGTCTGATAGTTGGACAACCAACATGACAGCAAATACGTGCCCGAAAACCTAACATGCCAGGATATTCCTCCATTTGGAGGAAAAAGTATTACTATCTGAGAGCATCACTTAGAGAAACAACCACGAGATAAATCTGCAGAAATTCCATTCACTTTAAGATCTAAGAGATAGGAATTAATGCAAAGGAAACGAAAAGAATAATACGCATCATGCAGAGACCGAAAAAAGTATGGAAATCTAAACAAAATGAGAAAAGAAGGAAAGAGGGAAAGGAAAGAGCAAAAGACATGGGAATAAATTAAATTTTAACACTTAAGGATAAACAGTGTCCGTCCTTCCTCCTGCCCCTGTATCCGTCCTGGTTTTTCTCCCTTCATAGGATAAATCTCATTCAGTATCAAACGCGAACATCATTTATAGTGTTTAATTCCTTCAAAAAAGTTAACTCAGTCCAGGCCAAGACTCGAACCCCGGACCCCTAGAATGACAGTCAGACGATGTAACCACTTATCTACACAGGCTATAGCGACCATGTTTATAAACCAGCCATTACCCGCGCTGTTATCAAACGTCTTAAATCAGTCATTGTCGGGAGTTACCCCAGTTACTCTTGAAGTTTGAATTTTATTTACGGCAACAGGCCCCATGTTTTCATTAAAAGCATTTGTTCTATAGATTGAAATCAAGAATAACTTAATCTATACTCTTACTTACTGTTGTCAATATATATATATATATATATATATATATATATATATATATATATATATATATATATATATATATATATATATAGAGAGAGAGAGAGAGAGAGAGAGAGAGAGGTATATTAAAATCGGATTAATGGGTGTTAAAAGAGTGATTACGTAACTGCGAAATGGGTCTTCAAGACGGTGAACGTACCACTACTGACATCTGGTACCGGTGTTACGTAACACACACATTAGAAATAAAGCTTCGAAACGATAAGTTGCACGTTGTACCGTGGATAAGTCGGTAAGGTGTCTGCTTATTGAGTGGGCTACTCGAGTTCGAGTCTCGAGTACACCAATTAGTTTTTCCTTCAAAATACATTTCTATATTTTTATATATGTTATTAATAATTGCTTTCTTGCATTTTTTGTAAATTATCTTAAATTAGTGAAGGTTCAGTAAAATCCAGAAGGTTAACATACATATATATGATTGTTTTATCCGTATGTACAGTCCAGAGATGGAGCGGGTCGGGGCCCGCGGGTCAACAGAACGTGACCCACTGCAACCCCCCACCCACCAGGACTCACTCTGACTTAACAACTTATTACGACCCGCAGACACATTCTGCTCAGTGCATTGTAGACAGCTTCTGAACACTGGTGAATTTGTCTACTTTCAAGGCATCCTTTTTCTTTTCATTTGTTTCTATTGACAAAAGAACTTCAGGCAATTTTAGATATTGATATTTGCAATTGTAATAATAGCAATAGAACTTATTTGAGACGCAGCCTGTGATTTCTTAGAGGAGCTAACTACTGGGAAAAATGTTTGAATCATGTGTAGTATAATATATGAATTATTATATAAAAATTGAATGTAACTATGTGTGCATGATCATTATATCCAAATTGCAAAGTCAAATGAAATGATTTTTGGTATATACTTAGGCCTCAATCTCAAATAGGAAGTTATACATGTATCGGTTTCATTATATTACATATTCTAAGAGGGTCCGAATTTTTGCGAAAAATTTAGTATCTCGGAAGCCGTTCAAGTTGGAGAGTTGATATTCAGTATATTAATTCTTTATCTAATATAAATAAAATAAAGAGTTTGTTTGTGTGTTTGTCTGTCTGTCTGTCTGTGTGCGGCCTGGGAACCAGACGAGTGGACCGAGAGTTAACAAATTTTGGTCAGGGGTACCTAGCCCAGGCACCAGATCAAGACGAAGCCGTTTTTTTCAAATTTCGAACCAGGGGGTCTCAGATGGCTTTTACCGGAACCGCCTTGGAAACCAGACATATAGACCAAGAGTTACCAAATTTTAGTCACAAATACCTTGGTCCACGCTCCAGATCAAAGTTAAACGTTTTTCTCAAAATTCGAACCAGGGGGTCTCAGGGGGGCGTTTATCGGGACATGTAAAAGTATTAGAAAATTTCCGATATTAGTGTCGAATTCATAGTTCTTGCGGTCGCTGAAATCAATAATGAAGCTCCTCTCGCAATAAACTTCCAAATTCACGCTATTCGGCTCCTTGCCAGGGGTCACCGGGAGGGGAATGAAATATCGAAACATATAAAAGTGATCCAAAATGACCAATATTAGTGTCAAATACATAGTTTTCGCGGTCGCTAAGATCAATGGTGACAGTTTTATAAGCGATGACTTGCAAATTCAGCTACCATTGTATGCGGACCGAGGGTCACATGTGTGTGTGTGTGGGGGGGGGGTTACCAAGATGTAAAAATAATCCAAAATGACAGATATGAGTATCAAATCCATAGTTTTCGCGGTCGCTGAGATCAATGGTGACACTTTCATTAGCGATGACTTGCAAACTCAGGTGAAATTGTATGCGGGCCCGGGTCACATGTGGGGGGAGGTTACCGAGACATGTAACAATTATCTAAAATGACCGATATAAGTGTCAAATCCATAGCTTTCGTGGTCGCTGAAATCAATGGTGACATTTTCTTTAGCGATTACTCAAAATCAGCTACCATTTTATGCGGTCCGGAGTCACCGGGGTATACCGAAACATGTAAAAATAATCCAAAATGACCTATATTAGTGTCAAATCCTTAGTTTTCACGGTCGCTGAGATGAATGGCGATTCTTCCAGAGGCGTTGACTTCTAAATACAACTCCCATCGCCAGGGGACCAGAGACGTTCTTTTTAAATTTCAAACAGGGGTGTCTCAGGGCGCGTTTAGAGTGATATGTAAAAGTAGTAGAAAATTACCGATATTTTATCGTTTCGTTATTCAGTTTGTTTACATAGATATTTTATCTGACCCTTGCGAATAGTGGGTATTTCAGCTAGTTATTAATAAATGCAAGATATAAATTATTAATAATATACAGGGTGGACCAAAAATAGGTATACAGTACCGTACTGATCAGCTCATTGCGCTTTATATAATTTCTTATTGTTATCCATCAGGTAGACTTAGTTTCTATATTATTTGTTTTAATGTGTTTTACTTACATCTTGAGCTCAGAAGAGTCAAAGTACGTAACTCATAAACTAGAATGTTATAGTTGATCAATTCAGAGGTGTATGCCTACTTTTGGATTACGTAAACAGATAGGAATGTATCGTAAAAGGAAGAGACGAAAGTGTAAACATACATAACCGTACTTGACTTTATATAATCTATCTTAAACCGCGGCCACTAATCTAAGATAATGTAGGCAAAATTGCAAGAAAGAAAGTAATAATAATAAATATGACCAATTGCAAATATGGTCAATTGCCTGAAGTTCTTTCTTCAATAGAAACAAATGAAAAAAGAAGAAAAAGGAAGGCCCTGAAAGTAAAACGTAGACAATTTCATCATTCCTCAGAAGAATTTGTCTACAATGCACTGAGCAGAATGGGTCGGTGAGTCAGAGTGGATCGGTGGGTTTTGAAGCTTTATTTATATTGCGTGTGTTACGTAACAACGCTACCAGATGTCAGTACTGTTGCGACGACTTTCTTCAAGATCCGTTTCATAAATTTCCGAAATAACTCTTTTAATCCTCAATGAATCCGATATATATATATATATTCTATATATATATATATATATATATATATATATATATATATATATATATATATATATATATATATACAGTAGCGTACCCAGGAATTTATTTCGGGGGGGTGGTCCAAACTAAATATGAAGGTATTTTATATTAAAATTCCTAAAATTGCCCCTAAAATTAGGCTAAATTTTAAGAAAGTCGAAATTTCGGGGGGGGTGTCCGGACCCCCAGGTCCCCCCTGCGTACGTCCCTGTATATATATATATATATATATATATATATATATATATAATATGTTGACAACAGTAAGTAAGAGTATAGATTAATTTATTCTTGATTTTAATCTACAGAACAAGAACAAATGCTTTTAATGAAAACATGGGGCCTGTTGCCGTAGATGGCTAAAGGTCGTAAATAAAATTCAAACTTGAAGTGTAACTGGGGTAATTCACGAGGGAAACAATCACAAGATAAATCTGCAGAAATTCCATTCACTTTAAGTTCTAAGAGATAGGACATAATGCAAAGAAAACGAAAATAACAATACGCATCATGCAGAGATCGAAAAAGTATATAAAGCTAAACAAAATAAGAAAAGAAGGAAAGAGGGAAAGGAAAGAGCAAAAGACATCGCAATAAATCAAATTTTAACATTTAAGGATAAACAGTGTCCGTCTTTCCCCTTTTTTGTCTTGGTTTTAATTCCTTCATAGGATAAATCTCTTTCAGTATCAAACGCGATCATTTATAGTGTTTAATTCCTTGGAAAAAAAATGTAACAGTCTGGTCGGAGACTCGAACTGAGGACCCACAGAATGACAGTCACACATGCTGTCCACTTAGCTACACAGGCCATACCACTTTGACTTTTAAATCAGGCATTACACCCGCTATAATCAAACGTGTTAAATTAGCCATTGTCTGCGATCCACCCCAGTTCCATTTGAAGTTTAAATTTTATTTACGGCATTTAGCCATCTATGGGTAGCAGTCCCTTGCTTTCATAAAAAGCATTTGTTCTGTAGATTAAAATCAAGAATGAATTAATTTGTACTCTTGGGAGCTTACTAGTGCACCAACATACCTATATATATATATATATATATATATATATATATATATATATATATATATATATATATATATATATTATAGGCTGATCCAAGGGGGGCTATAGAGGATATAGTCCCCTCTTGACGCTCAGGTATACACGGGATAATCTGACACACACACACACACACACACACACACACACACACACACACACACACACACATATATATATATATATATATATATATATATATATATATATATATATACAGTGGCGGATCCAGGATATGATCAAGGGAGGGGCTAAACCATAATTTGCCGTTTTATCCAGTGTAAAGCTGATTTGAAGCCCATTTTATCCAGTGTAAACCCGAGTGTCAAGGGGGGGGGGGGCTATAGCCCCTTAGCCCCCCCTTGGATCCGCCCTTGTGTATATATATAGTGCTTGTCAAAAGTTCCGGAACGAATAAATATCTCGGGTAGAATGCGTTTTTTTGAAAATATGAAAGATACAAAAGTTGCAGGATATCAACAGAACTATCGGAAGCTCGTGCCTGTCAAAATATGTGCAGCCCTTTGTGGGCCTCACTGGGCCCAACTTTGATTTTTCAAATGAGAACCCCCATTTTTTATTACAAATTCGGTATCTCCGAAGCAAACTAAATCAACATATGTGATGCTTAAAGTGATAGGATGTAAGTACCAGGTCCTACAGGGCCGCAAACACTATAAGGGTGAGTAGTGTGACAGGTTCTGGAACAGCTAAAAATCTGTTAGAATGCGTTTTCTGAAAATTTGAAAGGTACAAAAGTAGCAAGATACCTATAGTCCGATCGGAAGCTGGTGCATGTGAAAATATGTGCGGCCCTGTGTGGGACCCACGGGGCCTAACCTTGATTTTTCAAATGAGAACCCCATTTTATTATAAATTCGGTATCTCCGGAACAAACTAAATCAGAATAAGTACTGTTCAGAGTTGCACGTAGACAGCCGAAAGGATATGAGGTGCATTTTACAGGAATAATTGTTGATCCCCTCAGTATTTCTTCCCACTTAGGCTTACATAGCAACTCATTCTGTAGTTGTTAGACGTAACAGCACTTTGCGATGTCCAATTCATTTCTGACTACCCCAGTGGCCAATGTCCCATATTCACTTTGTACAGTCTGTCAAGGAAGTAAATGTACACCTGTTTTATGAGTCTGGCATTCCTGCGCTCCAACCATGAAGAATATGAGAATTAAATCAATCAAATGTTTACTGAGGGGCAAGAAGAAATGTCTAATCTGAATAAGACATTGCAGAGTGCCAAAGTGTAAGTACGAATAGTGCATGGTGTAAATAAATGACGACACCAAAAGAGAAATTCAGAAACAGCTAGTAAACGGAGAAAAAAAAGAATAAAAATTGTCGAAGTGGGAACATAGAATACAAATGCATCCAAATATGCCAACACCTAAACGTTTGCGAAGCGAAGATCCTGGTGTAGTGGTTAAGACGCTAGATCATAAATCCAAAGAACGTAAGTTCGAATTCACTCGAAGTAAAACGATTTTTTTTTTTAGATAATGCATACAGCACGTGAGAAGTGGTAAAAGAGAGCGTATTACCCGTTTGAAACGTTAAGTGAAAACGAGGCAAAAATTCCAGTGGCATTTATTAGAGAAGTGAAACAATGAAAACGAGGTAGCAGGTATATCTAATCAAGGGTATCAGAGGGTGGTGATCGGAAAAATGAAATTTTCCCGAATTTCACACATGTGAGTCTCTACAACAGACAAACTTCATCAGAAATGTGCCTATTGCAGAGACCATGTTACACCACCGATTGCGCTAGCCAAAGTTTGTTTAACAAATGGTGTAGTGCTTTTTCCTTAGAACGATAAATCAAAAAGTGTATACTGCAGATCAATGAAGTGTTTCGAATGTCCTGATAATTTCCTTCCCCTTTCCAAATTAACATGCATAAATCGTCTCTATCATGAATTAATATTTTACTCGTAGTTAAAAATGGCTGCTTTATTGGATAAAGAAAAAAAACAAAAAAGACTTAAGCAGGAATCGAACCCAGGACCCTTTACACCTGAGACGTGGATCTTTCTAACTCTGCCACGCCTTCACTTAGTAACTTTACGCTTCGTCTCATACATGAGGCGAGTTGGAACCTTTAAGACGCTTTTCCCCCAATATTTCTGGCAATTGCGCTACTCCAGTTTGTAATATTAACACTTTAAACGTGCAGTACTACCTCCGAAGTATATCCCCGAAGTTTATTTTAAAAAGTCTGCTTTCCCCTTGTTAGTTAACTTTCGCCGGGCTTTTCTCACCTTACTTCCATACAATACATGTTCTAAGCGAGGAAAGGAGTATTAAAAATGTAAAGAAAGAGAGTTTCTGATGAAACTCTTATGATAGGAAGATGAATCTCGGCATTTAAACTCCTCCTTACAAATCTGTGACCACGTGATGCATCGTTTTCGCGAATTCCAACTCTAGCAAAGAAAGCAAGGCAACTGATACAATATCTTAATTTCTAATTTTGTATTCATAAACTGGCCAAAGTGAGTAAGCATTTTAGCTGTTTATAATAAACATAGAAGATATTTGGCAGTTGGAATCACTTGGGTCTTTTTCATTTCACTTCGATTGATATACTATTCTATTGGAGAAGAGGTTTGAATATTTCGCAAGAAATATTTCCATAAACTTATTCTTCTCGTTCGAAAAATGAACATTTCAACTAATTCGTGTCGGACCTTTAAAGATTGCTCCAGCCTATATTTTTAAACGAATTGTATATTCTATTTTCTGATTTTTAAAAATATATTTACAGGTCTTTTGAACCCGTATTACGAACCTAGACAGCGGCGCAAATCTGTCTTCAACATTAGGGTGAGGGGGTAAGACCGTTCACATATATTATTTAAAGCGACGTTCAAAATATTATGAAGTTGATAAACAATGCTGTGGAGTATCAGGGGAGCAGAATTGTCTTCAACATAGGGGGGCAGGCAGATTTGAGGATTATTCTGAGGAACATCAATTTCATCTCACTTTCCTTTGTGGCAATCGGACACAAATCATCACTTTCCTGAAAAAAAAACTTCAAATCGGATTTTGTGAGGACAGTCCTCCTCAGTTCCAAATTGAAGGAGACATGTCCCTGTCATTCCCCCAGCTTTTTCTCCAGTGAACCTCGAATCACAATTTTACGAAGCTAAAAATCAAGTTTAATTATGGATCACAATGGTTCAGCGAGCCATCAACTTTTATACATATATTTGTGACTTTAATCTATTTTGGGTTATGTGGAAATTGCTCTAAGTTTGGCTTGTAGATTAATAGAGACCTTTCACAGTTCACAAATATATCATCTTTCCTGAAACTGATAGTTCTAAGACTGATCAGTTGGTTCTATGGGAGTGTAACATCCCTTTCAGCAGCGAGACTATATGAGACATGGTTCTACAACTTAACTTGGGATCCCTAACTAAATGAACTCCCTTCAGAAATCAATCTCTTGATAGGTTGATTCCATAACTGTTACATTCTTTTCATTCGCACGTGAGTATTCCCTAATAGAATATGACCTTCCAGAATTCGTACTGTCATTCCACTCGGTATGAACACTAATTTATTGATCATATTCTCATTTAATAGTGGACATGATTTCTTTTTTTCAACATACTGAAACATCTAATAATAAAACAATATATACTAATATTGTTTCTTTCCTCTTTTTTTATGTTTTTACACAGACGAGTAATTCATTGACAACATTGTGTTTTTAAAAAAGGTGTGTTCAGTTCACAGTTAAAACAGAGATAAAACAGCCACCTGAATGCGCCACAGGTTATATTGCTTTGGTTTTCTGCCTAGTGGTTTGCTCTTCTGCCCTTAGGTTAAATTGAACCAACCTGCTACTTTCATTTCAATTACTTGTATATTTAGTTTCCGATTTAAGCTTATTTTTATATTTTATTAATGGAAAGAAATCCAGAATATTGTTACTCTTGATATACCTAGGTAGAATCATACTTGCAGCCTTATATTATTACCTTAGACGAGAATAAGAAAAAATCTAACAGAAGGGCACCATAATACTACAAGTAATGGCCGTTCTTTCGACGAAAAGAGAAAAAAATACTACAATTACTGGCTGTTCCTTTGATGAAAAGTAAAAAGAGTAAATATTACAAATAACGGCTGTTCTTCGACGAAAAGAAAAAAAAGGCACTTGCCGAAGATTTGAACATGGATCGGCTGATTGGTAGGATAGAACGTTACTCACTACACCACACTCTCAAGTGTTTGTTTTCTTGCTATATACTTTAAACGTTCAGTTTATGATTTTTGTTTGTCTCGTCTTACCGTATAAGTTTCTCTGTTTTCCCTGCTTGTCACACTATTCGTGTTATTTGTTGTGTAAATTGCATTTGCAAACGTAATATGTTTTGTTGTTTTACTTGGATCCACGGCTTTAAAAGTTTTAAAGGTCAATTACATTACGCGAAATGATTTTCTCATATTTTCCATCGCTTCAAGGAACAAAAGATAATATCCATGGAAAAAATGCACTTACTTATGAAACAGAAAATCCACCACGATACATGATTCTTGCTTTCATCTCTAGATGGAGAACTTTGAGCAAAGAATATTGATCATTCACCTTCCGTGCAGCCATTATTTTATGCGAAAAAATGTTACCTGGTATGAAATCGAATGGAAGTTTTCTAGTTGGAAGCCAAACATGATACTCAGTGGCGGCTTTAGGGTTTAGGTACGGGCCTACCCAAGAATTTAGAAAAAAATTAAACGCGAAAACATACGATAAAGAGTAAATATATTTTTCACTTTTTATATTAATGGTAGATAATTATTTAACAAATAGCATCAACCACTCCTGTAAAATTTATTTTCTCCTCTCATTAATCAATCAAATGTGTGTATGTATCCATAAGTGAGGGAGCGGCCATACTCAAAATCCGCCCCTGATGATACCGATACCCCACAGATTACTCTACCGAAAATGTATTTTTAACAAATTGTGCAGTGATTCTTTCTAAGACCAATAACATGAAAAGAGGATACTTCAGATCAGTGAAGTTTTGAATGGCACTGGTAATCCCCGTAGATATTGTTTGTCCTTTTTCAACCAACATTCGTAAATCATCTCCACCAGATGTGTGATTCCACCCTCTCAAGGATTGCTCGTTTAGTATGAGAAGTCACTCTTCGATTTTTCACGACCGTTTTGTTAAAAAAAAAAAAAAAACCTTTGAGTTGAAAAGAATTTGGACCTATGTTGATTAGCTGTATTACTCAGAATTTCACCATGTTATCCCTACACGATCTTCCCACAAGAAATCATAAATCAAATAAGTTGGTATTACTAAGTTCAGCCCTGATGTTTAGAGCGAACCGGTAATGTTCTTCCTGTAATGATATTTCCACCAAAGTGCATGCCGAAACTCATTTATTCGATGACCTGGAGACAAATTAGTGCCCATTAGTAAACTAAATAACATGCAATGCAGGAAAATGACATAAACATTAACATATTATACAGTAATTTCAGCACTAAACAAAAAGTATTATCAGCACTAAACATTAACAATAATAATTGCTACGAAACACTAAAACGAACAGCTGAGCTCCTAACGACAGGACTTACAGTTGTGGCCAAACTATGTTAAGAACCTCTGTGTTCAATAATCCCCAACGGACTAGAATCAATGTCCACTCGCACGAAAACGTAAGTAATTCGTTAAAGTTAAAACTATACAGAGAAGGTGATAATTTATTATTATTATTATTATTATTATTATTATCATTATTATTATTATTATTATTATTATTATTATTAACATACTTTTGAATATACACGGCGAAATTACTGTATAATATGTTAATCTTTATGTAATTTTCCTGCATTGCGTTATTTAGTTTACTGGCCTGGTACTTACACCCTATAACTTTGAGTAGTACATATTTTGATTTAGTTTGCTTCGGAGATACCTAACTTGCAATAAAAAAGGGTTCTCATTTGAAAAATCAAAGTTGAGCCCTCTGGGTCCCACACAGGGACGCACATATTTTGACAGGCACGAGCTTCCGATAGTTTCCTTGATATCCTGCAACTTTTGTACCTTCTAAATTTTCGAAAAAAAGCATACTATCCGAGATATTTAGCCGTTCGGGAACTTTTGACAAGCACGATATACAGTATATAAATTGTTTTGGCCTGCAGCCTTAACCAAGGTACCTATAAGCTAAATTTGGTAACTCTCAGCCCAGACCCCAGGCCGGTCCCGGTAAACGCTCCCCATGAGAATCCCTGGTTCGAAATTAAAAAAAAAAACAAACGCTTCGTCTCGATGACCCCTCTATTATGACCCCCGTTTCTAAGCTGATTGAGGCTAAATTTCAAAGTAAACGCGATCTTAAATTACACCATTGAGCTCAGCGACCACGAAAGCTATGGATTTGACACTTATATCGGTCATTTTAGATAACTGTTAAATGTCTCGGTAACCTCCCCCCACATGTGACCCGGGCCCGCATACAATTTCACCTGAATTTGCAAGTCATCGCTAATGAAAGTGTCACCATTGATCTTAGCGACCGCGAAAACTATGGATTTGATACTCACATCTGTCATTTTGGATTATTTTTACATCTTGGTAACCCCCCCCCCACATGTGACCCTCGGTCCGCATACAATGGCAGCTGAATTTGCAAGTCATTGCTAATAAAATTGTCACCATTGATCTTAGTGACCGTGAATATTTTGAATTTGACACTAATATCGGTCATTTTGGGCTATTTTTTACATGTCTCGGTATTTCTTCCCCCCCTCCCCATTGCTGCTGACTCCTGGTCTGCATACATTTGTTATTAAATTTGCAATTCATTGCTAATGGAAGTGTCACCATTGATTTCAGCGACCGCGAAAACTATGTATTTGACACTAATATTGGTCATTTGGATTACTTTTATATGTTTCGATTTTTCAGCCCCCCCCCCCCGTGACTCCTGGCAAGGAGCCGAATAGGTTGAATTTTTAAGTTTATTGCGAGAGGAGCTTCATTATTGATTTCAGCGACCGCGAGAACTATGAATTCGACACTAATATCGGAAATTTTCTAAGACTTTTACGTGTCCCGATAAACGCCCCCCTGAGACCCCCTGGTTCGAATTTTGAGAAAAACGTTTAACTCTGATCTGGAGCGTGGACCAAGGTATTTGTGACTAAAATTTGGTAACTCTCGGTCTATTTGTCTGGTTCCCAAGCCGGTTCCGGTAAAAGCCCCCCTGAGACCCCCCCTGGTTCGAAATTAAAAAAAAAACGGCTTCGCCTTGATCTGGCGCCTGGGCTAAGTACCCCTGACCGAAATTTGGTGACTCTCGGTCCACTCGTCTGGTTCCCAGGCCGCACACAGACAGACAGACAGACATACAGACAAACACACAAACAAACTCTTTATTTTATTTATATTAGATAAACAATTAATATTCTGAATATCAGCTCTCCAACTTGAACGGCTTGCGAGATACTAAATTTTTGCAAACATTAGGACCCTCTTAGAATATGTAATATAATGAAACCGATACATGTATAACTTCCTATTTGAGATTGAGGCCTAAGTATATACCAAAAATCATTTCATTTGACTTTGCAATTTGGATATGATGATCATGCACACATAGTTACATTCAATTTTTTATATAATAATTCATATATTATACTACACATGATTCAAACATTTTTTCCAGTAGTTAGCTCCTCTAAGAAATCACAGGCTGCGTCTCAAATAAGTTGTTAAGTCAAAGTTGGTCCTGGTGGGTGGGGGGTTGCAGTGGGTCACGTTCTGTTGACCCGCGGGCCCCCGACCCGCTCCATCTCTGGACTGTACATACGGATAAAACAATCATATATATGTATGTTAACCTTCTGGATTTTACTGAACCTTCACTAATTTAAGATAATTTACAAAAAATGCAAGAAAGCAATTATTAATAACATATATAAAAATATAGAAATGTATTTTGAAGGAAAAAGAAATTCGTCTTCTCGAGACTCGAACTCGAGTTGCCCACTCAATAAGCATGCACCTTACCGACTTATCCACGGTACAACGTGCAACTTTTCGTTTCGAAGCTTTATTTCTAATGTGAGTGTTACGTAACACCGGTACCAGATGTCAGTAGTGGTACGTTCACCGTCTTGAAGACCCATTTCGCAGTTACGTAATCACTCTTTTAACACCCATTAATCCGATTTTAATATACCTCTCTCTCTCTCTCTCTCTCTCTCTCTCTCTATATATATATATATATATATATATATATATATATATATATATATATATATATATATATATATATATATTGACAACAGTAAGTAAGAGTATAGATTAAGTTATTCTTGATTTCAATCTATAGAACAAATGCTTTTAATGAAAACATGGGGCCTGTTGCCGTAAATAAAATTCAAACTTCAAGAGTAACTGGGGTAACTCCCGACAATGGCTGATTTAAGACGTTTGATAACAGCGCGGGTAATGGCTGGTTTATAAACATGGTCGCTATAGCCTGTGTAGGTAAGTGGTTACATCGTCTGACTGTCATTCTAGGGGTCCGGGGTTCGAGTCTTGGCCTGGACTGAGTTAACTTTTTTGAAGGAATTAAACACTATAAATGATGTTCGCGTTTGATACTGAATGAGATTTATCCTATGAAGGGAGAAAAACCAGGACGGATACAGGAGCAGGAGGAAGGACGGACACTGTTTATCCCTAAGTGTTAAAATTTAATTTATTCCCATGTCTTTTGCTCTTTCCTTTCCCTCTTTCCTTCTTTTCTCATTTTGTTTAGATTTCCATACTTTTTCGGTCTCTGCATGATGCGTATTATTCTTTTCGTTTCCTTTGCATTAATTCCTATCTCTTAGATCTTAAAGTGAATGGAATTTCTGCAGATTTATCTCGTGGTTGTTTCTCTAAGTGATGCTCTCAGATAGTAATACTTTTTCTTCCAAATGGAGGAATATCCTGGCATGTTATGTTTTCGGGCACGTATTTGCTGTCATGTTGGTTATCCAACTATCAGACATCGAGTGAAACTATTCTGCTACTGGAAAAAGCTATCATTTCTTATGTATCCAACCTCCAGTTTCTACTGTCGCTGACTGTACAATTTCATAGTAATGATAATTAAAGAGAAGTTAAGATGTTTCCCGGCGCTCCTTCTAATTCGAATATTTATTATTATTTAGGATTTATGCTAATTAAGTTGAAAATATTTTGGTTTTAATTTAGTATAGAATACTTTCAATTCAGCAAATTTCGAGCTCTAGCCTTTAGCCTAATAGTTGAATTTGCACTTTGATGCAGTTTGATGTGTTGAAAACGAACTATGCAATCGTCTTCATCATACCGTAGTTTGACTGTCCCAAATTGTGTTTGACAGTCTGACTAGTTTTCAATACGGAAAACTTGTTACTCAAACATACGATGGAGCTTCGGTTATGGTTGGTGAGATAGGAAGCAGAGTTGAAAAAAAATGTTTAAAAAACACAAAAAGAACGTTTTTTATGTTTAAAACATGTTTTTTGTTTAAAACGTTTTAAACGTTTAAAACAAAGTACTTTGTTTTAAACAAAAAAACATGTTTAAAATGTTTATTTTGTTTAAAACAATAATCTAAATAGGCATATATATTACATTTTTACACTCTTAGGTATTGCTTGCCATCTATATTCAACCGCTAGATCAAATTTCGGGAACTTCCCTAATCTCGGTCCGCCCAAATGTTCAATTCCGGAGAAAGAAATCGGGATTTTCCCGATCTCCGTTCACGGAATATGTAGCTTAGTTTCTTTGAGTTACGTTCTACTGGTCGTCTGCATTCTTAATCTTGGAACGTTCATTGACGCAACTGCTGTCAGGGCTTTAAACCTCAATAGCTCAGTCTTAAACCTCAAATTAAGGCTGCAAGATGGTTTTGATACCAATTTATTCCTGAAAGATGCAGCTTTGCTGGTGTGCATTTTATATACGTATATGGGAGGAGGGTAAATATCGTGTTTTTTGTTTTTTAACAGTTTTTTGGGGGACCATTCCCCCTCTTGGGGGATAGATTCATAAAAAAAATTTACGTGAAGCAATGAAGTAGGCCACTACGTGGTAATATCGTGTATTTGTACTTCTTGCTTATATGGGGTAGCAGGGAGGGGGTAAAGTTAGCCAATTTTTGGAGTTTAAGTTTTCTGACGTAAATTACATTTATTTTTACAACAAACATCAGTAGCTCAGCCTCTAACTGACCTAGAAAGATGATTTGATACCAAAGTGTTTTTGAGGGATGAAGCTTTCCGTCAGTTGCATTTTATGTATATAGGGGGTACGTATGTACGGCCAAGAGAGGGAGGATGAAGGTTTTTTTTCATCATTTTTTTAATCATGTTTTGCCGGGTATTCCTTCCCCCTTTGTGGTAAATCCATAAAAATTGGCATGTGAAGCAATGAAGTAGTCACCTACATTTAGTGCTCTCAACGGGTCGGGTCGGGTCGGGTCGGGTTGAAGACCGACCCGACCCGACCCGTGACCCGAATTGACTGACCCGACCCGATGACCCGACCCGACCCGACTGACCCGAACCGTGATCCGATCTGATTGACCTGACCCGATAACCCGGCCTGAGCTGACCCGTTTGACCCTACCCGACAACCCGACCCGAGCTGACCCGATTGACCCGACCCGAATATCCCGACCCGACAACCCGACCCGAGCTGCCCCGACTGACCCGACCCGACAACCCGACCCGAGTAGCCTGACCAAACAACCCGACCCGAACTGACCCGACCCGACAACCCGACCCGAACTGACCCGATCCGAGTCGGGTCGGGTCGGGTCACGGGTCGGGTCGGGTCAACCCGACCCGTTTGAGAGCACTATGGTCACGACACTGGGTGAACGCCAAAATGCACTCACATTGGGAAACTAGTTTTAAAAGTATAATTTTAGAAAATAAAGCATAAAGCATAATCTATATATATAAAAGAGAACGCACAAATCCTTTGTGAACTCATCACGCTAATACGGCTGAACCAATTTCTTTCATTTTTGGGGGGTTGTTAGGATTTGGACCCTAGATGGTTTTTATCATATCACTTTAATTTTTAATTACCAGTGTCTTGAGATAATTGACCATTCAAGTGTCCATACGTACAAATCCTTTGTTATTAGTTCATCATAGGTAAAAATAAACGTATTTATATGCAACCCGCATGACCATGTGACTCGGCGGGTTAACATAAATGACAGGCGCTATAATTTTAACATTTACTGCAATTTGAAAGCGAAAAAGTAAAAATTATCTAAGTAACAAAGTTTATTGCGTTCCGGGGTGACCGCAGCGAAGCGGGGTGAACGCTGCTAGTTTAAAATATATAGCACAATTCTTGGAAAATTCTCTTTAACTGAAAGTTGAACATACTGTGTTAATATTTTTTAAAGCCAATATTTACAATGCAAAATCATTGAGAACATAACAATGCAACAATGAAAAGCTTATTTTCATTTCTGTAAACTTTTCGGTGTAATCCTTTGATGTGGAGAAAAGAAAGCAAAAGAAGAAATTTTTCCGCCAACAATGAATAGTATGCAAGAACTCCATACTATATTGTTACAGTGACGACGCCAGCTTTAAGTTCTTAGGGGGGCAAAGGAGGGGCAGATACATTTTCGGGGGCGGCTATTTGCCAGACCAAAAATGACATATTTATTACGTTTGACTTATTTTACATTACATTGTGTACCTGCGTGCAGTTAGCCCCCCCTCATGCTAAATTTAAAATTATTTTTATGTCAATCGTTTGATCATCGTTTGATCAGGTATGATCAACAATTTTTAACGTTTGATCAGCTCTACTAACAGAAATATAAGCGATAATTAGTAGGGGGGGCTAACTACACGCTAGCCCCCCCTTCACGTCAGATTCGAATTTTTTTGATGTCAATCGTTTGATCATCGTTTGATCAGGTTTGATCAACAATTTTCAACGTTTGATCAACTTTAGTAACAGAGATATAAGGGTTCCAAAATGGGGGGCCAGCCCCCCCTTCACCTCCGATTCGACTTTTTCTTATGTCAATCGTTTGATCGTCGTTTGATCAGGTATGATCAACAATTTTTAACGTTTGATCAGCTTTATTAACAGAAATATAAGCGATATTTAGTAGGTGGGCTAACTACACGCTAGCCCCCCCCCTTCACGTCAGATTCGAATTTTTTTGATGTCAATCGTTTGATCATCGTTTGATCAGGTTTGATCAACAATTTTCAACGTTTGATCAACTTTAGTAACAGAGATATAAGGGTTCCAAAATGGAGGGCCAGCCCCCCTTCACCTCCGATTCGACTTTTTCTTATGTCAATCGTTTGATCATCGTTTGATCAGGTATGATCAACAATTTTTAACGTTTGATCAGCTTTAGTAACAGAGATATAAGCGATATTTAGTAGGGGGGGCTAACTACACGCTACCCCCCCTTCACGTCAGATTCGAAATTTTTTGATGTCAATCGTTTGATCATCGTTTGATCAGGTTTGATCAACAATTTTCAACGTTTGATCAACTATACTAACAGAGATATAATGGTTACAAAATGGGGGGCCAGCCCACCTTCACTTCCGATTCGACCTTTTCTTATGTCAAACGTTTGATCATCGTTTGATCAGGTATGATCAACAATTTTTAACGTTTGATCAGTGTTACTAAGGTAAATATAAGCTACTTTTAGTAGGGGGGCTAACTACACGCTAGCCCCTCCTTCACCTGCGATTCGAAATATTTCGACGCCAATCGTTTGACCATCGTTTGATCAGGTTTGATAAACAATTCCCAACGTTTGATCAAGTATACTAACAGAGATTTTAGGGTTACAAGATGGGGAGCCAGCCCTCCTTCACCTCCGATTCGATCTTTTGTTATGGTAATCGTTTGATCATCGTTTTGATCAGGTATGATCAACAATTTTTAACGTTTAATGAGCGTTACTAAAATAAATATAAGCTTTTTTTTAGTAGGTTGGGGCTAATTACACGCTAGCCCTTCACTTTCCGATTCGAAATTTTTTGATGTCAATCGTTTGATCATCGTTTGATCAGGTTTGATCAACAATTTTCAACGTTTGATCAACTATACTAACAGAGATATAATGGTTACAAAATTGGGGGCCAGCCCCATTTCACCTCCGATTCGATCTTTTCTTATGCCAATCGTTTAATCTTCGTTTGATCAGTTATGATCAACAATTTTTAACGTTTGATCAACTTTACTGACGGAACTATAAAAGTGAGATAAATTTGAGAAAGTAACAATGATAAATTGCCACCTACCAGGGGAAACATTCGGTTATCTACCCAGCGACGCAAATCTGTATTCAACATAGGGGGGGAAGTGACGGATAAGACCGTTAGCAATTTTTTAAGATGTTTAAAATGTTTATGAAGTTGAAAAACAATGCTGTGGAGTATCAGAAAACTAGAATTGTCTTTAGGGATGCGCAGGAGACAAGATTTGTGTCTGTCTCGTCTCGAAAATGTTCTGTCAAAGTGATGTCTCGACTCGAAAAACGTATATTTTTCTATTGGAAGAGCCGTGTCTTTACTCGAATTTTGTCAGGAAATTCCTGTCTCGATTCGTCTCGTGCGCATCACTAATTGTCTTCAACATTGGGAGACCTGCAGGGGCAGATTTGAGGCTATTCTGAGAGGACATAAATTTCTTCTCACTTTCCTTTGTTGTAATCGGGCACAAATAATCATATTTTCCCCAAAACACATTTCAAATCGAATTATTGGGGGGACAGTCCCCCTCAGTTCCAAGATTGGAGGGGACTTATCCCCCCCGGAGTTTCGCCAATGTATCTACCTATGCAGAAATTAAAGTAAATCGGAATTCCGTGCTAAGAGGATGGACCATAAAAATCTCTTTCCTGAAGGAAAATGAGTGCAGAAAGTTGGAGAGTATAAATTCTCTTCTTTTCGTTTCAAGTGATTCAAATAGCGCGTTGTTTTACAATAATGAGAAAAAGGGAGTCAAGATAGGTATGTAAAACTAACATGAAAAGAGTTTTTTTTTTTTAACTCTCTTGGACCATGGGGTAGTGAAGAAACTCCTAAATCAGCAACATCAAATAACAGCTAAAGCATCTTCATGCATCAATTTACGGTAAGTACCGTATTGTGATCTTTCGTGTACAGTCGGAAACAATAATAAGTAAAGGTGGAGGTATAAGAAACAATAGGTCCAACCTATACTTAATATTGTTTCTGACTGTACATCTACTCTTGCTTACTTCTTACTTATTTCTGTATAATTTCCTTGTGTGGACTGCTAACAAACTTTAAACGTTTAGATACTTGTGTGCCCAAGGACGTAGACATTTCGAGACCTTAGGCGACAAATATTTCGGCGTCGCTTGCGCCCCCTCCCTTCGGTGCCTTCACCTTGATGAAACTTACACCTTTCTTACTATCTGTTAATAATTATGTTTGCAAGTTTCTACAAACATTGGAAATTATATACAAAAATACATGTTATTATCTTTGCTATTTTATTTCAAAACTTAACTTTCATATTGGTGTATGTAATTTATATCAGATTGCACTACTGTAATACAAAAACAATGCCGAAGGCGTTATTCAAAGTTATATATTTTTATGCATTTTGTACTTTTAAAGATTTTACATAAACATTATTCTTCTCGTGCTAAACCGAGTACTTCTACCAATAGGTATATAGTGTATTATAATTTATACACTATGTTAAGTGTGGCAAGTGCAAACCATTATATCTTTCACTTACGAGTCGCCATCGCTATCAATTTTACTTTCTTCTCTATCTAGGGCATTGTTTAGCTTGCTTGGGAAGAACTAAAATATATTTAATTGTTATTTATTTGTAACGGTGTTCGTCCGATGGCATTTTCTTTGATAAGGACACCAGTGACCGCCATGACGTACAAAGCAGCCGCAGGTTCCCGTGTAAGTTATTTTTAAAATACCTGTATATATGATTAATATTTTTCGAAGGAAAAAGTAAGGCTACTTTTTTGAAGAGATCAGGGGTGTAACCAGCAGGTTTAAGTAGGAGGGGCCCTTCGTTTTTGAAGAGGGGCCAGCTACAATGTATAAAACAAGCAACAAAAAAAAAACATGTGTTGAAGTTAGCGTTTTTTGAGACCTGAAAAATAGGAAAATTTTTGTTTCCTTCCGGAAAAGTAAAAACACTGGTATTTAGCTTATTATTATTATTATTATTATTATTATTATTATTATTATTATTATTATTATTGCTTTTTCTCCATAAATTATGTTCCAGGTAGTTTTTATTATGTTTCATCAAGAACTACTGAACCGGACCAAACATTATACCTTTGTGTATAACTATTTCAATTTAAGCCCTTGGACACACAACCTATCTATAAAGGTTACCAAGAAAGTTATATCGCTTTTTCACCCACCACCTTCGAACATCGATATATTACCTCTGACTAAGACTACCTGGAAGATTAAAGGTAGTCCCCATTAGCATCAACGATCTTCTGCCAACGTTCTGGGAGACCATGGATTCCATCGCGGTAGAACTTCGTGGAGCGTGAAGCGAAGAAGATATCAAGTGAATTTTGTATCTCTACTAGGGATTTGAACTGGCATCCTCTAAGGTGACTGTCCAAGGGATGGAACAGGTCATAATCGTACGGTGCAATGTCCGGGGAGTATAGCCGATGCAATAGTGTTTCCCATTCAAGGCGTAGAATGGTGTCCCGGGTCATCCTTACCACGTGGGGCTTAGCGTTATCCTGTAACAGGAGGACCCGTTTGTGATTCAGAACTGCTGGCTCCACATCTTTGAGTTTTCCTTGGACACGGCTTAACTGCTGACAGTACACAGTTGCATTGATGCTCTGACCAACTGGTAGCAGTTTAAGATGCATGATGCAGCGAGCACTCCACTCAACACACAAGAGAACTTTCTTCTGGTGCAGTGCTGGTTTCGACTGTTTTGGAACTGGTTCATGGATGCTAACCAATGATGGCGGCACCGTGGAGCTTCGCATAGGTCCCACTTATCATCACATGTCAACACCCTGTCCAGAAATGGCTCCTTCCTCAGACGAGACGACAAAGAAACATAGGTGTCTGTTCGCGTTGCCTTCTGGCCCGGAGTTTAATCATGTGGGATCCATCGATCCAACTTGTAGTGTTTCCACAGTTGATGGAGGTGCTGCCGAATGATTTCTTCACTCATATTGAATTGTAGTCCCAGTTCCTGACACGCCTGGCACTGTTAGCCTAAATTGCTGCTTGCAGATCTTCATTTTGTACATGTGTTGGTCTTCCGGCATGTGATGCGTCTTCGAGTGTTTCGTCACCGTCCTTAAACTTGTTAAACTACCACTGCACTATCCGCGTAGTCACGACACCCTCACAAAAGACCTGGCATATCTTCTACTTCACTGCAGCGTCATTTGACCCTAGTTTGAACTCGTACAGCATACACGCCCTTATGATTCTGTGGAGGTCCCATATTCCCTCGGTCCTTACACAGTTCACGGAATAACTGAACTGTCACAACCAGTTAGTACGTTGGATATACCCACACCAACAACTGACCTTCGCCTTACTTCCATTCGCATTCAACTCACGGTGTGAGGGACAATGGATCACATACCTCCACAAAAAGGGACAAAATATTCTTGGCTATTTTTATACATAAGACTGATCTTTGGAATTGCACTTAATTTCTTTAAGATTTCCTAACAAAAATATTTATTTATTATTCGTCCCTAAAAAACATAATTATTTTATTAATAGCTATATATCCTGTTACACATCAAGTAGCATTAAAAAGAGCGAATGAAATCCGAACTGAAAAACTTATAAAAAAAACGTTATTTTCCACTAAATTTTCCATCTGATAAAAAAAAAATAAAAAACACTAGTTACATATAAAAATATATAATATCGTTACTAATTAGTTTAGTATCGTTGTTTAATGGTAGTATTTGAAGTACCTTGTTAAAACATTTGACTTCAAACTGTCCAATATGAATCGCAGTAAACTGAAGACTTCGGGGCAAAAACCCGTCAAGTCCAAAAAGTGAGAGTGTAAAGGAGATAGCTTCACAAGGTTTTCTCGCCATCGGATTTTCTTCAAACTTGACACATACTAGACCGAAAATAAATAGACACTTTTTTGTTTCTTTCGGGAAATAAGTTAAGGTCAAAGGGCGCCTTTTCAAAAAGGGCCTCCTTGGTTAAAAGGGCCACATTAAAGAAATGAAACTCTGCCGATGGAAAGATGACTTAAAAATAGAAAATACGTGTTTTGTCGTTTTTGCGAGAATAGAGTTATAGAGGGCAATGGCCCCCTTCAAAACGATAAAGGACACAACCCTTAGGAAATTGGATTTCCGTGGAATTGCTTGAAACCGTGATATGTTCTAGATGTTATATTCCTAAGAAAACGTCTCAATAGGCACAACCACAAATCACTGACCGTTTGGCCACTACAGGGCCACTTTTTTTGAAAACAGTCGAATATAACCACATTCTGAATTTTGGTAAAGTGACTAAAGCCAAAGTTGTAGATATTGTGATCCTGAGAAAAATCTTAATGGGCATAACCACCAATCATTGATCGTTTGGCCACTCAGGGCCACTTTTTTGAAAGCAGCCGAAAATAGTGATATTGTGGATTTCGATGAAAATGACTGAAACTGTGATATGTTCTAGATGGTGTTATCCTGAGAAAAAGTCTCAACAAGCCAAGAAGCACAACCACCAATAACTGACTGGTTGCTACAGGGTCACCTTTTTGGAAAAAGAAGGTAACGGTATTCTGAACTTAGGTGGAATTGCTTGTAACCGTGATATGTTGTAGATATTATGACCCTGAGGAAAAGTCTTCACGGGCACAGCTACCACTCACTAACCATTTGGCTGCTACGAGACCACTGTTTTGAAAGGAACCGAAAATAGTGATCTTGTGGATTTCGGTGAAAATAACTGAAACTGTTATGTTATAGATATTGTGATCCTGAGAAAAGGTCTTAATGGACACAACCACTAATCACTGACCGTTTGACCACTACGAGGACACTTGTTTGAAAGCAGCAGAGCCGAAGATAGTGATGTTCTGGATTTCGGTCAAAATGACAGAAACTGTGATATATTGTAGATTGTCATCCTGAGAAAAAGTCTCAATAAACACAACCACAAATCACTAATCGTTTGGTCACTACAGGGCTACTTTCTTGAAAACAGCTGAGTACAACGATGTTCTGGATTTCAGTAAGATTGAGTAAGACTAAGATATGTTGAAGATCTCATCATGAGAAAAAGTCTTAATGGACACAACTATCGAATTATGACTGTTTGGCCACTACAGGCTCAGATTTTTTAAAACAGCCGAGTATAATGACATTTTTTATTTCAGTGTAAATGAATGAAACTGTGATACGTTGTAAGTCGTGATCCTGAGAAAAAAATGTCTAGGACATTCTAGAGTTTTTCTTCGTCTCGAAAAATGAGCATCTGAATGTTATCTACCGGTATGCTTAAATAATATTGGCCGCTACTCTTCCATCCCTTTTTCGGGTTGTGAGATAATTTTGAACTTTTCATGATTTTATACAATTCTACCAGAATTCCAGGTATCCTTACCTTCTTCTGTTTTAAAAAATGTGGCCCCGTAGTTGCTAAATGGTCACTGATTGGTGTTTGTGTCCGTTAAGACTTTTTCTCAGGATCACAATATCTACAACATATCACGATTTCAAGCAATTCCACCGACATCCAGAATACTGTTACATTCTGTTCTTTTTTTAAGTGGCCCTGTAGTGGCCAAACCGTGATTGTTTGGTGGGTGCGCACGTTGAGACTTTTCTCTTGATCACAATATCTACAACATATCAAGGTTTCAAGCAATTCCACCGAAATCGAGAATGACGTTACCTTCTGCTGTTTTCAAAAAAGTGGTCCTGTAGTGGCCAAACGGTCAGTGATTGCTGACTGTGCTTATTGAGACATTTTCTCTGGATCACAACATTTACAACGTATCAGAGTTTCAGTCATTTTGGTCGAAATCCACAATATCAGGATATTCGGCTGCTTTTAAAAACATGGCCCTGCAGTGGTCAAACGATCAGTGATTTGTGGTTATATCCGTTAAGACTTATTCTCAGGATCACAATATCTACAGCATATCACGGTTTTAGTCATTTTTTTTTTTACCGAAATCCAGAATGTCGTTATCATAGGCTGTTTTTAAAAAAGTGGCCCTGTAGTGGCCAAACGGTCAGTGATTTGTGGTTGTGTCCATTGAGACTTTTTCTCAGAAACATCATATCTACAACATATCACGGTTTCAAG